>NW_006921920.1:596699-614786 GCF_000298275.1 Orycteropus afer afer | reverse complement strand
CGATTATCTTCTGTGTCTGTGTTAATTAGTTTCCCTTTTCTTTGTTGAAGAGGGTCTGTGCAATCCTTCTGCCTAGTCCGCCATCTTGCCGGAACTCCCCACCTTAGAATTCTTACAGAACATACAAATACACTTGTAGAAATATTGTCTGCCAACAGGAAGTATATGTTTTGAGCAGCCAATCCATTGAAAAGGAGTTTCCCTAGTTGGTGGCCTGCTTCCAGTATATTTATGGAGATCCTGGAAAAAGACACACTCTTCTATGGATCAGGATCCTGTTTTGTTGCATACAACTGTCCATGAGTGATCCATTCAGCCTGGAGATCTCAGATTCATTATTCATTTGAGTCACCAGCTTGTATACTCCCACCATCCTTGAGCTCTTCAGCACCTGCAACTGCATAAGTCGGGAAAAGCCTCCAGCTTGATGTTTGATCCAAGAACTTGGGACTTGCCAGTGTCCCAAGAAATTTCCTAAAGTAAATTTCTCTTTCTCTCTCTTTCTATAAGCTTCACTGGTTTTGGTTCTCTAGAGAACCCAGCCTAACCCATTTGGTACCAAGAGTGGTTCTAGAGAGACAAAATCATAAGGATGGGATTCCTAAATTTGTTCTCGCCAATTCTGTTTTGGTTCTCTAATTTGATTAATTGTAAAGGCACCCTTTACTCTGCCTCCATTAGTAAAGAGGGCCCTGCTAATCTGTGGTGTGAGGTGGCAACATTAATATGCAAAATAGCACCACCAATAGATCCAGTATTTTTGAGAAGTGAGGCTCTGGGTGATCACATGTTTGAAACTTTTCTGCAATTTTTTTCAGCATGAGTATAAGGAAGCTGTTTGGTTGGTCCTACTTATGCTAAACAAAGTGGTGAAAGAGCAAGAGAGTTCAAGGCTGCTGAGTCACAACTGAAGAGCTACATAAAAGACCTCAATATTTCCAGTTGCGCTCTGAAAGAAAACCTTATTTCTTCTAGTAACAGAGTTGATATTGTCAAAAACCAAACCAAGAGTCTTATTATAAGGGTGGCTGAATTACAATGCTACTTGAATTTCCAACCCAGAATGGTGTCTGGAGTTAAAGTGAGGATATTGATTGGGAAAAAGTGGGATCCTGAAACCTGGAATGGGCACATATGGGCATACAGTCAAGAAGATTAGGATACACAGCCTGTAAATTCTGTTGAATCCCACCCATCTGAAGGGATTACTACAAAACCATCATCCTTCCTACTTCAGTTTGATAGGATTAACCCAACTATTCCTGCTGGGTCATTGCCTGAGGCAGAGGCCATGGAAGACATTGCTGAATGTTCTCAAGAACGGTCCCAACCACCTGTTGCAGTTGCTAGACCTATAACTAAACTTAAGTGCAAGTGAGCCCCAAAAGGTGAAATACAAAGTGTGACTAAGGTGGTGGTATGCTACACCCAAAAAGGTCTACTTGATTTTGCTAACATGTATAGATAGAAACCTGGAGAGTATGTACAGGAATTGCTACTGAGGGTGTGGAATAATGGTGAATTATCACCATTGCTACTGAGGAGGCTTTTGGATCAGTCTGAGTTTATTGATTTCGGCCCACTAAGTAGGGATACTTCATTCAGTGTTTCAGCTTGAGAGCTTAGGAAAGGATCTAATTCTTTATTTGCTTGGCTTACTGAAGCATGCATTATGTAATGGCTTACTCTAAGTTAAGATGAAGTACCAGACCTGCCTGGGTATAATGTAGAAGAAGGTGTCCAGAGGCTTAGGGAAATTGGCATGTTAGAAAGGATTTATTAGATTATACCTCTAGAACCAGAAATGGAGAGTTGAGAGGACATTCCTTTTACCAGTACATTGAGGAACACATTTGTGAAGGGAGCCCCAGCATCCTTGAAGACTGCTGTGATTGCTATTTTATGTAAGCCAGATTTGACAGTAAGAACTGCCCTAATTGAACTAAGATACTTAACTACAATGGGCTGATTGGACCCTGTGGTAGTAGGGGCCAAGTGGCAGCAGTTAATTGGCAAAGATAAGGTGGGTGAGTGTTGGAGAACAAGAGAGGAATAATCAAAGGCCATGAGTGCAAGGCACATGTCCAACAGCAGCAAGAGAAAGCAAGGTGTCTCCAACAGCCAAAAGAGAAGGCAAGGCCTCTCCAAAAGCAGTAAAGAAGGCAAGGCTTCTCTCATGGTTAAATGCTTACTGGCAAAACATCAAGTATTAAAAGTAGATGTTATTCCAGTAGTCCATGTTATTATCTTATTGAGATGTTTCATACTATGGGTCATTGTGCCCTAGTAAACACTTATCATTTTACACTCCTTATTCCTGAGAAGGCTTTTGTGATTGTATTAATGACCACCTGTCGTCCTTGAGCACATAGAGGTGTAAAGCTTTAACTTTGTAGAGAATAAGCTGATTGTATGGATTCCAAGAATGATGATGTAATCAGGTATAAACATATAAATAAAGTAGAACAAAGGCATCAGGGGTAGCTCTCTAGGAATATGCAGGGTGTCTGCCTGGCCCCTGTTCCTTTTGAAAAACCATTAATCCTTTCATGTCACTTCGTTTCATGACCTGTGTGGTTTTGCTGGACATGGCAGGTGAGGTTACCATAATGGTCAGGAGAGTCAAAACAGTAATCAGAATAGTCTGATTGTGTGGAATTATGGCATTAGCTACTCAGGCAGGTTTTTCCTAGGAGTGAAATACATGGTAAACCTACTAAATATTTACTTGATCTATAAAAAGAGAAGAATTATAGGTCACATGAACAGCAGTCTAGATTGAATCACCGGAATACAGAGACATGGCCTCTC
Organism: Orycteropus afer afer; assembly: GCF_000298275.1. NCBI lineage: Eukaryota > Metazoa > Chordata > Mammalia > Tubulidentata > Orycteropodidae > Orycteropus > Orycteropus afer. The sequence continues at coordinate 611,975 of NW_006921920.1, read as the reverse complement.
AATCAGTTCCCAGACTTGAGTCAGTTCAGAGACCCACAACCCCTTGAATGAAGGGGAGGCCAGGTCCCCTTAAAGAAGGACCCCACTACATTGCCAAAAATTTATAATGTCAATCTTTCTCCCAGTCTTCTCAAAAGGGATCTGAGGCCTTTTACAAGAGTGACTGTTCATTGGGGAAAAGGAAATAATCTTACTTTTCAGGGGTTACTGGACACTGGCTCTAAACTGACACTAATTCCAGGAGACCCAAAGCATCACTGTGACCCACCAGTCAGAATGGGGGCATATGGACGTCAAGTTATTGATGGAGTCTTAGCTCAGGTGTGTCTCACAGTGCATACAGTGATACCCTAAACCCATCCTGTAGTGATTTCTCCAGTTCCAGAATGCATAATTACAATAGATATACTTAGCATTTGGCAAAATTCCCACATTGGGTCCCTGACATGTGAAGTAAGGGCTATTATCGTAGGAAAAGCCAAGTGAAAGCCATTAAAACTGCCTCTACCTACAAAAATAGTAAACCAAAAGCAATACTGCATCCATGGAGGGGTTTCAGAGATTACTGCCACCATCACCAAGGACTTGAAGGATGCTGGGGTGATGATTCCCACCACATCCCCATTTAGTTCACCTATTTAGCCTGTGCAAAAAACAAATGGATCTTGGAGAATGATGGTAGATTATCATAAACTTAATTAGGTGGTGGGTCCAATTGCAGCTGCTGTTCCTGATGTGGTTTCACTGCTTGAGCAAATTAGTATATCATCTCCTGGTGTTGTTATGCAGCTATTGATCTGGCCAATGCCTTTTTCTCAATACCAATTTCAAAAGACCATCAGAAGAAGTTTGCCTTCAACTGGCAAGGCCAACAATATATTTTCAAAGTGCTTCCTCAAGGGTATATCAACTCCCCAGCACTATGTCATAATTTAGTCTGTAGGGACCTTGATCGCCTTTCCTGCCACAAGATACAACAATGGTCCATTATATTGATGACATTATGCTGACTGGACCTAGTAAGGAAGAAATATTGATGACTCCAGACTCATTGGTGAGACATCTCTATGCTAGAGGGTGCGAAATTAACCCAACAAAAACATAGACTCTTTCCAACTCAGTGAAATTTCTAGGGGTCCAGTGGTGTGGGGCATGTTGAAATATTCCTACTAAAGTGAAGGATGTTATTGTATCTGGCTTCCCCCACAACTGAAAAGGAAGCACAAAGTTGGGTGGGCTTCTTTGGACTTTAGAGGCAACATATCCCTCATTTAGGTGTGTTGCTTTGGCCTGTTTATCAAGTGACTTGGAAAACTGCTAGTTTTCAGTGGGGCCCAGAACAGAAGGCTCTGAAACAGATTCAAGCTTCTATGCAAGCTGCTCTGCCACTTGAGCCATATGATCTGGGTGATCCAATGGTGCTTGAAGTGTTTGTAACAGGTCAAGATGCTGTTTGGAGACTTTGTCAGGTCTCTACTGGTGAATTGCAATGCAAACACTTGGTTTTTTGGAGCATAGTCCTGCCATCCTCTGCAGAAAACTACTCTCCTTTTGAGAAACAGCTTTTGGCTTGTTACTTGGAATTAGTAGAGACTGAATGACTAACCATGGGCCACCAAGTCACCATAAGGCCTGAGCTGCCCATCATGAACTGGGTGTTGTCCACACAGTCATAAATTTGGACATGCACAGCACCACTCCATCATTAAATGGAAGTGGTATACAAGAGATTGGGCTTCAGCAGGACCTGAAGGGACAAGTAATTTGCATGAGGAAGTGGCCCAAATGCCTGTGGTCTCCAATCCAATCACATTATCTTCTCTCTCCCAGTCTGCACCTATGACCTCATGGGGAGTTCCTAATGATCAGTTGACTGAGGAAGAGAAAACTCATGCCTGCTTTACAGATGGTTCTGCACAATATGCATGCACCACTTGAAAGTAGACAACAGAAGCAGCACTGCATACTCATTCTGGGACTTCTCTGAAGAACAGTTGTGATGGGAAAACCTCCCAATGGGAGGAACGTCAAGCCATGCATCTGGCTGTTCACTTTGCATGGAATGACAAATGGCCAGATGAGCAATTACATACAGATTCATGGGCTGTGGCCAACGGCTTGGCTGGATGATCTGGGACATGGAAGGAGCACAATTGGAAAATTGGCGACAAGGATGTATGAGGAAGAGGTGTGTGGGTAGATCTCCTTGAATGGGCCAAAGGAGTAAAAATATTTGTTTCTCATGTGAATGCCCCCCAAAAGGTGACCTCGGCAGAAGAGGACTTTAACCAACAGGTGGGTAAGATGGCACTTTCAGCAAAACCAGTGATCTCTTTTCCCCAGTTACTCCTGTCATTCCTCAATGGGCTCATGAACAAAGTGGCCATGGTGGCAGGGATGGAAGTTATTCATGGGCTCAGCACTATGGACTTCCACTTACCAAGGCTATTTGGCTACCACCACTTCTGAGTGCACAATCTGCCAGCAGTTATGTGTTCATGATATGGAACCATTCTTCAGGGTGATCAGCCAGCAACCTGGTGACAAGTTGATTACATTGGATACTTCCACTATGGAAAGGACAACAGTTTTGTTCTTACTGGAATATATACTTATTCTGGATATGGATTTGCCTTCCCTGTCTGCAATGCTTCTGCCACAACTACCATATGTAGACTTACAGAATGCCTTATGCACCATCATGGTCTCCCACACAGTATTGCTTCGGATCAAGGGACTCACTTCACAGCAAATGAAGTGTGGCAATGGGCCTATGGTCATGGAATTCACTGGTCTTACCATGTTCCTTATCATCCCGAAGCAGCTAGCTTGATAGAACGATGGGATGGCCTACTAAAAACACAATTATGTCACCACCAGCTAGGTAGTAATACCTTGAAAGGTTGTGGCAATGTTCTCCAGGGGGCTGTATATACTCCAAACCAACATCCAATATACAGTGCTGTTTCTCCAATAGCCATGATTCACAGGGTCAGGAACCAACGGGTGGAAACTGGAGTGGTATCATTCACTATTACCCTTAGTGACTCACTCAAAAAACATTTGCTTCCTGTCCCTGCTACCCTATGCTACCCTATGCTCTGAGATCTTAGTCCCAAAAGGAGGAACACTCCCAACTGGAGACACAATAGTGATTGCATTGAACTGGGAGTTAAGAATGCCACCCCATCATTTTGGTTTCCTCACGCCTCTGGATCAACAGACAAAGAAGGGCATTACTGTAATATCTGGCCTGATAGATCCTGATTACAAAAGGGGAAACTAGATTGACATTACATAATGGAGATAAAAAGACTACATGTGTAATACAGGACATTCTTTAGGACGACTCTTAGTACTACCATGCCCTGTGATTAAAGTCAATGGAAAATTACAGCAAGCCAATTCTGATATGAAGACTAATGGCCCAGACCCTTCAGGAATGAAAGTTTGGTCATGCCACCAGGCAAAGAAACGCAACCAGCTGAGGTGCTTGCTGAGCACAAGGGAAATATGTAGTGGGTGGTAGAATAAGGTAGTTCCAAACATCAGCTACGACCATCTCATCAGTTGCAGAAACGAGGACTGTGATTGTTATATTTCTTCATTGGATATGTGCATGGAATATTTCTTTTTCCTTCTGTTATAAACTATGAAATGTAAACAAGGTTAATACATTTTGGTTGTATATGTGTTAGTGTATCATTTTAGGTGCAAATATGACTTTATAATTGTCCTTATTTAGAGATTATATATGGTTAAGGAGATGTGTACAACTGCCAAGTAGACAAGGGGTGGACTCTAATAGTTGGAGTTGTGTGTCAACTTGGCTAGACCACAATTCTGAGTGGTTTATCAGTTGTGATCTGGGTTATTCCAATGATGAGATCAGATGTATATGTTTTGAGCAGCCAATCCATGGAAAGGGAGTTTCTCTAGTGTTGTGGCCCGCTTCCAATATATTTATGGACATCCTGGGAAAAAGATACACTCTTTTATGGATCAGGATCCTGTTGTGCTGCCTACAGCTGTCCATGAGCAAACAATCCACCATTCAGCCTGGAGATTTTGGATTCATCATTCGTTGGCGTCAACAGCCGGTATACTTCCTGCCAAACTTGAGCTTGTCAGCCCCTGTAGCTGCATGAGTTGGGAAAAGCCTCCAGCTTGACATTTGATCTAAGAACTTGGGACTAGCCAGCTTCTATAAATATGTGAGTGATTTTCCTAAGATAAATTTGTGTGTCTCTATATATACATGCAAACTTTACTGTTTTTGCTTCACTAAAAAACTCAGCCTAACACAGGCACTATACCAAAAAGTCTCAGCAAATAGGAATAGAATGAGAATTCTTCAACATAAGAAAGAGCATATAAGCAAACCAACACCAGCATTATTCTCAATGAAGCAGACTGAAACCATTCCCATTGACAACAAGGACCACAGAAGGATGTCCTCCATCACTACTTCTATTCAATATTGTATTGGAAGTCTTAGCCAGGGCAATAATTCAAGAAAGGGAAATCAAAGGCATCCACGTTAGTAAGGAAGAAGTATAACTCACTATTTGCTGATGGCCCTATACATAGAAAACCCAAGAGACTCAGCAAATAAATAAATAAATAAATACTGGAACAAATTGAGAAATTTAGCATAGTGACAGAATACAAGATTAACATACAAAAATCAGAGGAATTCCTCTGCACCAGCAAAGAGGTCTCTGAAAAAGAAATAAGGAAATCAATACTATTTATAATAGCTACTGCAGAAATAAAATACTTGGTAATAAATCTTACAAGGAACACAAAAGACTTCTACAAAGAAAACTACAAACCACTACTTCAAGAAACCATAAGAGATCTACATAAATGGAAAAAAAAAAATTTACCATGCTCATGGATAACATTGAACTTTGTGAAAATGTCAGTACTACCCAAAGCAGTCTATATATTCAATGCATCTAAACCAGATCCCATCAACATTCTTTTAAGGGCATGGAAACACCAATCACTAACTTCATACAGAAAGGAAAGAGCAAAGCACTACTGAAAAAGAAAAACAAAGTAGTTCTTACAGTCCCAGATCTCAAAACCTATTATACAGCTACAGTAGTCAAATCATCCTAGTTTTGGTACAATGAGATGCACATAGACCAGTGGAATAGAATTGAGAACCCAGAAATAGATCCATTGACCTATGGTCAGCTGATTTTTGACAAAGAGCTGAAATCCATTAAATAGGGAAGAAATTTTCTCTTTAACAAATGGTGCTGGCAAAATTGAATATCTATTTGCAGAAATATGAAACAAGATCCTTACCTCACATGAAACACAAAAATTAACTCTTGATGGATCAAAGACTTAAATGTGAAACCTAAAACTATAATGTTCCTCAAGGAAATAATAGGGGCAATTTTAGGGTCCCTCACTTATGGCATAAACTGACTGTGAAGAATAACCCAAAATGCACAAATGGCAGATCAACTAGATGAATGGGACCTTCTAAAATTACATTTTCATGTGCTTCCATGGACTTCTCCAAAATACTAAAAAGAGAATTTACAGAAAAAAAAAATATTTGTCAATAACATATCTTACAAGAAACTTATCTCTAAAATTTTTAGAAAACTCCAATACCTCAACAAAAAAAAAAGAAAAATAATCCAATTAAAAATCGGCAGAAGACATGAATAGACACTTCACCAAAGAGGATATTCCGGCAGCCAACAAGCACATGAGGAAATGTTCAGTCATTAGCCATTAAAAATATGGAAATCAAAACAACAATTAGATATCATCTTGCCCCATCACTAATAACAAAGTTCATCAAGACATAAAATAAAACTGCTGGTGAGTATATGGAGAAATTGGGACTCTCATACGCTGCTGGTGGGATTGTTGAATGATCTAGTCACTGTGGAAAGCAGTATGGTGATTCCTTTAAAATTTAAAATTGGAAATGCCATTTGAACCAGCCATTCCATTGCTAGGTATTTATCCTAAAGAAGTGAGAGCCAGAGCAAGAACAGATATATGCATAACCATGCTTATTGCAGCACTATTTACAATAGCCAAAAGATGGAAACAACCTAGGTGCACATCATCAGAAGAATGGGTAAGCAAAACTATGGTAAATACACTCAATGGAATATTATGCAACACTAAAGAATAATGTGCAATCTACAAAACACTGCATAATGTGAATGAACATGGAAGACATTATGCTGAGTGAAATAAGTCAATCACAGAAGGACAAATATTGTATTAGTTCTTTATTGTAAAAAATCCAGGAAAGGTTTATATATGGAAGGAAATTTTCTTTGTCAGTTACCAGGGGTGGGAGAGGAGGGAAGGGAACACTATTAGATAGGTAGAAACAAGTAGTATTGACAAGGATGAAGGGAAGGGCAATGTACCAAATGCCGGTGATCAACACAGTGGCACTGAGGAAGAAGAAGACACAGAGAGGTATATGGGAGGTGCAGACAACAAATATGAACCCTTTTACATATCCAGTACTGCATTGCCAATGATTGGAAGTACTGAGGTGGAGAGATGCAGACTGAGCAATCAGGTGTGTCTAGGAAGTGGGGGGTGTGCCTATAACCATGTATATGGTTGCTAGATGATGTTTCTACAAGCATATTTGCATGTGCTGCATTATGTCCTGGTGTATAGTAGAACAGACAAGGGACAAAGTTGTGGTGACTTCTTGACCACAGGCAGCTACCCAGTGAGAGTGAGTAGTTGGATCTCTGCCCTTGGAACCATGGTCACAGGCGATATCTAGCTCAATTAGCATAACATACTAAACAAAAACATTGCTCTACATCCTACTTCGGTGAGTCGCACCTGGGATCTTACATGCTTGCTAGTGGCCATCTAGATGCAATTATGGGTCTCACCTTATCGAGAGCAAAGAAGAATGAAGACAACCAAAGATGCATGGAAAAAATTAGTCCAAGGGACTGGTAGACCATGAGATTTTTGGCCTATATGACCATGAGACCAGAGGAATTAGATGGTGCCCAGCTATGAATGCCAGCTATTCAGAGGGGGGTTGGTGTAGGAGATCCTGGATAGTTGTTGTTGTTGTTGTTAGGTGCCATTGAGTCATCTCTGACTCATAGCGACCCTAGCCACAGTACAACAAAATACAGCCTGGTTCTGAGCCAGCTCTATGATTCTTGCTATACTTGAGCCCATCACCGTTGCCATCATGTCAATCAATCTTGTTGAGGGCCTTCCCCTCTTTCGTTGACCACTTACCACAGGAGCTCTGGTAGCGTAGTGCCTAAGGCACTTGACTGCTAACCAGAAGGCTGGTGGTTCAAACCCACCAGTCACTCCTCGGATGGAAGGTTGGGCAATCTAATTCCACAGTGATACTGCCTCAGAAACCCAAGGAGGGGTCGCAATGAGTTGGGTCCGAGTTGACGGCATGTAACAACAACAACATCACTTACCCAGCATGACATCCTTTTCCAGGGAATTGTCCTTTCTGACAACATGACCAAAGTAGGTGAGATAAAGTCTGGCCATTTTCACCTCCAAGGAGCATTCTTGCTGCACTTCCTCCAGGACAGACCTGTTAGTTCTTTTAGTAGTCCACGGTACTTTCAGCATTCTTCACTAACACTACAGCTCAACAGCATCAATTCTTCTTTGGTCTTCCTTATTCACAGTCCAGCTTTCACATGCATATGAGGCAATTGAAAATACCATGGCTTGTGTCAGGCACATCTTTGTCCTCAAGGAGACATCTTTGTTATTCAGCACTTGAAAGAGGTCCTTTGCAGCTGATCTGCCCAGTGCTATACATTGTCTGATGTCCTGACTGCTTGTTTGCATTGGTATTGACTGTAGAACCAAGTAATGTGAAGTCTTTGACAATTTCAAACTTTTCTCCATTTATTGTAATGTTGTTTATAGGACCAGTTGTGAAGATTTTTGTTTTCTTTATATTGAGATGTAATCCATACTGTGGACTGTATTCTTCAATTTTCATCAGTAAGTACTTCAAGCAAGCCTCACTTCCAGCAAGCAAAGTGGGGTAGTCAGTGTATCTCAGGTTGTTAATGATTCTTCTTCCAATCCTGATGCCACGTTTTTCTTCATATAGTCCAGCTTCTCTGATTATTTGCTCAGCTTACAGATTGAATAAGTATGGTGAAAGGATATAACCCTGACGCACTCCCTTCTTGATTTTAGACCATATACTGTTCCCTTTTTTCTGTTTGAATGACATCCTTCTGGTCTATGTAAGTTTCCTCATGAGCACAATTAAGTGTTCTGGAATTCCCATTCTTCTCAATGTTATCCACAATTTGTTATGATCCACAAAATTAAGTGTCTTTGCATAGTCAATAAAACACAAGGAAACATCTTTCTGGTATTCTTTGCTTTGAGCCAAGATCCATCTGAAACAGCTATGATATCCCTTGCTCCATGTCCTCTTCTGAATCCACCTTGCATTTCTGGATGTTCTCTGTCATTATACTGCTGCAACTATTTTTTAATTATCTTCAGTAAGATTTTACTTGTGTGCAATATTAATGATATTATTTGACAATTTCCATATTCTGTGTCATCACCTTTCTTTGGAATGGGTACAAATATGGATCTCTTCCAGTCAGTTGGCCAGGGAGCTATGTTCTAAATATCGGCATAACCATATAATCCTGAATAGAGTGGGAGAAAAATGTGGAACAAAACCCAAAATCATTTTTAAAAAAAGAAAAACAAGAACAATTTTGTTGGTGTGATAGAGCCTGGTGAGACCCTTGAGACTATGGCCCTTAGCTACCCTCAGGTCTGGAATTGAACTCATTCCTGTCACTTCCAGCCAAACAAAAGACAAGCATATGGGGTGAACATTTACATCAGGTAGATGCACTCCTTGGAGTGATTTCTCACAGAACAGAAGGGCTGTATTTGCACAGTTAGCTTGGGTTTGGGGGTATATGGGAGGGAAGGACACAAGGAAGAGGTAACTATTGGGAGGAAGTGGGAAAAGAGCTGCTACATTGTGGGAAAATGCAATCACTATAATAAGAGCCAGGAGCTCTGGTGGCATAGTGCCTAAGGCATTTGACTGCTAACCTAAGGCTGGTAGTTCTAACCCACCAGCCACTCCTCAGAAGGAAGACTGGGCAGTCTACTTCCATAGAGATACCCCTTGAAAACCCAAAGAGGGGTTGCTATGAGTCAGAATTGACTCAACATCAGCCAGTTTGGTTTTTGGTTTTGTCATGAGACAAAATGTGTATGAACTTCTGTATGGAAATGAATTTTCTCTGTAAACTTTCACCCAAATCACAATGAAAATTAAAAGCAAAACAAAAAGTAGTGGGTAAGAGAAAAAGGGAAAGACTGTAAATGTGATGGGTTGACACTGTATGTCTAACAATGTTCAAGTTTAAATATAAAAGGTTTTGCTTTACTGATAGTGCACCAAGAAAAAATCTAAATTGTAGTCATTTGATTTTGGAAACTGCCTCTCTCCTTCAGGGTTATATTACAGATTTAGCTTCATCTGAGTCATCTTGGTGAATCTTTGGGGCTTAGTCAACTACATCAGGGTGATGATTTCTAAATCCATACAGCCATCAGACTTGTGAACTGCAGGATTTTTGGACATGTATTCTCAGATGTTCCACAGGCTCCACAAACTTCTTTTTTCCCTTCTTATCCCATTCTAAGAAAACTGAGGAATCTTCATACACATACATATAAACAACACAGCCATCATCTTGGAAGTTCAAACAACCTCCATCTTGCTGATTCCACTTCCTACCCCTTATGCTCACATTTGAGTCCCTCAGATGCCTTACTGGAAGCATAAAAATAGACCCTCACTAACCTGCCTGTCTGAGATCATTTCTCCACCCTGCTGTGGTATAAAGGCCTGGAATGTCACTTGGCCAAATTTTTCTCCAGTCACAAGAGCCACTGCAGGGTCCTTGCTAAGTCCTTGCTACGTCCTCACTCTCAAATACGCTGCCTTCAACTTTCCTGATTATCTTTCAGCCAATCATGATTTTGTAGCTTTAGTTCCTGCTTCAGTTGTATAAGAATGTGCAAGAAGGGCATGGAGGTGCCATCTTCTGACATCCTCTAAGTTCACATGAGGAAGACAGAATCACCATCAGCAAGGGTTATTCTATTAAGGCCAGACATGTTGCCACCCTCCAGCCTTTTATCAATTATGACACCACCTTCCTTCCCACAGCACTCACTACTTTTCTGCTGGGTTCAATGATTCATTGCAATGGCCACACAGAAGTCGCAGACAATACTCATTATTATGGAGTTTTTTAGGGAAGTAACAGGCTACAATTTAGGTTCAAAAATAAGCTTAGGATACAACTCTTCCATGGAGACAGTCTCTCCTCTGCTATGCCCTCAAGCACAACTCTTAGTCCCTTGGCCTCTAGGCCTTGCCTCTGCCCTGCTTGGGCAACTGTTACAAAGCTCTTTTAGCTCTGCTGAGAGGTACATCTAGATGCACCTCACTCTGTCAGCAAGCCTCCTGTATGGTCAGTAACGGCAGCCCCACAAAATGGCTCTCAGATTCCATCTCAGTTAGGCACACTTATAAGGATATATGTCATTTAATCACTCCCTCCAGGTGACATATTCCCCTGCTCCCCCAGTCAGGTATTAACCATGTTTCCTGTAACTTATTAACCTGACCTTAGAATAGTTTTAAGGAATGAAGCTTGCCAAACAGTGGTGTCTTATCAGAGCACACACAGATGGTGGTCTTAGGACATTGCTCAGAGCCCCCTCCCAATCAGGGCCAGTGCCCCCAAGTCTGAAGCCAGTTTTGTAGCCCCCATCCTCAGTTCTTCAAACTCAGGTAAAAATATCCCTGCAAAGTGGGAGTTAGTGGTCTTCTGGTATCCCTCTGGCCTGCTGCCGCTGGACGCTGAATTTCTAGCAGCATTTGTAAGCCAGCTTTCTTTATCTTTTAAATCCTTTCTCTCTTGCTTCTCTCTGTTTCTATTCTGAATAAACATTCATGTCTCTGCCTACATCTCTGGAAAGTTTTTCAAACTTTTGCTACATACTCAGAAGGAAGTTTTAAACTCCTTAGAAAATCCCCATAGCACCTACTGCCCAAGGGCACTCAGCTTTCTTGCTCCATGGGTCAAGGAAGCCCACTATTCTGTCTTATGCTTCCTGGTTCCAATGTCTCTCTGCCAGGGCTTCACTCAGACAAAGAGGTCCAGTTCAGGGATCTCAGGTCCAAGTACATGCTCTACTTCACCTCCAGCTCTTCTCTCTTGATGGCAGTGAGATCCTCTCTTTGCCTCCGCAGAGCTCATTTTAAGCCTGGCAGAGTAACAAACCTAACCAATCCCAACATCAGACTTCTATGCACTTATTTGCATGGTTCGACCCAGTAATCCCATGGAAGCTGCAAAGACTGTGCCCAGAAAAGCCACACCAAGTAATTCACTGCACCACAGAATGCTTTCTATATGGTCAATAACTGCAACCCCACAAAATGGCTCTCAGATTCCATCTCACTTAGGCATGCTTATTTAAGAACTACAAGCCATTTAATCACTAACTCCTGGTTACATATTCCCCTGCTCCCCACTGTCAGGTATTAACCACCTTCCCTGTAACATATTAACCTGTCCTTAGAATAGTTTTAAGGAATAAAACTTGCTAAACAGCAGTGTCTTATCTATCTTTATTGTCCAGTGGGTGAGAGTAAATATTTTTGGTTTTTTTAGGCCTGACTCTATATTGTTAGAATAAAACTCCATATTTTTAATTAAGATGCCACTTCTTTAAAACCTGACTTCAACTTTGTGTTATAATTATCTTGTTCTCTAATTTGCAGTTATCAGTTCCTGCTGCATTCTGGGATCTAAGACAGAGCTATCTATGTCAATAAAGGGTTCTGGAGCTGAATTTTAGGACTGGCCACCTGGGCTTCAACAAGCAGCAATGGAATCTTTTAAGGATTATTTAACTTCTGGGGACTCACAGGAAACATTCCTTTCTTAATTACCCATTATCCTAACTTTTAGAACTTCGTCATTAATCCTGCATACCTATTGTGTCTCTTTTCCATTAGTATAAAAATGGCTGATTGTAAGCACTAAGCAAAGTGTGTGCTTTTGGAGTCACTGAAACCATATCTGTCTCTCACTGAGGCAGCTTTTAAACTCTCCTTTCCTTGAACTTTGGTGTGGACTATTGGTTGCTCTGCTCTAGGGCTGGACCGGGCTTTTTTCAGGTTACAAATCAAGTGATCATTTTCCCTCTGAGAATTTAAATGTTTTCCTGGTATGGACCATCTCTGGACTTTGAATCTCTTAATTTACTTTAACATTGTGTGTGTTTTCACTCTAGGACAGTAAAATTGTCCTATTTCTTTCCTTTCCTTCTACTTCATTTTCCTCTTCCTCCCTCCTCTTTCTCCTTCTTGTTTATTATCAACACAGTTAAACTCACAACACCATTTAAAAGGAAGAACTATATTCTGATAATACATGTTTAAGTAAGTTACCCAGGGTACACCAAATAGTAAAACATGGATTCAGAATTTCAACCAGGCATGTCTGCCATAAATCTCCATTATCTTTCCACACATTACTCTTAGTGGCTGATATTTATTATTATTCATGGCTTACTTATAAGCAAAGTCCAAATATCAAACAATTTGAAGCTTTCAATATTAATAAGCTAAATACACAAGTCAAAGAAAAAACTAGTAACAAATATCTTACTTTGATTTTAAATTTTTTTTACCTATAAAACCAAAAATTAACCATAAAACTGATCACTCAAACTTATAAAAACATTAACATATTTTTTCACCAAAATTTGCCAACATTATTAGTTTGTCTTTTTCCTGCTAGAAAAGAAGTAGTAAATAACAAAATCAGCATTTCTTCATATAAAGAAAAAAACTGGGTTTTCTCACTTTAAACTTCAAGAGCTCTCATGGTGTAGGTAAGTGGTGGGAAAATTTTTTTAGTAGCTACTTTTCAATATTAACTCAATAACCATTAAGTACTTCATCACCACGGAAACTTGTATTCACTGAGGAAAAATATTTAATGCTTCTGTGAAATTGACAATCTTCTAGAGCACTTCTTTTTCATTTTCTTTCATGCATAGGAGATTCATGCTCAACAATTAGCAAATTATTTACTAAATTATGAAAACATCAAATATTATAATGTAATTTTGAGCTAATTCAAAGGTTTGTTTTTAACAAGTGTAAATAGCCTATTTTGGGCCACTTTTTATAAAGGTGAATCAAGTATCCTGCATGTATATAGAACAACTGCTTGAAATAAAATTTGTGTTTCCATTTCTTTGGGCTTTCACTTTTTTCATGACTCTCATATTTAAAAACATACATAAAATATTCTCATTTTAGACAACAGGAAGGCTAGGTTAACATTAAAGTTTGTTTATATAATTATATAGGAAAAATGTGTGCTTCAGTGAAAACTTAGGCATTCTTTAGAACATATGAGATGGAGTTATGATTGTGATTCTGATTCTGTGGGGACTCTAAGACTTTCATTGTCTTTGAGCTATTTTTTTATTCTGCAAGTTGTAGAAAACTGAAAATAACACAAAGCATTCTAGTCTATAAGTATGCAAATAAGTTTATTTCCAAGGAAGTTCATTGACTATTCAATCCCACCCTCCACCCTATTTAGTATATATTTGAAAATTAATTTCATTATTTCTGATCTATAAATGTGTCCATTATTTGGTTTCTACTTCAAATAAGTTGTCACATCTTATTGATTTATTTGTTAATAAAGACCTAAATAAAACTTGAACATATATTCACCTTACATTTGTATGAGAGTCAGGAATTTACCATTTTTTAAAAATTATCTTTTAAAAATAAATATACAGAATGATGATTCTATTTTTAAACATTTCAGTAATGATGAAACTAGGAAAACTTTAATGTTATCTGTTTCATCCCTCTGCAGAGTAAGATACTGAGACAGATTGAAACTGGTTAGTCTGGCTTCAACTAGCTAGTTAATATATGACTGGGACCAAGTGGAACTTGATCAATTTTTAGTACAGTGTGCTGTCCATCCCCTGAAATGTAGCAAACTTTCATATTATGAAATAACCCATTCATTTAGTCTGTCTTGAGTATTAAAATAATGGTAATAATAATAGTAGTAAACTGCCAATCTGTGAAAAAATAAATTATTAGTAAGTAGAAAATAATCTTTATTCTAATTATTTTTCAATAAATACCCCTTAAACTCACTGCCATCAAGTTGATTGGATTTATAGCGACCCATCCTTGGGTTTCTGAGGTGATATCTCTACGGAAGTGGATTGGTCAATCTTTCTTCCAAGGAGTGGCTGGTGGGTTTGAATCTCCAGCCTTTTGGTTAGCAGTCAAATGCCTTAGGCCACACAATAAAAATGGAAAATTATTTCCCTGATTGATTACAACTACATAAAGAATATAATTAGATATGTAATATGATTCAGAAGGAAGATGGGGCAATCCACTTCCATAGTGATACTGCCTCGGAAACCCAAGGAGGGGTTGCTATGGGTCGGTTCTGACTCAAAGGCACGTAACAACAACAACAACATGTAATATGATATACATTGCCAATTTTGTTTTAAAATCTTAATATTAGCATTAGATAAACAAAAAAAAAAAATCATGTGAAAATACTTTAGAATCATTTGAAGCATCTATTCATAATTTTTTAAAAAATGCTAATGAATAATTTGGGCTAAATAAGTTAACCTAGTTCTTCTGAGAATTTGCTGTATGATCTTAAAATAATGATGTAGAAAAAAAATATATATTCTTCTAAAGGAAAAGTCTTCTGTTATTAGCCTTGTTCATTTTCTCTGAGCTACTTTGAAAGTCTTTCTAATTTATAGGTTACTGATATGCAAATTATTTCCTATCTGGTAGTGATTTTAATTACATGATTGCAGTGGTGATGAACATGCTAGGCTGCTAACCAAAAAGTCTGCATTAGAACCTACCAGCCGGTTATATGGGAGAAAGATGTGGCAGTCTGCATCTGTAAATATTGTTGTTGTTGTTGTTATGTGCCATCGAGTTGGCCCCGACTCATAGCGACCTCTTCTTGGGTTTCCGAGGCAGTAACACTACGGAAATAGGATTGCCCAACCTTCCTTCCGAGGAGTGGCTGGTGGGTTTGAACCACCAGCCATCTGGTTAGCAGGCAAGTGTCTTAGCCACTATGCTACCAGAGCTCCTCTGCAAATATTACAGCC
>NW_006921920.1:585461-596032 GCF_000298275.1 Orycteropus afer afer | reverse complement strand
TCTATCAAGGATCTCCTACATAGATCCCCTTCCAAGTGGTTGACAGTGGTAGCTGGGCACCATCTAGTTCTTCTGGTCTCATAGTCGTATAGGCTCCAGATCAGATGGTGTACCAGTCAGTAGGACTAATTGTTTCTGTGAATTTTTGGTTTTCTTCATTCTTCTTTGCTCTGGATGAAGAGAGACATATCATTGCATCTAGATGGCAGCTTGCAAGTTTTTAAGATCCCAGTCACTACTCACCAAAGTCGGAGGTGGAACTATGTTTTGTGTAGTATGTTACGCCAACTGAGCTTGATGTCCCCTGTGACAATGGTCCCGAGCCCACAGGTTCAACTACTCGGTCCCTCTGGGTAGCTGGCTCTGACCAAGAAGTGACTACAACCATGCCCCTTGTCAGTTCTATTATGCACCTGGGAATTCAGATCATACACATAAACTTATAGGATCATTGTCTTCCAACCCTGTACATGTTCTTGGGTACCCTCTCCGCTTCATAGACATACTTACTAGTTCAGCCTGTCCACCCATCTATCTATCCTATACTCATGTTTGCCTTCACTGACAACGTAGTACTGTATGTGCAAAAGGGTTCATCTTTATTGTCTGTACTGCCCACGTACCTCCCTATGATTTTCTCTTCCTCAATGCCACCATATTGATCATTCACATTTAGTACATTGCCCTTCTCTTCACTCAAATAAATACTTTTCTCTACCTATCTAACAGTGTTCCCTCCCCTCCCCTCTCATCCCTGGTAACCAACAAAGAAAATGTCCTTCCAGAGATAAACCTTTCCTTGACTTTTACAATAGCAGACTAATACAATATTTGTCCTTTTGTGATTGACTTATTTCACTCAGCATAATGTCCTCTAAATTCATCCATGTTGTGTGGTGTTTTGCAGATTCTACATTATTCTGTAGTGTTGCATAGTATTTCATTGTGTGTATGTACCATAGTTTGGTTATCCATTCCTCAGGTGATGAACACCTAAGTTGTTTCCATCTTTTGGCTATTGTAAATAGTGCTGTGATGAACATGGGTGTGCATATGTCTGTTCTTGTTACAGCTCTCACTTCTTTAGAGTATGTACTTAGTAATGGAATGGCTGGATCAAATGGTATTTCTAATTCCAACTTTTGAAAGAATCACCATACTGCTTTACAAAATGGTTGTACCATTTTACAGTCCCACTAGCAGTGTATGAGATTCCCAATCTCTCCACATCCTTGCCAGCATTTGTTATTTTCTGTCTTGTTGAACTTTGCTATTAGTGCTGGAGCAAGATTGTATCTCATTGTTGTTTTGATTTGCATTTCTGAATAGCTAATGATCGTGAGCATTTCTTCATATGTTTGTTGGCTCCTTGAATATCCCCTTTGGTGAATTTCTTTTTGAATTTCTATCCATGTCTTCTGCCCATTTTTTAATTGGATTGTTTGTCTTTTTGTTATAGAGGTGTTGGAGTTTTCTATAAATTCTAGAGATATTCCCTTGTCAGATATGTCATTATCAAATATTTTTTTCCCAATCTGTAGGTTCTCTTTTGACTCTTTGGGAGAAGTCTTTGGAAGCATATAAAAATTTAATTTTTAGAAGGTCCCAATCATCTGGTTTTCATCTGCTGTTTGTGCACTGAGTTATACTTGATAGTCTATGTCATATATTAAAGCCCCTAAATTTGCCCCTAGTTTTTGCTTGAGGAACTTTGTAGTTTTAGGTTTCACACTTAAGTCTTTGATCCAACTGGAGTTAGTTTTTTTGTATGGTGTGAGGTACAAATCTTGTTTCATTTTTCTGTGAATGGAACTCCAGTTTTACTAGCACCATTTACTAAACAAACAATCTCTTCCCCATTTAATGGATGTTGGCCCTTTGTCAAAGATCAGCTGATCATAGATCAATGGATCTATTTCTGGGTTCTCAATTCTATTCCATTGGTCTATGTATCTGTCATTAAACCAACACCAAGCAGTTTTGACTACTGTAGCTGTATTATAGGTTTTGAGATCTGGCAATGTGAGACCTCCTACATTGTTCTTCTTCGGTAGTACTTTGCTTATCTGAGGTGTCTTTCCTTTCCATATATCTAAAAAAAATCACAGCTTATTTTTACTGGCTGTCTTTTGTAAGTAATTTTTTGTTTTTCCAGTGCTGCTTTCAGGATTCTGTCTTTGTCTTTGGCTTTTATGAGTTTAATGATTATATGTCTTGGTGTTTTTCTTTTGGGGTCTGTCTGTTTGGGCTTCGTTGGACTTCCTGGATGGCTATATTCTCATCTTTCATCATATCAAGGAAGTTTTCCTCCAACAAATCCTGGACAATTTTCTCAGTGGTTTTAATTTCCTCTTCCTGTTCTGGAATTCCAGTGACACTTAGGTTATTTCTTCTGATGGTATCTCACATGAACCTTAGGCTTTCTTCATTTTTTACATTTTTTTTTTTTTTTTCTGATTGATCCATTTCTAAAGAAGTATTCAGGTATTTGTCTTCAATCTCATTAATTATGTCTTTCCATTGCATCAATTCTACTCTTTTGCCCTTCCAATGTGTTATCTGTTTCTGACAACTTAGTATTAATCTTCTGGATTTCTATCTGTAGATTTAGAATCATTTCTAATTTTTCATTTAGTTCTTGTATTTTCTTCCAAAATTCTTCTAGGTTTTTTTTCTGTGCTTTCTTTAGTCTGTCTCTCAATCCTTTGAAAATACCTGAATATAATTCTTCTGAATTCCTTATCAGAGAGTTCCAATGCTGCTTCTTCCTCAGGGGTGTGTTCTGGGTCTGTATCCTGTTCCCTTGTTTCTCCTGCTTTAACTTGCTCCTTTGTATGGACTGTGATAGTCTGTTTTCTTTGAGATATTGTGGCATTGTTGTATTTAAATCTCTGTTAACTGTGAAGAGCAGCCAAGGGTGATACCAGCTCTTCTCAGTAGTTTTTTTATCGTTGGCCCATTAGTGGAGGAGGAGGTGGTGGCTCTCACTCAGTAAGCAAAGTTGCAGGAGATGTGGATGTAGTTATGTCTTATGGGGACTACTGCTGTCTCCCATTCAGTTAGACAAAAATTATAATTGAATAAACATCAAAAACCTAAAAGCACATGGACAGAAAATACACCATATAATCACACAAGAACAGTAACCAAAAAAAGAAAAAAGGGAAAAAGAAGAAGAAAAACACAAGAAAACCTACAATATCTGGGGATTGGGCAATAAGAGAAAAAAGATAGAGAAGGAGAATAATGAAGAAAAAGTGGGAAAAATGCAAAAAGGAAAAACAAGGAATGGGGTAATTATGTGAAAAAAAGAAAAGAAAAAAAAATTGCAACCAGGAACAAGGAAAAGAAAATAAGCTGAAAACTAGGACCTGGCAGGGGAAGAATAAAGAATAATAGTAAAAAGGACAAAAGTATTAATAATAATAGTAGTTTTAAAACAGACAAAAACAAGCAAACTAAAAACCATTAAAAAGAAAGAGAAAAAAATACGTAAATAAAAAGAAAAAGAAAAAAATCAGGGGAAAGCAGGGAAGAGCATCCAGGCTTTGTCTGAGCACAAAGACTGGGATGGAGTTCTTGTGGGCCCAGAAGGTGGGTAGGCATGGGGGATGGCCGCACCTCCATTCACCAAGCGGGTGTGGGGTATAAGAGTAACAAGGGGAATCTCGCACCTTTTCGGCTGTCCAGGTCTGAAGTGTCCTTGGGGTTACTGGCAAGTGGAACCTGCTTTTAAGCCCCTGGAATGTGGAGAGCACTGTCTCTTTAAATATCCAAAATGGTCAAGTTGCTTGTAAACATTCAAAATAGCTGCACCTTCTGGACAGGCAAAAGTCCACAGCTCAGCCTGCCTTCCTCTTCACTGCTGCTTCTCCTTTTATTCCTCAGCCACCAGAGTAGTCCTCCATGCAGTCCCTGGTTAGCAGTGCTGATTTTTAGGTTAATTCTTAGGTCCTACCATCACTCGGTAATCTCCATGCTGTCTGTCCAGTCAGGATCACTGCCAGACTGCAGCTCTGTATGTCTCCTTTTTTGGTATTTTCATGCAAATTCTTCTGCTAGTTTGGGTTTACTCCACTTCCATATCCTTCCCTTAAAGCCTCTGGGGTCCAGGATTATTTTCTGTGTCTGCGTTAATTGACTCCCCTTTTCTTTGTTGAAGAGGATCTGTGCAGTCTTTCTGCTTATTCCACCATCTTACCAGAATTATTTTTTTTTTCTTTTGATAATTTCTTTTTAACAGTTATCTACTTATCCTAAACTTCCATAATATTTGGGGTGTTATTCTGTTAGATAACGCATTATATGTTCTGGCATATATTGTATTGTATGTCCCTGCTATATGATGTTTATACAATTTTAAATATTTCTCTTACAATAAGTTGAAGCTGTTTCATTTTTGTCTTCTACTATTAATCAGTATAAATATCATCCATGAGTAAGTGGTATTTAACATGATGTTTAATTTAACTGAACCTAATATTTTATTTATTTATTTATTTTTTAACCTATCCATTTATCAAATTTGATTTTATATGTTCCATTCCACTAGCTTAGAGACATGGGTTTTCAATTTTAACAGGAACCTCTCCAGTTGATTACCTGAGCAGGCTATAAAATGTAAAGCCAGTAAAGCTCAAATTCCTTTAAGAAACACAAATTCTGAGAAAAAGGTTTTATGTAGTTGAGCCTCAAGCTGGCATACAAGGGACATCTGGGAATCCCAGGCTAATGGCTCCAGGCTTCAGATCAATTTTAAGGTACTGAGCAGCTCTAGAAAGTGATGATTGCTTTCAAAACCACTTAGTATGTTTTTATTTTTCAAGGCTTTGGCTCAACACATTGAGAAAAACAACATTAAATATTTACAATAACAACAACTGCACTAAAAAAACTTTCAATGCCCTTTCATTATCATGGAAAATTTAAAGGCTTTCTAAAACTTCTTTGAGTCACTTTTTCCCAAAATGGTGATGTTGGCCTTGATCCCCTTCTATATCAAGATTATTTCCTGTGATGCCTAGGAAAAGTTTTGTTCTTAGGCCTACTTGCCTTTTTCTTATAATCTTATTAGTATTCTTGGCAATTAAAAAGAAAAGAAAAACATCTCTATTATCAAATTGAAAATCAGTTCAGTGGTAAGAAAAGACAATTCATAAATTTTGAGAACTCCTCCAGATGTCATTCTGAGTCTCGAGTAGTAAAAAGAAAATTAAAATTGAATTTCTACCCACAAGAAATATACAAGTAGGCCAAAACTTACAATAAAGCATGAAAAACAGGGCTATGGAAGATGCATAAGAGGGTGATTTAAGAACAAGAAGGGCAACTGACTCAGAGAAGCAGTCATCTGGAAAGTTTGTTAAGGGTGTAGGGTCTGCTGAGCAAATGAGAAAATAATGCAGAAGTCTGTCTTGAATAAATAAAATAAAAGTAATAATAACCTGCCAATCAGTGAAGTAAGTAAAGAAGTGAATAGAAATTCCTCCTGAGTGTGAGATGCAGAGTTGTGTAGTTGTGGTTCAGCATTGGCATACATGGTCTTTTCTTAATGCCTCTACACAGGGTCAGGAAGATGTAGGCAAATAAGGAAGAAAAAGTGGGAAATGATTTGAAACAAGCAGTTAAGCCCTGTTGGAGAATAAAACTCCATGTGAACCAGGGAATGAAGCTAGCAAAGATATTCAGGAGCACATTTCAGAGGCCTCAGGCCTGGTCAAGGAGCCATGATAGTCACACACCCTCCAGTTGCTCTTGTGACTCGTGAATAATTTGGCCAGATGACATTCCAGGCCTTTACACCACCACATGGTGGAGGAAGGACATCAGACAGGCAGGTTAGTGAGGGTCTGTTTTCATGTTTCCAGTAAGGCATCTGAGAGACTCAAATGTGAGCATAAGGGGTTAGGAAGTGGAATCAGCAAGACAGAGTTTGTTTCAACTTCCAAGATGATGGCTGTGTTGTCTATATGTATGTGCATGAGGATTCCTCAGTTTTCTTAGGATGGGATAAGAAGGGAAACAAGAAGTTTGTGGAGCCTGTGGATCATCCGAGGATACATGTCTAAAAATCCTGCAGTTCACGAGTCTGATGGCTGTATGGATTTAGAAGTCATCATCCTGATGTAGTTGACTAAGCCTGAAAGATTCATCAAGATGACTCAGAGGGAGATATATCTATAAAATAACCCTGAAGGAGAGATGCAGTTTCCAAAATCAAATGCCTAAAGTTTAGATTTTTTTCTTGGTGCACTATCAGTAAAGCAAAAGCTTTTATATCTAAACTTGAGCATTTGTGTAGTTTAATCATCTATTTCGTAGTAAATGTTGTCAGTATAGTTCAAAACCTTTAAGATTAGATCCTTCACAGGATAATACAAGGTCGATAATCGAGTTCCTATTCAACACACTTGGCAATTAGAGAAAGTATAAAACATTTGTAAATTTACTTAGTGTAGCTCCTTGATAAGCAAGGAGTAGAGTGGAAAACTTGCCCTTTGGGGGAGCCATTAAATGTATTCATATGTTTCAAGTAGTTTCCTGTGGTGATAGTTATTGGAATACCATAAAAATGTTCTAGGTGAAAGACTGTAATTTTCTCAGTGGTAAGGGAAAAAAAAAAAAAAGAAAGTTGTGTTTGATAAATATTTTTCTGCTATGGTACATAGTATGATTTTGCTTTACTCCTGGAAATACCCTACATAACAATACCAGCAAAATGTAGTATTACTTCTGAATAGTTTATTTATTTCTTACTTTATGTTAAGATGAACTTCAGTAACATATTTTTTTCCTGATTTGAATCTACACTAAAGAAGGCCATTTTCACAGCAAGCACCTGTATATATTTAATGATGTGGGTGATCATGGTAAATTGTTTGTGAAATTGCTTTGTCTTTTTCCCTCACATAATTTTTCTGTAATTAATTCCCTGATCTCTTGAAGCTTTGGTTAATTATTTCTATCATGTTTTGGTAATTGAAATGAAGAAAGAAAACTAATTTTGTCCACTTAGATGTGTTTTAAGTCAGAAGTTAGAATTTTATAACCCTTTTAAACATTTATTGGAAATATATATCTCTTTTGTAGTATATCTCTATTATTTATTGTTTCCAGTTCAAAGATGAGAGAACTGGGGTATCAGCAATGTGACACAAAGATCTTCAGTGAATTCATTTTTCCTACCTTCTGATAGTTGTGGAGACCCTTGGTGGTGCAAATGGTTAATGTGCTTTGCTGCTCACTGAAAGGTTGGAGGTTCAAATGCACCCAGAGGAACCTCAGAGCAAAGGTTTGAGAATCTATCTCTGAAAAATTAGCCATTGAAAACCCTATGGAATGCAGGTTGTCAGGTTGCAATGAGTCAGAATTGACTGTGCTTTTTTTTTCCAGCTGCTGTGATGACTTAACAGTGTGGAGTTAGTCTTTGACATGATGACACTCTAATTAAAAGCCCTGACCCAGAATGACTCAGCAGATCCTGCAGGCCATGGCCATGGCTCTTTCCTATGGATGCAAATATTAGTTCAAGTACATTGCCCTCTGAGCCTGAGAGTCTCTTTCTACTGTGATCTCTTATGTAAAAACACATGATATGGGCCCTAGACATATCATTACCACTACACATGTTTTCATTGTGAATGGATCTATTTATGAGGAGTGGTCTATATTTTAATGGGTTTAGAGGAAGCAGGGCACAGCCATAAATGATGATGAACAACACTAATTATTAAAGAATGATCACATCTAACTGTTGCAGGCAATGTTCACTGTCATCACTCTTACTGGAACTTACATTAACTGGACGTTTTAGAAAAGAGAGGGATGGTAACTTCTCACCCCCAAAAAGAATAGTTTTGATTTGGTGTATTTTCTGCATTTTCAAATGCATTTAAATAAATGTCTATCAGTTGTATATATAAAGTTATGTTTGGCTGGAAGCCACAGGAGTGGGTTCAATTCCACACCTGGAGGGCAGCTATCAGCCATAGAGAGTCACAGTGGTTCCATCAGGCTCTATCAGACCACAAAAATTGCCGCTCCCCTCCCCTTTTCTTCTTCTTTTTTTTTTTTTAATGATTTTTTTTCCACATTGTTCTCCCACTCTATCCAAGATCTCCAATATAGACCCCACTCCAAGTGGTTTGCAGTGGCAACTGAGCATCATCTAGCTCTTCTGGTCTCATAGTCATATAGGCTGAGGATCACATGGTGTACAAGTCATTTGACTAATTGTTTCCATGTGTCTTTAGTTTTCTTAATTCTTCTTTGCTCTGGATGAGGAGAGATTCATCGTTACATATAGATGGCCACTTGCAAGCTTTTAAGATCCCAGTCGTTACTTGCCCAAGTAGAATGTGGAAAAATGATTTTGTGTAGTATGTTATGCCAATTGAGCCAGATGTGCCCTGTGACTATGGTATCTAGCCCACAGGTCCAACTATTTGCTCCTTCTGGGTAGCTGGCTGTGGCTAAGAAGTGATTACAACCTTGTCCCTTATAAACTCTACTATATACCTGGGAATTCTTACAGAACATACAAATACAATTGTAGAAACATTGTCTACCAACCCTATACATGGTCTTGTGCACACACTCTCCCCTTCATTTTGCTGTTGTTATTTGCCATTGAGTCAGACCTGACTCATAGTGACTCCTCCTTGGGTTTCTGAGGAGGTATCACTACAGAAGTAAATTGCTCAACCTTTCTTCCAAGGAGTGGCTGGTAGGTTTGAACCACAAGCCTTCTGGTTAGCAGTCAGGTTCCTTAGGCACTATGCTACCAGAGCTCTTAATATCCACCTGTATATCAATATTTGCCTGCACTGACAATGCAATACTGTATGTGCAAAAGCATTCATCTTCATTGTCTGTACCTCCTATGAACCACTCTATGTCTTCCTCTTCCTCAGTGTCACCGTATTGATCACTCACATTCAGTATATTGCCCTTCTCTTCACCCAAATCAGTATTTGTCTCTACCTGTCTAACAATGTTCTCTTCCCTTCACTCCTACCCAGGGTAACCAACAAAGAAAACTTTCATTCCATATGTAAACCATTCTTGACATTTTACAATAACAAACTAACACAATATTTGTCTTTCTGTGATTGACTTATTTCACTCTCCATAATGTCCTCCAAGTTCATCCAGGTTATGCAGATTCTATGTTATTCTTTAAGGTTGCATAGAATTCCATTGTGTTTATGTACCGTAGTTTGGTTTTCCATTCTTCTGTTGATGGGCACCTAGATTTGTTTAATTTTTTTTTTTTTTGCTAGTGTAAGTATTGGTGCAATGAAATGAGTGTGAATATATCTGTTCTTGTCCTGGCTCTCACTTCTGTAGGATATATACCTGGCAATGGAATGGGTGGGTCTAATGGTATTTCTAATTGCAAATTTTTAAGGAATCACCATACTACTTTCCACAGTAGTTGTATCATTTTATAGAATCACCAGCAGTTTATGAGAGTCCCAATCTCTCCACATCCTCACCAGCATTTGTTATTTTCTGTCTTGTTGAATTTTGCTACTAGTGCTGGGGCAAGATGGTATCTCATTGCTGTTTTGATTTTTATCTGTACCTAAGTCACTTGACTGCTAACCAGAAGGCTGGTGGTTCAAACCCATCAGCCACTCCTCGGAAGGAAGGTTGGGCAATCTACTTCTGTAGTGATATTGCCTTAGAAACCCAAAGAGGGTTCACTATGAGTCAGGTCCAACTCGATGGCAAATAACAACAAGAACAACAATGCCTCATAAGGCGCTCTGGTAGTGTAGTGCCTAAGGCATTTGACTGCTAATGAGAAGTCTGGTGGTCCAAACTCACCAGCCAATCCTCAGAAGGAAGATGGAGTGATCTACTTCCATAGTGATACCAGCTAGGAAACCCAAGGAGGGATTGCTGTAAGTCAGATCCAACTCAATGGCAATGAGTTAGTTAATGGCTAATGATTCTGAACATTTCTTCATATGTTTGTTAGCTGCTTAAATATCTTCTTTGGTGAAATGTCTATTCATGTCTTCTGCTCATTTTTCAATTGGATTATTTGTCTTTTTGTTGCTGAGGTATTAGAGTTTTCTATGAATTCTAGAGATAAGGCTCTTGTCAGATATGTCATTTTTTTTCTTCCTAATCTGTCGGTTCTCTTTTGACTCTTTTTTTTTAATTGTGATTTGGGTGAATGTTTACAGAGCAAATTCACTTTCCGTACAGCAGTTCACATACACTTTGTCTCATGACATTTACTACAATTGTGCACAATGCAACAGCTCCCCTCCCACTTCCTCGCCATACTTATCTCTTCCCTGTGAGCTTCCCTTCATGCACTCCTACCCCCTGAGCTATGTCAATGTGCATACACAGCCCTTCTATTCTCCCATGTTTGTTCTCTCCAAGGAGTGTATCTATCTAGTGTAAATATTCACCTCATATGCCTGTCTTTTGTTTGGCTGAAACCACAGATGTGGGTTCAATTCCAGACCTGAAAGACAGCTATGGACCATAGTCTCAGTGGTTCCATCAGGCTCTATAAGACCAGCAAATCTGTTCCTTTTTTTTTTTTTTTT
>NW_006921920.1:580334-584961 GCF_000298275.1 Orycteropus afer afer | reverse complement strand
ACTCATAGCGACCCCTCCTTGGGTTTCCGAGGCAGTATCACTATGGAAGTAGGATTGCCCAACCTTCCTTCTGAGGAGTGGCTGGTGGGTTTGAACGGCCAGCCTTCTGGTTAGCCTTAGGCACAATGCTACCAGAGCTCCTATGTCATAAATTAGGGCCCCTAAATTTCTCCTAGTTTTTCTTGAGGAATTTTATTGTTTTAAGTTTTACCTTGAAGCCTTTGATCTATCTGGAGTTAGTTTTTGTGTATGGTGTGAGGTATAGATCTTGTTTCATTTTTCTACAAATGGATATCCAGTTTTGCCAGCACCATTTGTTAAACAGACAATCTCTTCCCCATTTAATGATTTTGGCCCTTTGTCAAAGATCATCTGACCATAGGTTGATGGATCTATTTCTGGTTCTCAATTCTATTCCATTGGTATATGTGACTGACATACTATTGTGGCTGTAAAGTAGGTTTTAAGATCCAGAATGTGTGAGACCTCTTACTTTGTTCTTCTTCTTCAATAGTACTTTGCTTATCCAAGGTCTCTTTCCTTTCCAAATAAAGTTAGTGATTATTTTTTTCATATTCTTAAAGAATGTTAATGGTATTTGAATTGGGATTGCATTGAATGTATAGATTGCTTTGGATAAAATTGACATTTTCACAATGTTCAATCTTCCTATCCATGAGCATGGTATGTTCTTCCATTTATGTAGTTTTCTTAAGCAGTCTTCTATAGTTTTCTTTGTAGAGGTCTTTTGTATCCCTGGTAAGATGTGTTCCCAAGTATTTAATTTTTTAGCTAGCTATTGTAAATTGTATTGATTTCCTTATTTCTCTTTCAACAATCTCTTTGCTGGTGTGGAGGAATTCAACTGATTTTTGCATGTTGATCTTGTATACTGCCACTAGCACCAATAGATTGTTTATTGACTCTTGGGTTTTCTAGGTAAAGGATCATATAATCAACAAATAGGGATAGTGTCACTTCTTCCTTACCAGTTTGGATGCCTTTGATGTCCCTTTCTCGCCTTATTGCCTTGGGTAGAACTTCCAATAGAATGCTGAATAGAAGTGGTGATAGAGGACAATCTTGTCTGGTTCCTGTTCGCAAGGGAAATTATTCCACTCTCTCCTTTGAGAATAATGTTGGCTATTAGTTTTTCATATATGACCTTTATTATGTTGAGGAGTGTCCCTTCTATTCCTATTTTGCTGAGAGTTTTGATCAGGAACAGGTGTTGATTTTATCAAATTCCTTTTCTGCATTGATATGATCTTGTTGTTCTTTTCCTTTGTTTTATTTATGTGATGGATGATTTTGATTGTTTTTCTAATGTTGAACCATCCTTGCATATCTGATTTGATTGAACCCCACCTGGTCATAATGAATTTTTTTTTTTTTTGATATGTTGTGGGAGTCCATTGGCTAGGATTTTGTTGAAGATTTTTATATCTACATTCATAAGGGATATTGGTCTGTAGTTTTCTTTTTTTAGTGATGTCTTTGCTGCTTTTGGTATCAAGGTTATACTTTCTCCATGAAATGAATTTGGGAGGATTCCATCCTTTTCTATGTTCTGGAATAGTTTCAGTAAGGTTGGTGTCACTTCTATGAATGTTTGGTGGAATTCTCCAGTGAAACCATCTGGGCCAGGACTTTTTTTGGTTTGTGATTTTTTATGACCTGCTCAATTTTTTCTTTTTTCTAGAACTGGTCAACTTTTCACCTCAGTCTGTGTTAGTTTTGGTGAGTAGTGTGTTTCTAGAAATCTGTCCATTTCTTCCAGATTTTCAAATTTCTTGGAGTATAGTTCTTCATAGTATCCTGATATTATCCTCCTGATTTCCATTGGTTCTGTTGTGATGTTACCCAGTTTGTTTCTTATTCTTGTTATATGTATTCTCTTCCACTTTTCTTTTGTTCAGTTTGCCAGTGGTTTGTCAATTTTATTAATCTTTAAAAAAAAAAAACTAACTCCTAGTGTTCTTGATTTTTTCTATTGTCTTTCTAATTTCTGTTTAATTTACTTGTGCTTAAATTTTTTATTATTTCCTTGCTTCTGGTGTCTGTAGTCTTTTTTTTTTTTTTTTAAATTGTTAAAGATAGTGGTTTAAAGTGCTGATTTTTGTTCCTTCTTCCTTTTTGGTGTGTGCATTTATTGCTATAAATCAGATACTGATCATTGTTTTTGCTGTGTCCCAAAGATTTTGGTATGCTGTGTTCATTTTCATTTGAGTCAGGAAATTTTTTATTTCAGATTTTATGTCTTCTATTACCCAGAATTTCTTAAGGTGCATATTGTTCAGTTTTCAAATGTTTGCTCTTTTTCTGTTGCTATTCATATTGTTGATTTCTAAATGTGATAGCATTGTGATCTGAGAAGAAGTTTTGCAGTATTTCAATGTTTTTAAATTTATTAAGGCTTACTTTATGGTCTCACATATATCTATCCTGGAGAATGTTCCATGTGCACTGGAAAATAATATATATTGTGCTGTTGTTGGGTGAAGTGTTCTGTAGGTGTCAATAAAGGTAAAGTTGGTGGATTGTATTGTTTATCTCTTCTGCGTCTTTGTTGAGTTTCTTTCCAGTTATTCTATCTTTCACTGACAGTGGTTAATTAAAGTCTCCTACTATGACTGTTGTTGTTGTTGTTAGGTGCCATTGAGTGGTTTCTGACTCATAGCAACCCTGTGCACAGCAAAACAAAATACCACCCGATCCCACGCCAGCTCCATGATCCTTGCTATATTTCAGCCCATCATCACAGCCACCGTATCAATCCATCTACTTGAAGGCCTTTCCCTCTTTCATCGACCCTCTACCTTACCAAGTATGACATCCTTCCCAGAAGAATGGTGTCTTCTGACAAAGTAGGTGAGATGAAGTCTGGCCATTCTTGCTTCCAAGGAGAGTTTCGGCTGCACTTTCTCCAGGACAGATCTGTTAGTTCTTTCAGCAGTCCATGGTACTTTCAGTATTTATTGTCAACACCACAACTCAAAAGCATCAACTCTCCTTCGGACTTCCTTATTCATTGTCCAGCTCTCACATGCATATTAGATGATTGAAAATATCATGGCTTGTGTCAGGCACAACTTAGTCCTCAAGGTGACATCCTTGCTCCTCAGCATTTGAAAGGGTTCCTTTGCAGATGGCTTGCCCAGTATTATATGTTGTCTAATGTCTTGACTGCTGCTTCCACTGGTGTCAATTGTAGAATGAAGCAATGTGAATTCTTCGACAACCTCAATCATTTCTCCATTTATAGTGATGTTGCATATTGGTCCACTTGTGAGGATTTTTGTTTACTTTATATTGAGACACTGCAGACTGTATTCTTCAATCTTCATCAGTAAACACCTCAATTCATCCTCACTTTCAACAAGCAAAGTTGTGTCATCTGCATATTGTAGGTAATTAATGATTCTTCCTTCAATACTGATGCCACATTTTTCTTCATATAGTCCAGCTTCTTGGATTAGTTGCTCAGCATATAGATTGAATAAGTATGGGGAAAGGATACAACCCTGATGCACTCCTTTCTTGATTTTAAACTATGCAGTGTTCCCTTGTTCTGTTTGAATGACAGCCTCCTGGTTCCTCATGAGTACAGGTTCCTCATGAGTACAATCAAGTGTTTGAGAATTCCCATTCTTCTCAAAGTTTTCCACAATTTGTCATGATCCACACAATCAAATGCCTTTGCATAGTCAATAAAACACAAGTAAACATCTTTCTGGTATTCTTTGCCTTGAGCCAAGATCCGACAGCAGCTATGATATCCTTTTTTCCACGTCCTCTTCTGGATCCAGCTTGCACCTCTGGAAGTTCTCTGTCAATATACTTCTACAATCGTTTCTGAATTATCTTCAGTAAGATCTTACATGCATGCAATATTAATGATACTGTTTGATAATTTCCACATCCTGTGAGATCACCTTCCTTTGGAATGGGTACAAATATGTATATCTTCCAGTCAGTTGGCCAGGTAGCTGTCTTCCAAATCTCTTGGCATAACCAAGTGAGTGCCTCCAGTGGGGCATCCGTTTGTTGAAATATCTCAATGGGTATTCCATTAATTCCTGGAGCCTTGTTCTTTGCCAATTCCTCCATTGCAGCTTCAACTTCCTCCATCAGTACCATTGGTTCTACATCATATGCCACCTCTTGAAATAGATGATGGTCAAACAGTTCCTTTTGGTACAGTGATTCTGTGTATTCTTTCCATCTTCTTTTGATGTTTCCTTCATCATTCAATATTTTGCTCATAGAGTCTTTAAATATTGCAACTCGAGGCTTAAATGTTTTCCTCAGTTCTTTCAGCTTGAGAAATGCCAAGCATGTTCTTCCCTTTTGGTTTTCTAACTCCAAGTCTTTACCCATTTCATTATAGTAACTGGCTTTGTCTTCTCAAGCTGCTGTTTGAAATCTTCTGTTAAGCTATTTTATCTTGTCTTTTCTTCCATTTGCTTTAGCTACTTTCCACTCAAGGGAAAGTTTTAGAGTCTGTTCTCTCATCCATTTTGTTCTTCTCATCTTTTCTCATCTTTTTAGTGACCTCTTGCTTTCTTCATGGATGATGTTCTTGATGTCATCCCACAATTCTTCTGGTTTTCAGTCATTGGTGTTC
>NW_006921920.1:574988-576477 GCF_000298275.1 Orycteropus afer afer | reverse complement strand
AATTTCAATTTTGATTTCTTCTCTTACCCAGTCTTTCTCAAGGAGGGTGTTGTTCAGTATCCATGTGTTTACACTTTTCCTGTTGATCTTCCTATTGTTCATTTCTAATTTGATAGCATTATGATCTTTGAAGATGCTTTGCAGTATTTCGATGTTTTTAAATTTATTAAGGCTTGCTTTATGGCCTAACATATGGTCTACCATAGAAAAAGTTCCATGTTCACTGGAGAATTATGTATATTGTGCTTCTGTTGGGTGAAGTGCTCTATAGATGTCTATAAGGCCAAGTTGGTGGATTGTATTGCTTTGCTCTTCTGCATCTTTGTTGAATTTCTTTCCAGTTGTTCTATCTTTCAAAGGAAGTTGTGTATTGAAATCTCCCACTATGACTGTGGAGTCATCTATTTGGCTTTTCACCTCTTTTAAAGTCTGATATATGTATTTTGGCGTTCTTTCATTGGATCCATAGATATTTATTATGGTTATATCTTCATGTTCCATTGATCCTTTATTCATTATGTAATGTCCTTCCATTTCTTGTATGGTAGTTTTTTCCTTAAAGTCAATTTGATCAGATATTAATATTGTCACTCCTGCTCTCTTACAGTTGCCATTTGCTTGATATATATTTTTCCAACCTTTGATTTTTAATCTATTTTTGTCTTTATCTCTAAGATGTGTCTCTTTTAGGGAGCACATTGATGGGTTGTATTTTCTTATCCAATCTGCATCTCTCTGTCTCTTGAGTGGTGCATTTAATCCATTAACATTCAGGGTAATTATTGATGAATTTGAATTTGTTGCTGTCATTTTGTTATGTATTTTTTCATGGAGTCCCTGGTTTCTTTGTTACATATTATTTTCTGTGCTGAGCTCATTTTGTTTATGATTCGTTTTATCATTTCCTTTGTTGCTGTTGTTTTAGTATATGTTGAATATTTGTGCTTGTCCTCTTTTTTTATTGTTATGTGAAGTTATATCATTTGTCTTTGAGGTTACCCTATGATTTATAATTTTCTCCCCAAGTTTAGAACAGTCCATTTTGTCTTGCAACTCTCTTAACTTCCTCACTATTTAGAACTTCTGTAACTACACAGTCTTTTCCCTCTTTTTGTTTGTAGTTGTCCTCACTTGCCAATTGATGTCTCTGGTTCTCTGTTTATTATCTTGTAAGCCCATTTTACTTTGGATATGTCCATAGCTGTGGTTTCTGGTTTATGTTATCTTGTGTATTAATGGTTGGTTGTTATTTGCTATTTTTGGTTCTCTATTCAAAGGCTTCCCTACAGCATCTCTTGTAATGTTGGTCTGGTTTTAACAAATACCCTTAGTTTCTGCTTATCTGGAAATCTCCTAATTTCACCATCATATTTGTGAGACAATTTTGCTGGATATATAATTCTTGGTTGAAAATTTTTCTCTTTCAGGGTTTTATATATACCATCCCATTGCCTTCTTGCTTGCATGGTTTCTGCTGAGAAATCAGAGC
>NW_006921920.1:571434-574458 GCF_000298275.1 Orycteropus afer afer | reverse complement strand
TATTTTCTTCCAAAATTCTTCTAAGATTTTTTCCATGTTTTCTTTGGTCTGTCTTTCAATCCTTTGAAGATACCTGAAGATGATTCTTTTGAATTCCTTATCAGAAAGTTCCAATGCTGCTTCTTCCTCAGGGATGTGTTCTGAGTCTGTATCCTGCTCCCTTGTTTCTACCACTTTATCCTGGTTCTTTGTGTGGACTGTGATGATCTGTTGTTTCCGAGACATCATGGCATTGTTGTATTTGGATCTCTATTAACTGTTTGTGAAGAGCAGCCAAGGGTGATTTGGGCTCTTATTGGTGGTTTTTTATCATTAGCCCATTGGTGGAGAAGGAGGTAGTGGCTCTCTCTTACTAAATGAAGTTACAGGAGTTGTGGGTGTAGTTGTGTCTTATGGGGACTGTTGTTGTCTCCCTCTCAGTTAGACACAAATTAAAATTGAATAACCATCAAAAAACTTTTCAGTCTTACAGGTTCCAAGTGTCCTTGGGCTTGCTGTAAAGCAGAACGGGTTCTTAAGCCCCAGGAATCTGTGACAGCGCTGTCTCTTTAAATATCTAAAATAGTCAAACTGCTTTTTAAACTTTCAAAATGGCGGCACCCACCGGACCGGCCAAATTCCACAGTTCAGCCCATCTTTCTCTTCACCTTCTCCATTTGTTCCCCAGCCACCATGCACAGTCCTCCGTGTAGTCCCTGGCTAGGAGAGTGATTTTTAGGTTAATTCTTAGGTCTTACCAACACTCGGGAATCTCCACACTGTCTGTCCCATCAGGATCACTGCCATACCACAGCTCCATATGTCTCCTTTTTTGGTATTTTCATGCAAATTCTTCTGCTATTTGGGGTTTAGTCCTCTTCTATATCCTTCCCTTCAAGGCTCAGTGGTCCAGGATTATCTTCTGTGTCTGTGTTAATTGGTTTCCCTTTCCTTTGTTGATGAGGGTCCATGAAGTCTTTCTGCCTAGTCCACCATCTTATTGGAACTCAGGTTAAGTTTTCTTAGCTCTTGAGTGGTGCCTTTAATCCATTGGTATTCAATATAATTATTGACAAGTATGAAGTTGTTACTTTCATTTTTTCTCTGCTTTCTTTGTACCATAAAATTATCTGTGCTGAGCTCATTACATTTATGAATCATATTTTCATTTCTTGTATTGCTATTGATTTAGTATTTGCTAAATATTTGTGCTGTCATCTTTTTCATTGTGATGTGAATGTTTATCATGTATATTTGATGTTACTCTGTGATTTATAGTTTTCTCCCCAAGTTTAGAAGAGTCCATTCTGTCTTGCAACTCTCTTAACTTCCTCACCTTTTAGAAGTTCTGTAACTACTCTATTTTTTTTCCCTCTTTCTGATTTGTAGTTGTCCTCATTTTCCAATTGATGTCTTTGTTTTCCTGTTTACAATCTTGTAAGCTTATTTTACTTTGGATGCATCCATAGCTGTGTTGGTTTCTGGGTTTTGTCATCTGTGTATTAATGGTCAGTTGTCGTTTGCTATTATTGGTTCTCTGTTCAAAGGACTCCCTTTATTATTTCTTGTAAGGTTGGTCTAGTTTTAACAAATTCCCTTAATTTCTGCTTATTTGGAAATCTCCTAATTTTACCATCATATTTGAGGCACAATTTGCTGGTGTACAATTCTTGGTTGGACATTTTATCTTTCAGAGTTTTGTGTATACTAAACCATTGCCTTCTCGCTTGCATTGTTCTTCTACTTAGAAATCAGAGCTTATTCTTATTGGGTGTCCTTTGTACGTAACTTCATTTTTTCTGTGCTGCTTTCAGGGTTCTTTCTTTGTCTTTTATTTTGATAAGTTTGATGATGATATATCTTGATTTTCTTTTGGGATCTATTCTATTTGGAATTTTTTGTACTTCCTGAATGGATATGTTTTTGTCTTTCAACATATTAGGGAAGTTCTCTTCCAACAAATTTTGGACAATTTTCTCAGTGTTTTTCTTTTTCTCTTCCTGTTCTGGAATTCAGATTACACCTAGGTTATTCTTTTTGATGATATCCCATATGAACCTTTGGTTTTCTTCATTTCCTTTTGATCTTTTTTCTGATTAATCCTTCTCCAAAGAAGTAGTCAGGTAATTATCTTCCATCTCATTAATTCTGTCTTCCATTGATTTGATTTTCCTCCCTTGCCCTTTCAATATGTTATCTATTTCTGAAAATTTACTGTTAATTTTTTGGATTTCTATCTGTAGGTTTTGTATTATTTCTAGTTTTCCATGTATCTTGTCATTTTGTTCTTGTATTTTCTTCAGAAATTGCTCTAGAGTTTTTTCTGTGTTTTCCTTAATTTTGTCAGCAGTTTCTTTGATCTTTCTCTCAATTCTTTGAAGATTCCTAAGTATAATTCTTTTGAATTCCTTATCAGGAAGTTCCAATGCTGTTTCTTCCTTAGTAATGTGTTCTGAATTTGTATCCTGCTCCCTTGTTTCCACTGCTTGATCTTGCTTCTTTGTGTGGACTCTGATGGTCTGTTGTCTCTGAGACATTGTGATGTTGTTATAATTATATTGATCTCTATTAATTGTTTGTAAGAGCAGTTAAGTGTGAGTCAGGCTCTTCTTTGTGGTTGTTTATCATTGCCCAGTTGGTGGAGAAGGAAGTGGTGGCTCTCACTAAGTAAGTGGAGCTGCAGGGATTAAGGGTGTGGCTGCATCATATAGGCATGGCTGCTGTCTCCCACTCACTTAGACAAAAATAAAGATGGAAGAACCATGAAAAAAGTAAAAGCAAACAGGAAAAAAAAACACCACATAAACACATAGGAATAATCACCAGAGAAATTAAAATAAATAAATAACCTACAATATTTGGAGACAGAGTAATAAGAGAAAAGAGGTAGAGTAAGAGAATAATGAAGAAAAAAATGGGAAACATGCCAAAGAAATAAAAAACAAGGAATGGAGAGAACCAGGAGGAAGGAAAAAAAATGGAAACCAGGAACAGGCAAGAGAGAAAA
The DNA here is from genome assembly GCF_000298275.1 of Orycteropus afer afer. Taxonomy (NCBI): domain Eukaryota; kingdom Metazoa; phylum Chordata; class Mammalia; order Tubulidentata; family Orycteropodidae; genus Orycteropus; species Orycteropus afer. Next base: position 571,472 of record NW_006921920.1, on the reverse strand, counting down.
AGCTTAAAACTCAAATTGGGAAGGAAAGAATAAAGAAT
>NW_006921920.1:567483-571305 GCF_000298275.1 Orycteropus afer afer | reverse complement strand
AGGGAAGGCCACACATCCATTCACCAAGAGGGTGTATAGTATAAAGTAACAAGGGGAATCTCACACCTTTCCAGTTCTTCATGTCTCAAATATCCTTGTGGTCTCCAGCTAGTGGAACCTATTCTTAGGTTCCTGGAATCTGAGAGAATGCTGTCACTTTAACTATCTACAACTGTTGAACTGCTTGTAAACATTCAAAATGGCATCACCCTCTAGACAGCCAAAAGTTCACAATTCAGCCCATCTCCCTCTTTCTTGTTTCCCATTTTGTTCATCAGCCACCAGTGCAGTCCTTTGTACAGCCTCTGGCTAGTTAGGCTAGTTTTTAGGTTAATTCTCAGGTCCTAATACCACTTGGCAATAGTCAACTAGCTGTGTTGTCAAGATTGCTGACAACAGCTCCATATATCTCCTTTTTTGGTGTTTTCATGCAGCTTCTTCTACTAGTTGGAGTTTAGTCCACTTCTGTATCCTTCCTTTCAAATCTCAGGGCTCCAGGATTATCTTCTGCATCTGTGTTAGTTGGTTCCTCTTTTCTTTGTTGAAGAGGGTCTGTGTAGTTCATCTGTCTATTCCACCATCTTACCATAACTCTAGGCTAGTGTGTAAATTTGATTAGTAATAGTATTAATTGGTCTTCCTTGTAGGCATAAGAAATTATCTTATCACTGACAGCATTGTACCTCAGGATAGATCTTGAAACATTTTTTGTGACAATGAATGTGACACCATCATAGACTAGTCATTTGCAGCATAGTAAGTAAATCAGTTGATTGTTTGATTCAAAATGGCCAATATCAGCCCATTTCTGCTCACTATTGCATAGGATATTGATCTTTATGTGTTTCATTTCATTTTTTACTTCAAATTTTCCTAGACTCATACTTTATATATTCCACATTCTGATTATTAATGCATGTTTACAGCTGTTTGTTCCCCTTTTGCATTGTGCCACATCACCAAATGTGGGTCCTGAAAGTCTTACTCCATCCATATCATTAAAATTGACTCTACTTTGAAGAGGCAGCTCTTTCCCAATCATATTTTAAGTAGCAATATTGTCTCAGAAACCCAAGGAGGTGTTGCTATGAGTCGGATCCTACTCGACAGCAGTGAGTTTGTTTTTTGTTTTATTTTTTTTGACCTGAGAGGCTCATCTTCTGGTACTATATCAGACAACATTTTAGAGCTAGCTATTCATAAAGTTTTCCAGTAATATATCCTGTGGGTGTTTTATTGCAAGTTATGAGGCTTTCACTGGCCAATTCTTTGAGAAATGCATGGCCCCTTCCTTCTTCCTAGTCTATCTTAATCTGGAAGATCCTCTGAAATGTGTTCACCATGGATGACGTTGCTGGTATTTGAGATACCAGTGGCATAGCCTCCTGCCTTACAATAACATGTAAAGCACAATATGGCAAACTGAGAGATTTGTGGGTAGGTTTTATTACATGTGGCTATTTATAAAAGTACTATATAGGAAATCTGAGTAGTGGCAAATTTGATAGATAATTGGATAATTTATTTTACACACAAGGTATATTTGAAAAATCAGTAAATCTCTTTATTTCTTCCTACTTATTATTTTATTTGGCCATCTAGTGAAAAAAAAAAAAAAAAAACTTTTACAGAATATTAAGAACAGTGAACGATTGTGAACTGCTCCACTACTCATACAAATTCCTTCTCATAAAATCTAGTACTATCTGTCAAAATAAACAGCTGCATGTAGGTTTTAGATATCAATAGATATATTATAGACAGATAGAAAGATAGATAACAGATACATAAATAGATAGATAGATAGATAGATAGATAGATTGTAGTTAGGTGTCACTGAGTCAACTCTGACTCATAGCAACCTTACGTACAACAGAACAAAACATTGCCCGGTCCTGCACCATCCTCACACTCCTGCTATGTTTGAGCCTGTCATTGCAGCCAGGGTGTCAATCTAGTTTAGCATCTTACTCTTTTTTGCTGACCCTCTACTTTACTAAGCATGATATCCTTCTCCAGGGACTGGTCCCTTCTGACAACATGACCAAAGTAAGTGAGACAAAGTCTGGCCAGTCTTTCTTCTAAGTAGCATTCCAGTTATACTTCCTCGAAGACAGATTTGTTTATTCATGTAGCAGTCCATGGTGCATGGAATAGTCTTCACCAGCATGATAACTCAAATGAATCAATTTTTCAGTGGTATTCTTTATTCATTGTGCAACTCTCACATGCAAATGAGGCTACTGAAAATCCCATGGTTTGAGTTAGGTACACATTGTTCTTCAATGTGACATTGTTACTCTTTAACACTTCAAAGTGTTCTTTTGCAGCAGATTTGTCCAGTTCAATACATCATCTGATTTCTTGACTGCTGTTTCCATGGATGTTGATTGTGGATCCAAGTAAAATTAAATTCCTGACAATTTCAATATTTTCTCTCTTTATTGTGATGTTGCTTATTGGTCCAGTTCTGAGGATTTCTGTTTTCTTTATGTTGAGGTGCAATCCATACTGGGCTGTAGTCTCTAATTGTCATCAATAAGGGCTTCAAGTCTTCTTCACATTCAGCAAGTAAGGTTGTGACTTTTGCAAAGCACAAGTTGTTAATGAGTCTTCTTCTAATCCTGATGCCTCATTCTTCTTAATATAGACCAGATTCTCTGACTGTTGGCTCATCATACAGACTGGATAAGTATGGTGAAATGATATGACCATGACACACACCCTTCTTGATTTAAAACCATACAGTATATCCTTGTTCCCTTCAAATGATTCTCTTGTAGTCTTTGTACACATTCCTCATGAGCATAACTAAGTGTTCTGAAATTCCCAGTTTTTGCAATGTTATCCACAATTTGTTATGACCCACACAGTCAAATATCTTTGCATAGTCTATAAAACCCAGGTAAATATCTTTCTGGTAGTTTGTGCTTTAAGCCAAGATCCATCTGGCATCAACAATGATATCCCTCTTTCCACAGCTTCTTCTGAATCTGGCTTGTTCCCTTCTAGGTGGCTTGTTAAAGGAAAAGGGTGTTCCTTTCTAGGTGGCTTGCTAAGAAGCTCTAGTGGCATAGTGGGTAAGGCATTTGGCTCTTAACCAGTAGGTTGGTGATTCAAACCCATCAGCTGCTCTGTGGGAAGAAGAGGAAGCAATCTACTTCCATAAAGATTTATGGCTTTGGAAACCCAAAGTAGTTTGCTAGGAGTCGGAATTGATTTGATGGCAGTGGGTTTGGTTTGATTGTTTTTGTGGCTTGTTCTTTGCCTATGGTTCCCCTATGTCTCATCCCTAGGAATGAAAAGAGACTTTCTTTAGCTGAACTGGCCTTGAAAATAAAAGATTTTTAAAACCAACTGGTTTCCTTAACTGGCCCTGAAAACAAGAAATTCTTTAAATAACTTGGTTTCAATGAATCAAGAACAAGCATAGTATTGCTTATCCTGAATGCATTTTCTTAGTGTTTATCCTTCAATTGTTTCAAGTTTAGATTGAATATCACTGATTTATAGCAGTATCTTCTCAGTAGGAGAAAGGTTTTTAATCTCTAGTTTTCAGCAGTCACAGTGACAAACTAACTTCCCAGGTCTGCAATCACAGCAACTTCATTGGCATTGAAATTACAAGAAGAAAATAGCTCTTTTAAGATAATTATTAGAAGGATTCACCTTTGAGTTACTGGCCATAGTGGTTGGTTTAACATAAGTTTTCAAACAGACTTAGGATATTAATAAGAGTGAAAAATATAGTTTGATTTATTTTGCATAGTTGCTTTTTCCATAAATAATTAGATCATTTCTTTGGATGTACTAGTTTATATA
>NW_006921920.1:541153-567383 GCF_000298275.1 Orycteropus afer afer | reverse complement strand
GAATCATTGGAAGATCATTTACCTTGGATGATAATATACACAATTAGTGTTGTAGCTAGTTAATTTATAAGCAATCATATCCCAAATTGTGTTCTTTTATATGTAATGTTTAAAATTTCTGGAACAATAAAGCTTTATTATTTCCTAATTTTTAGAGAGCCACCTCTTTATCAGCATTCAAACTTCAGCACTAGTAATGCTTTTACATGAGTATATGAAGGCCACGAAAATATAAGATAGATCCTGACCACAAAGAACCTTGGGGAAGAACTAGGGTACCAAATAAGAAGTGACTTGGACCAAACAAAAACACAGCAAACACCTGACTCCATGGTGATGTCAATTGGAACCTATAACTGGTAAAAAAAAAAAAAAAACCCAACTCCATGCATCATCAGTGTTTGTAGTACTGTGGTCTCTTGCATGTTGCTGTGATATGGGAAGTTGTGCCAAATATCATCAGGGTCATCTATGATGGACAGATTTCATCAGAGCTTCCAGACTAAGCTTAAGAAGACTAAGAAGACTAAGACTAAGCTTCTAATACTAAGAAGAAAGACCTGGAGATCTACTTTTAAAAAAAATATTGGTCAGTGAAAACCTCATGAATAACAGGGGAACATAGTCTGATACAATATAAGAAGATGAGCCCCTCAATTGAAAGACACTCAAAATATGACTGAGGAATAGCTGTTTCTTTAATGTAGAATCACCCTTAATGATCTGGATGGAGTAAATCTTGTGAGACCTTCATTTGTTGATGTGGCACAACTCAAAATGAAAAGAAATAGCTGCAAACATCCATTGATTGGAACATGGAATGTAAGAAATATGAATGGGAATTTTTAAAAAAGGAAATGGAACACATAAAGATTGCTATTCTGGGCTTTAGTGAGCTGACCAAAATGTTGGTCATTTTGAACTGGATAATGATATACTCTACTTTTCTGGTGACAACAAATTGAAAAGGAATAGTGTCTCATCCATTATCAAAAAGAATGTTTCAGTATCTATCTTGAAGTACAATGTTAACAGTAATATACCTACAAGGAAGACTAGTTAATAATACTAATATCCAAATCTGCACACCAACTACTAATGCAAAAGATGAAGAACTGAAGATTTTTACTAAAATTTCCAGTCTGAAATTATGAAATATGCAATCAAGATGCATTGATAATTACTGGTGATGGGAATGTGAAAGTTGGAAGCAAGGAAGATCAGTAGTTGGGATATGTGGCCTTGGTGATAGAAAAAGACAGTGGAGATGCATAGTAGAATTTGGTAAGCCCCACTTGTTCATTGAAAATACTTTTTTCAACCATATAAATGGCTACCATACCTGGGGACCTTTCCAAGTGGAATACACAAGAATAAACTCAACTTCGTATGTGGAAAGTGATAATGGAGAAAGTCAATATGATAAGTTAGCATAAGACCATCAGTTCCTCAAAAGCAAGTTCAAGTTGAAGCTGAAGGAAACTAAAACAAGTTCACACGATCCAAAATACAAACTTGAGTATATCCACCTAAATTTGAACTCAGTTTCAATAATCAATTTTAGGAAGTGGACACTAATACCTGAAGGCTAGACAAGCTGTGGGATGACATCACGGATATCATCCATGAAGAAAGCAAAAGATCTTAAAAAGACAGGAAAGGAAGAAAAGGCAAAGATGGATATCATGAGAGATCCTGAAACTTGCTTTTGAAAGTAGAGAAGATAAAGCAAGTGGAAGAAATGATAACGTAAAAGAGATGAACAGAGTATTTCAAAGGGCAGCTTCAGAAGACAAGGTAAAGTATTATAATGAAATGTGCCAAGATTTGGAATTAAGAAACCAAATGGGAAGACCACACTCTGTATCTCTAAAATTGAAAGAACTGAAGAAAAAAATTCAAGCCTTGAGTTGCAATATTGAAGGATTCTATGGGTAAGAAATTGAATGATGCAGGAAGCATCTAGGAAAGATGGAAGGAGTACACAGTGTCAGTGCACCAAAAAGAGTTGGTCAACATTCAGCCATTTCAGGAGATAGTACATGATCAAGAACTGATGGTACTGAAGGAAGTCAAAGCTTCACTGAAGGCATTAGCAAAAATAAGGGTCCAGGAATTTATGGAATACCAACTGAGATGTTTCAAAAAACAGATGCAACAGTGGAAGCACTCACTCATGTTTGATAGTAAATATGGAAAACAGTTACCTGGCTAACCATCTGGAATAGATCCATATTTGTGATAATTCCAAAGAAAGGTGATTCAACAAAATATGGAAATTATTGAACAATATAATTCAAATCTCACAGAAGTAAAATTTTGCTGAAGGTAAGTAAAAAATGGTTGTAGCAGTGCAATGATAAGGAAGTGCTAGATATTCCAGCTGAATGCAGAAGATGACATAGGATAAGGGATGTCACTCCTATTATCAAATGGATCTTGGCTGACAGCAAAGAATAACAACAACAACAACAATAAAGTTTACCTGAGATTTATTGAATATGTAAAAACATTGGACTGTGTAGATCATAAAATATTATGGATAAAGTTACAAAGAATGGGAATTTCAGAAGTTAATTGTGCTCATGCAGAATGTGGTCACAGACCAAGGTACAGTCATTCAAGAAGAACAAAGGGAGAATGTATGGTTTAAAATCAGGAAAGGTGTCTGCCAAGATTGTGTCCTGTCACCATAATTATTAAATATGTATTCTGAACAAATAATCTACAAAGTTGTATTATATGAAGAACATGGCATCAGGTTTGGAGAAAAACTCATTAACAACTTGTGATATTCAGATAACATAACCTTGCTTGCTGAAAACAAATAGAACACAAAGCACTTACTGATGAAGATCAAAAAGTATAGCCTATATCATGTACTGCACTTCAAAATAAAGACAACAAAAATTATCATAACTAGACCAATATGCAGGAGCTCTGGTAGCATAGTGCCTAAGGCACTTGACTGCTAACCAGAAGGCTGGCAATTCAAACCCACCAGCCACTCCTCGGAAGGAAGGTTGGGCATTGCTACTTCCGTAGTGATACTGCCTCGGAAACCCGAGGAGGGGTCACTATGAGTCGGGGCCGACTCGATGGTAAATAACAACAACAACAACAGACCAATATGCAACATCATGATAAATGGATAAAAGAATGAAGTTGTCAAGGATTCCATTTTACTTGGATCTACAATCAACACATATAGAAACAGCAGTTAAGAAATGAAATGATGTATGCATCAGAAAAATCTACAAATCTCTTTAAAGTGTTAAAAAGGAAAGATATCATCTTGGGGACTGTTCTGGTTACCTAGTGTCACTTTGACAAGAATATACCACAAATGGGATGACTTTAGCAAACAGGAGTTTATTCTCACAATTTGGAGGCTTTAAGTCCTAGTTCAAAGTGCCAGGCTCTAGAGGCTGGGTGAAAACCCTTCTACTTGGGAGTTCAGCTCTGCCTCCTGCTCCCAGCCCACTGGAGCTAGAGGTTTTTCTTTACTCAGACAGCTGCTGCCTGCTGAGACTAACGAACCCAAGTTTGACAAGTAAAAAGGCACAGTCCTGATGTTACCAAACCACATGGCAGACCATTAATTTAAGTCCATTGAAAGTCCCAAGGTTGGCATAATGTGGCAGGCTGCTGAACAAAAACATGGCTACATGCAGGGTTCAAGTGTGCCATAAGCTAGAGACCATTCCCAAAGCTGCTTCTTATATATGGGAAGGAGACCACATCCTTAAGCAGCTACTCAGCTGCTCCAATACATTCCACCATGGAGTTAATTACCAATCTTACCATGGGGAATAACTACATCCAGCTGCCCAGCCACTCAACCAGGCCCAGCCAAGTTGACACACAAACTTAACTACCACTGAGACTAAAGTGTGCTGACTCAAGCCATGGTATTTTTCAATTGCTAAATATGCACTGAAAAGCTGGGAAATGAATAAAGAATACAAAAGAAGAATTGATGCATTTGAATTATGAATATTGTTTATACTATGGACTGCCAGAAGAACAAAGAAATTTGTTTTGGAAGAAGTAAAAGCCTTAATACTCCTTGGAAGTGAGGATATCACATTTGGAAATGTAGTGTCAGCAAAAAAGACGAAGATCCTCAAAAAGCTGAGTTGACATGTTTGCTACAATGGGCTCAAATACGGCTATGATTATGAGGATGGGGTAGGACTGGGCAATGTTTCATTCTGTTTTACATAGAGTCACAATGAGTCACAATCAACTCGATAACCCCAAATAACAGCAACATCCATGATACATTAAACATGTTTTTTCCCTGCATCTATCCTTGCACATAAGCATTAAGTATATAAATCCACACCCTGAACTGCTCTACACAGACCTCTTCCTGCGTGAATCTTGGTGTTACACCTTCCAATGCAAGAATCTTGGCACCAAACTCCATCTGTATATTCCCTTATAAAGCTATAGTTCATCAACCTGGCTTTTTCTACCCCCTTTTTTTGAATCCAGTCTAGTGGTATGCAACAAGTGACTGCATCAGTAAAATACCAGAAAAATGGGCAAAGGAAAAAGAATCCTCAAGAGGAAATCCCTAATTGGCTCTAGACTTCCATGGAGGGATAAATGGTAAGTCTGCTTGATGCCTTTGGGATAAAAATGTAGTACAGGGAAAACTCCAAAACTCCTGAAGGTCTAGCAGTAGTTATAGAAATTTAGAAGTTGACCAACTTTAATAAGGATGGCTGCACAAACTATCCAGCATGGAATGATTACTCTGGGTAGTATGCTTAGTGATGTTGTTGCTGTTGTTATGTACTTTCGAGTAGGACCTGACTCATAGCGACCCCTCCTTGGGTTTCCAAGGCAGTATCAAACAATAATGCTTAGTGATGTTGGCTACAGTATTCTGCAAAGTCAAGAAGATGCCCTGCTTCTTTTCACTATGTATGATGCATCAAAACAGTGTCATTTAGAACAAACATTGTTTCAGTTTCTTTTAGTGTCCTCTTCCCTGCTTTGATATAATGGTGTTATATCACCATTCCATTAATAGCTTGCCATACTAAGTTCTTATCAGATTCATCATTGCTGAATATTTTTCCCAATGTGTAGGTTTTCTTTTGACTCATTTGGAAAAGTTTTTTGAAACACATAAAAATTTAATTTTTAGAAGTGTCATTCATCTAGTTTATCTTCTGCTGTTTGTGTATTTGGGGTTATCCTTAATAGTCTATTTATGCTGTAATTAGTTCCTGTAGGTTTTTTTTTTTTTTTTTTGAGTCTCTTAGATTTTCTATGTATAGGATCATATCATCAACAAATAGAGGTATTTTTACTTCTTCCTTACCAATTTGGATGCCTTTGATTTCCTTTTCTTGCCTTACTACCCTGGCTAGGACTTCCAATACAATGTTGAATAGAAGTGATAGAGAGCATCCTTGTCTGGTTCTTATTCTCAAGGGGAATGAATGGTTTTAGTCTCTCTCCATTGAGAATAATGTTGGCTGTTGGTTTTGCTAATATGTTATGTTGAGGAATTTCCCTTCTATTCCTATTTTGCTGAGAGGTTTTTTTTTTTTTTTTTTAATCAGGAATGGATGTTGGATTTTATCAAATGCCTTTTTCTGTGTCAATTGTGGTTTTTGTTTTGTTTTGTTTTGTTTTTTACTTATGTAATGGCTGATGTTGATTGTTTTTCTGATGTTAAGCAACCCTTGCATACCTAGTATGAACTCCACTTGGTCATAACGTATTATTTATTTATTTATTTCATATATTGTTGGAGTCTACTGGCTAGGATTTTGCTGAAGATTTTTGCATCTATATTCATGAGGATATTTGTCTGTAGTTTTCCTTTTTAGTGATGTATTTGCCTGGTTTTGGTATCAAGGTTATGCTTGCTTCAAAAAATGAATTTGGGAGAATTCCATTCTTTTCTATGTTCTGGAATAGTTTAAGTAAGATCGGTGTCAATTCTTCTCTGAACGTTCACTAAAATTCTCCAGTGAAACCATCTGGGCCAGGACTTTTTTTGTTGGTAATTTTTTTTATGACCTGTTTAATTTCTTGTTTTTTTATGTGTCTCTTCAAATTTTGCACCTGTCTGTGTTAGTTCAAGTAAATAGTATGTTTCTAGAAATCTGTCCATTTCTTCTAGATTTTCAGATTTGTTGGAGTACATTTCTTCATGGTATCCTAATATTATCCTTTTTGTTTCAGTTGGTTCTGTTGTGATGTTGCCCAATTTGTTTCTTATTCATCTTATTTGTATTCTCTCTCTCTCTTTTCCTTTGTTAAATTTTCCAGTGGTTTGTCAATTTTATTAATCTTTTCAAAAAACTAACTTCTGGTTTGTTGGCTTTTTCTATTGTCTTTCTATTTTCTGTTTCACTTATGTCTGGTTGAATCTATTATTTTTTTTCTTATGGTCACTATAAGCTTTTCTTGCCACTCTTATTCTAATTGTTAGAGATGTTGGGTTAAGGTGTTGATTTTGGCTTTTCTTCTTTTTTGATGTGTGCATTTATTGCTATAAATTGGCCTCTGATCACTATTTTCACTGTGTCCCCCAAATTTTGGTATATTGTGTTTTCATTCTCGTTTGATTCAAGGATTTTTTTTTTTTTAATTTCATTTGTACTTCTTCTATTACCAAGTCATTTTTAAGGAGAGTGTTATTCAGATTCTGCTTCCATGTGTTTGCACTTTTTCCGTCGATCTTCCTATTGATGATTTCTAATTTTATAGTATTGTGATCTGAAATGATACTTTGTAGTATTCCAATGTTTTTTAAATTTCTTAAGGCTTGTTTTGTGGGCTACCATATAGTCTATCCTGGAGAATGTGGTATATTTAAGTCTCCTACTATGACTGTGGAGTCACCTTTTTGTCTTTTCAATTCCTTTAAATTCTGATTTATGTATTTTGGGTCTTTTTCGTTGGGGAGCTCTGGTAGTGAAGTGCCTAAAGCATTTGACTGCTAACCAGAATGCTGGAGGTTCAAACCCACCAGTCAGTCCTTGGAAAAAGGTTGGACAAGCTACTTCCACAGTGAGGGGTCTCTATGAGCTGGACCCAACTCAACAGCAGTGAGTTTAGTTTGGCTTTTGGTTCATTGGGTGCATAAATATTTATTATCACTGTATCCTCTTGTTCAATTGATCCTTTAATCATTATTTAATGCCCTTCCTTGTTTCTTATGGTGGTTTTTATCTTAAAGTCAATTTTATTAGAAATTAATATTGACACTCCTGCTCTTTTTTGTTGCTGTTTTTTTGATATATCTTTTTCCAAACTTTGATTTTTAGTCCATTTTTGTCTTTGTCACTAAGATTTCTGTCTTGTAGGCAGCATATCAATGGGCTAGGTTTTCATATCCAGTCTGCAACTCTCTGTCTCTTGAATGGTGCATTTAATCCATTGACATTCAGTGTAATTACCGACAAGTATGAATTTGTTGCTGTCATTTTGATATGTGTTTTTTCATGGTGTTGGTGATTTCTTTGTTCCATATAATTTTCTGTGATGAGCTCATTTTGTTTATGAATTATGTTAACATTTCCTTTGTTGCTATTGTTTTACTTCTTGCTAGATATTTGTGCTTGTCTTCTTTTTCATTGTGATGTGAAGGTTTACCATTTATATTTGATGTTACCCTGGCACCACAAAAAAAAAAACACATAACAAAAATGACAGCAACTAATTAATATTTGCTGATTACCTTACATATCTAGCAAGGGACTTATCTCCAAGATTTATAGAAAATTCAGATGCCTCAACACCAAAGGAATAAACAATCCAATTGAAAAATGGGCAGAAGACATGAATAGACACTTCACCAAGGCAGATATTCAGGTGGCCAACTAATACATGAAGAGATGTTCACAATCATTGGCCATCAGAGAGATGCAAATCAAAGCAACAATGAGATACCATCTCACCCCAGCTCTCATTCACCAAGACAGAAAATAACAAATGCTGGTGAGGATGTGGAGAGATTGGGACTCTCATACACTGCTGGTGGGATTGTGAAGCGATACAACCACTGTGGAAAGCAATATGGTGATTCCTTAGTAGCTGGAATTGTAGATACCATTTGACCCAGCAATCCCATTACTAAGTATATATCCTAGAGAGGTGAGAGTCAGGACAGGGACAGATATATGCATACTCATGTTCATTGCAGCACTATTTATGATAGCAAAAAGATGGAAACAACCTACATGCCCATCAGCGGAAGAGTGGATGACCAAACTAGGGTACATACACATACTGGAATGCTATGCAGCACTAAAGAATAATGTAGAGTCTGCAAAACACTGCATAATATGGATGAACCTGGAGGACATTTTTCAGAGTGAAATAAGTTATTCACAGAAGGAAAAATATAGTATTAGTTTGTTGTTCTGGAGGGTTAAGGAAAGGTTTATATAAGGAAGGAAACTTTCTTTGTTGGTTGCCAAGGGTGGGAGGGTAGGGTAGGGAACAGTGCAAAAAATAAATAGATAAATAAATAAATAAATAAAATGCATTGACCCATGTCACTATAGTTTTGTGTATTTTACTTTACATAAGTTATATTTCAATAAAATATATTAAAAAAAAAAAAAACAGCTTTTGACTTGTTACTGGGTTTTAATACAGACCAACTGCCTCATTATGGGCCACTAAGCCACCATGAGACACCAGCTGACTATCATGAACTGAGTGTGTCTGATCTGTATAGTCATTATGTTGGACATTCACAGCAGCACTCCATCATGAAATGGAAGTGGTATATAAGAGACTGGGATCAAGCAGGACCCAAGAGGACAAGTAAGTTGTATGAGGAAGTAGCCCAAATACAAATGGTTTCTACTGCAGTCACATTACCTTCTCTCTCCCAGTCCTTCATGGGGAGTTCCTTATGATCAGTTGACTGAGGAAGAGAAAATTCATGCCTGGTTTACAGATGGTTCTGTGTGATATGCAAGCACCACTCGAAAGTGGACAGCAGTGGCACTGCAGCCCATTTTTGGGACTTTCCTGAAGAACAGTGTTGAAAGGAAATCATCCCAATGGGCAGAACTTCAAGCCATGCATCTGGCTGTTCACTTTGCATGGAACAAGAAATGGCCAGATATATCCAGATTCATGGGCTGTGTCCTGTGGCTTGGCTGGATGGTCTGGGGCATGGAAGGAGCATGATTGGAAAATCAAGGATATATGGGGAAGAGGTCTGTACATAGAGCTCTTTGAATGGACCAAAGGAGTAAAGATGTTGTGTCTCATATGAATTCCCATCTAAAGGTAACCTGAATAGAGGAGGACTTTAACAATCAGGTGGATAGGATGACACATTCTGTGGAAAACAGTCATCCTTTTTCCCAGCTACTCCTGTCATTGTTCAACAGGCTCATCTACAAAGCAGTCATGGTGGTGGGGATGGAGATTATGCATGGGCTCAGCAACATGGACTTCCACTTACCAAGGCTGATTTGGCTACCACCACTGCTAGGTGCCCAATCTGCCAGCAGCAAAGACCAACACTGAGTCCACGATATGGAACCATTCCTCAGGGTGATCAGCCGGGAACCTGGTGACAAGTTGGTTACATTGGACCACTTCCATCATGGAAAGGACAGTGCTTTGTTCTTACTGGAATATATATTTATTCTGGATATGGATTCACCTTCCCTGCACCCAATGCTTCTGCAAAGACTACCATCCATGGACTTACAGAATCCTTATCCACCGTCATGCCATCCCACACAACATTGTTTCAGATCAAGGGACTCATTTAACAGCAAATGAAGTGTGGCAATGGGCCTGTGCTCATGGAGTTCACTGCTTTTATCATGCTCCCCATCATCCTGAAGCAGCTAGCTTGATAGAACAATGGAATGGCCTACTAAAAACACAATTACAGCACCAGCTAGGTGGAAATACCCTGAAGGGCTGGGGCAATGTTCTCCACGAAGCTGTATATCCTCTAAACCAGCATCCAATATATGGTGCTATTTCTCCAATAGCCAGGATTCATGGGTCCAGGAACCAAGCAGTGGAAATTGGGGTGGTACCACTCACTATTACCCCTAGTGATCCACTGAAAAATTTTTGCTTCCTGTCCCGCGCTCTGTGGGTCTGGAGATCTTAGTCCCAAAGGGAGGAACACTCCCACCTGGAGACATAATGTTGATTGCATTGAACTGGAAGTTAAGAATGCCACCCAGCCATTTTGGCTTCCTCATGCCTCTGGATCAACAGATAAAGAAAGGTGTTGCTGTACTGTATGGTGTGATAGATTCTGATTACCAAGGGGAAATTGGATTGATATTATATAATGGAAATAAAGAAGAATATGTCTGGAATACAGGACATTCTTTAGGACATCTCTTCATACTACCATGTTCTGTGATTAAGGTCAATGTAAAATTACAGCTACCAAATTCTGATATGATTACTAATAGCTTAGACCCTTCAGGAATGAAGGTTTGGATCACTCCACCAGGCAAAGAACTATGACCAGTTGAGGTGATTGTCGAGGTCAAGGGAAATATGGAATGGGTGGTGGAAGAAGGTAGTTTTAAATATCAGCTATGAGCAAGTGACCAGTTGTAGAAATGAGGATTGTGATTGTAATATTTCTTCATTGTGCATGTGCATCAAATATTTTGTTTTCTTCTGTTATTAACTAGGAAATGTAAACAGGGTTAATGCATTTTCATTGTATAAGTGTTAGAGTATCATGTTGGGAACAAATGTGATTTTATAATTGTCCTTATTTAGAGATTATATGTTATTAAGAAGATGTACACAACTACCAAGTTGACAAGGGGTGGACTGTGATAGTTGGGGCTGTGTGTCAACTTGGCTGGACCATGATTCTGAATGGTTTAAGCCGTTGTGATGTGGTTATTCCTATGATGAGATCAGATGTATATATTTTGGGCAGCCAATCCATTGAAAGGGAGTTTCCCTAGGGGTGTGGCTGCTTCCAATATATATATGAACATCTTGGGAAAAAGACAGACCCTTCTGTGGATCTGGATCATACTGTGTTGCCTACAACTGTCTCTGAGCTAAAAATCCAGCATTTGGCCTGGTGATCTTGGATTTGTCATCTGTCAGAGTCAACAGCTGGTATACAGACTGTCAACCTTGGTCTTGTCAGCCCCTGCAGTTGTGTGAGTCGAGAAAAGCCTCCTGATTGACATTTGATCCAGGAACTTAAGACTTAGCAATTTGTATAAATGTGTGAGCCATTTTCCTAAGATAAATGTTTCTCTCTCTATATATATAAGCTTTACTGGTTTTGTTTCTCCGTAGAACCCAGCCTAACACAATATGTCTTGGTGATTTTCTTTTGGGGTCTATCCTGTGTGGGGTTCATTGAACTTCTTGAATGGATATATTCTTGTCTTTTATCATGCCAATGAAATTCTCTTCTAATAATTCTTTAACTATTTTCTCTGTGGTTTTATTTGCTTCCTCCTGTTCTGGAATTCCAGTTACATGTATGTTATTCCTTTTGATGGTATCCCTCATGAATCTTAGGCTCTCTTCATTTTGTTTTGATCTTTTTTTTCTGATTGATCCCTTTCCAAAGAAATATTCAGGTATTTGTCTTCAATCTCATTAATTCTGTCTTCCGTTGATTCAATTCTATTCCTTTGCCCTTTCAATGTGTTATCTATTTCTGAAAATTTAGCATTAATCTTCTACATTTCTTTCTGTGGATTTTGTAACATTCTTAATTTTTCATTTAGTTTCTCATTTTGTTCTTGTATTGTGTTCCAAAATTGTTCTATCTATTGTCTGTGTTTTCCTTAATTTGGTCATTGTTTCTCTTGATCTGTCTCTCAGTTCATTGGCAGTACCTAAATATAATTCTTTTGAATTCCTTATCAGGGAGTTCCAAGGTTGCTTCTTCCTCAGAGGTGTATTCTGGGTCTGTATCCTGCTCCCTTGTTTCCATTGCTTTATATGGCTTCTTTGTGTGGACTGTGATGATCTGTTGTCTATAAGATATTGTGACATTGTTGTATTTATATTTAATGGTGAAGTATATTGGAGTGATTCCCCACAGATTTTCATTTTTTTTTTTTTAATGTTTTGTTTGAATATACCTGAGTAAGTAAGGTACTATGCTCCTCTTTTTGATAATTGGCAACACTTATGCACTCACCACCTGTCTCCTGGTGGGTGTGATAGAAAATAAGTGGGTGCATAGATAGTTAGTTATTGTGAAGAGCAATTAAGGGTGAATCAGGGTCATATTGGCTGCGGTGAATCATTTGCCAGTTGGTGCAGAAGCAAATGATGGCCCTCACTCTGTAAGTCAGGCTGTAGGAGGTACAGGTATGATTGGGTCATATATGAATGGTTGCTGTCTCCCATTTAGAAAAAAACAACAACTCAAGAAAACAACAAAAAAGGTAAAAATGAGGACAAAAAAATATACTACATGAATGCACAGGAAAAATCACCAAAAAGAGAAAGGGAAACAAACAAAAAGAAGAAGAAAAAGAGGAAAGGCAATAAATGAGGCAAAATATTTAAAGAAATTCTTTAAAATGACAAAAGAAATATAAATAGAAAAAGATTTTAAAAAACATAATATCTTGGAAGAAGGAAATAAGAGACAAGAAGTAGAGTAAGTGAATAATGAAGAAAAAAAATGGGAAAAATTCAAAAAGAAAAGGAAGGGATGGGAAGAAACACAAGAAAGAAAAAAAGGGGAACCAGGAAAGAGGAAGAGAAAAAAAAAGCCACATAACAGAACCTGGGAAGGAAAAAGGAAAGAATAGAAATAAAAAAAAGAAGGAAAAAATGAATAATTTTGAAACAAACAAACAAGAAACAAATCTGAAGGATGCAGAGCAGGGCACCCAAGTTCCTTCAGAGCACACAGACTGTGATGAAATTCTTGCTGGCCCAGAAGGTGGTGGGGGTGAGGGATGGCTGCACCTCCGTTCACCAAGACTAACAAGGGGAATATTGCACCTTTCCAGTCATCAGTCTCTGGTATGTCTGTGCTGTCCTTGACAAATGGAGCATAGTCTTAAGTCTCTGGAATCAGAATGAGAATGCTATCACTTTAAATATCCAAATTCACCAAACCCATTGTAAACATTCAAAATGATTGGACCCTCCAGACAGCCTAAAATCCACAGCTGTTTGTCTCCTTCTTTGCTGTTTCCATTTTTACTCATCAGCCACCAGTGCAGTTGTCCATATAGCCCTTGGCCAGCAAGGGTGATTTTTAGATTAATTCTCAGGTTCTAACACCACTTGGAAATATCCAGGATCGCTGACAGTCTGCAGCTCCATTTGTCTCCCTGTTCACTGTTTTCATGCAGGTTCTTCAACTAGTTGGAGTTTAATCCGCTTCTGTATCCTTCCTTTCAAAGCTCAGGATTCCAGGATTATCTTCTGTATTTGTGTCAATTGGTTTCTCTTTCTTTGTTGAAGAGTGTCTCCATAGCTTGTCTATTTAGCCTTCTTACCCAAAGTATTGAGACCAGTTCTTAAGGATGTATCCTAGAGAAGAACAATCTGGTATGCTCTGTCAATTTTTCATGTTCACACACTCACACTCACACACACCACAATTTTATCCTTACTCAAAATTCCTATCATTGACCTAGGATTCTCCTCTCTGCCATGGGTCTGGAAATAAATCTAAAAAATTAGGATGTTGTTTTTGGTTACTTTGTGCTTCTCTAATTAAAAAAAAAAAAAAAAACACAAATGGGTGGCTTGAACAAATAGGGATTTATTCTCTTACAGTTGAGGAGGCTAGAAGTCTGAGTTCAGAGTGTGAACTTCTAGGGCCTGGGTGAAGGTCCCTCTACCAAGTCCCTCTGCCTCTTGCTTCTGCCCCACTGGACCTGGAGGCATCTCTTCACTCAAGCAGCTGCTGGCTGCTGAGGTTGACAAACCCAAGGTCAACAAATATAATGGCACAATCCCAAGATTACCAAATAGCATGGCAAACTGCTAGTTTAAGTCCAGAGAGAGTCCCAAGATCAGTACGAAGTATGGCAAGCTGCTGAATAAAGACTCGGCTACATGCAGTGTCCAAGCACGTCACAAAGTTGAGGAGATTCTTCTCAAAACTTCTGCTTATATACTGGAAGCAGACCACATCACTAAAGCAGTTACTCAGCTGCTCATGAGAGATTCCACTTAAGAAATGATCCCCCAGATCTTTATGGGGAATAATTACAACCAGCTTCTCAGCCACTCAAAACCAGGCTCAGCCAAGTTGACACATAACCTTAATTATCACAGATGTTTCCATCAAATTTTCATCCTTCTTCTCTGAGGATGTATTAATTTGGTGTAAATCTTACCAAGCCTCAGGATATCTATCTCAAACTGACATCTCCCAAATACCAGAGATATTCTTGTTTGTCTTCAGTCCTGCTAAGGTAGTTGGCTTAGACTTCCACAACACTTAAGCTTAATAAGAGAACATAATGGACAACTTACACTAGTGGAGGTCCTGAACCAGGCTAGTTTCTGATTCTCAAAGGAGCTTCATAGGTGTCTCAGGCTGGTGGTCACCATAGCTGCCAGCAGAACACTCACCAGTCTCTCCCAAACAACAGGCTTGGTGTGCCTGTTGAGATCCAGCTGAAGGTTTGTTTATGTGTTGAGGGATCCCAAGCTCTGGACATTCATATTCCCACCAGAGTCACCAAACTTAAATCAGGGGATCCTAAGGGGTTCTGTCTGGAGTACAGCAGTCAAATTCTGGAGACTGGCTTTTTGAGAAGGAGAATGCAACTTTTCATTGCAGAACACTCAGCAAGGAAGGAGGAGGAAAAATTACTCAGGCATGACTCATGACAGTGGGGGAGGGTTTCATAATTATGGGAATAGAAAATAGGAGGTTATCCATATTCATTAGAAGATGCTGGGTGAAGGTTTGGATTGGGAGAATCCACTGTGCAAGTGCACTGTATGTCCTGTCTTCTGGGGGATGAAGCAGAGTTGATTTTGCTTTGTCAGACTTCTAACTTCAGAAATAGGTCAAAATAGTGAAACTATAAACTATACCAGGGAAATAGTGGAGTAGTGCTCAATTTTCAGTATTATAAAATCTTTTTACACATTTATTTTACTATCTTTATTAACCAACATCTCATCCTTCAGTACCGCTCAGTGATTATTCACAAAGGGATTTTTGCGTTTGCCCCACACTGTCCATACTGTGAGGATTGAGGGACATTTCCTCAGCACCAACATAATATACAGGTCACTGCACTCTATTGCCTACTTTAGTCATTTTGTTGCATTGTGATGGCTTGCAGTTTGCTGTGATGCTGGAAGCTATGCCACCCATATTCCAAATATCAGCAGGCTCATCCATGGTTAACAGGTTTCAGCAGAGCTTCCAAACTAAGATAGAATAGGAAGAAAGACTTAATGATTTACTTCTGAAAATTGGCCAATGAAAACCTTATGGATCACAAAAGAGCATTGTCCAACTACTTTGTTTGGACATGTCAGGAGAGATTAATTGTTTGAGAAGGACATCATGTTTGGTGAAATACAGAGTCAGCGAAGGTGAAGCAGTTCCTTGGTGAGATGCATTGACACAATGACCACAATTATAATGTTGAATATGCTGAAAATTGTGAGGATAACACAGGACTGGCAATATTGCATTGTGTTGTACATAAGATGACCATGAGTCAGATTCAACTCAATGGCTACTATCAATTTATTTATCACTGCATTTGCTTCAAACATATGGCCCTATGTAACTCCTCTCCCCCATTAGATTGTGATTCCAAAGAGTAAATTTTTGTATATAGTGGCTGGTACAAAATAAGCACTGAATATCTAATAAATTAAAAGAATGAATAGGTGGGTTAGTGTAACTTAAGTTTTAAGTGGAAATGAGACACACTCTCATTTGAGGAAATAATGGAATGTTAATGAGAATAGGGATAGAACATTGTACATATTTTAAAAAGAACAATCCAACAGACATTGATGAGATTATTATTTCTACATAAGTGGTTATGAAAGCAAAGTAAAGGAGTATGTTTCATATTCAAAGTGACTATTGCTATCTTTTGGCTTTCCCATGACTCAAAACATAAAGTTGTGGCAGAAAAGTTGATGTAATAGCCAGAATAACATCATATTATCATATAAAGAATGATTTGCTGTTTCATCTCAAATTTTTTTTAACTGCTTCCATTTCTTTACTTTGCTTTAATACTATAAAAGTTATTTTATAATTCATGTAACATTAAAGTATAGGCTTTAAAAAGTTTTGGCCATTTTGAAACAGACAACCATATGATCTACTATGCTGGGAATGACAAATTGAAGAGGAATGGTGTGACATTTATCATCAACAAGAATGTCTCAAGATCTATCCTGAAGTATAATGCTGTCAGTGATAGGATAATATCCATATGCCTACAAGGAAGACCAAATTTATGCACCAACAATGAAAGCCAAAGATGAAGAAACTGTACATTTTTACCAAGTTTTGCAGTCTGAAATTGACAAAACACCCAAACAAGATGCATTGTTAATTATGGTGATTAGAATGTGGAAGTTGGAAACAAGGGAGAAGTATCCATACTTGGACAATATGACCTTGGTGATAGAAATGACTCTGCAGATTGCATGATAGAAGTTTGCCAATGACTTATTCATTGCACACACCTTTTTACAACATAAATAAGTGGCTGTACACATGGACCTCAACTGATGGAATACACAGGGATCATATCAGCTATATATGTGGAAAGAAGTTATGGAGAAGCTCAATTTCAGAAAAAGGCCAGGGGTCAATTGTGGAACAGAACATCAGTTGTTTATATGCAAGTTTAAATAGAATCTGAAGAAAATTAAAACAAGTTCACTAGAGCCAAAATTTGGCCTATAGATTCCGTCAATATTGCAACTCAAAGCTTGAATTTTTCCCTATAATACTTTCATCTTGAGAAATGCTGAGTTTGTCTTTCCCTTTTTCTAACTCCAGGTCTTTGCACATTTCATTAATATATTATACTTTGTTTTCTTTATCCTTCCTTTGAAATCTGCTCAGAGCAAAGCTGTCACTTCAAAGACTAATGTACACCTGACCCAAGGCATTGTCTTTTCAGTAGTCTCATATGTATGTGAAGTTAGCCAATGAATAAGGAAGACCATAGAAGAATCGATGCATTTGAATTACTGTGTTGGCAAAGAATAATGACAGTATCATGGACGGCGAGAAGAATGAACAAATATATCTTGGAAGATTTATAGCCAGACTTCTCCTTAGAAGTGAGAATGGTCAGACTTTTCTCTTAGTTTTGTCACATTATTAGAAGGGACCTGTCACTGGAGAAGGATATAGTAGTAAAGTAGAGGGTCAACAAAAAAGGGGAAGACTTTCAATGAGATGGACTAACACAGAGGCTGGAACAATGGGCTTAAGCATGGCAAAGATTGTGAGGATGGTGCAGGACTGGCAGTGCTTCATTCTGTTGCATATGTGGTTGCTATGAATCAGAAAACAACTCGACAAGCACCTAACAACAAAAACAACCTGTCTGTTCTGTTTCCAATCAGAAAAAATGAGGATTTGATGTTTCCATTTTTGTTGACTAATATATCACACTTACTTTCACAAAGGAAGAATATTTATAATGTTCTATGGGACATAGTAGCATTCTAGGAGGTGTTGTTTCTTCTGGGTTAAAAGATTCTCTTAGTAGCAAAGATAACTTCTTTCGTTTTCTAGGTTGTCCCTCCTTATTTTTATCCATAGTGTTTTGGCACATTTGTTTTCTTACTCCCCAAGACATCTTTAAAAAAACTATACTTTTAAAAGCAATAGACTATGGAATTATTTTAATCTTCACTCTTGTAGCTTTTTATCTCTTTAACAAACAAACTTCATGGTTGAGGATATAAAACAATCTCTATCTATGTCTTCTCTTTCTTTTTCTCCAGATTCTTATTTTAAAATATTTTCTTACATAAATTAACACAATTCAGTGATATAATTTTTATTGTTAGTAACAGTGGCAAGGAGGGAGGGTTTTGTTTGAATTATAATGTGGACAGAAGATATATTTAACATATTAAAATGAACAGTTTTATACTGTGACACAATGCTTCCTATTTGGGTTAAGATATCCTAGAATATAAGAACTTCTACGAAGTGCTAGTGGGAGATTGTTAATTATACAAGATATAACATTGTGAAGAATGGTAATTCCAGAACACTTGATTGTGCTTATGAGGAACCTGCACATAGACAAAAAGACAGTCATTTGTATGGAACAAGGTGTTACTGCATGGTTTAAAAAAAAGAATGGTGGGCGTCAGGGATATATCCTTTCACCATATTTATTCAAACTGTATGTTGAGCAAATAACCCATCAAGTTGGGGCATATGAGTATACAAATGACATAACCTTGCTTGTGAAAGTGAAGATGACTTGAAGCACTTACTGATGAAGATCAAAGACCACAGCCTTTGGTATTGATTACACTTTAACATAAAGAAAATGAAAATCCTCACAAATGGGCCCATAAACAACTTTATAATTAATGGAGATAAGACTGAAGTTGTCAGGGATTTCATTTTACTTGGGTCTACAATCAACTCTCATGCCAGCAGCAGTTGAAAAATCTGGTGATGTATTTCACTGGACAAATCTGCTGCAAAAGACCTCTAAGGTGTTAAAAGAGTAAAGATGCCACTTTGAAGAGTAAGGTGGGAATACACCATGGTATTTTCAATATGTATGTGACAGCTGGACAATGAATAAGGCAATCCAAAGGAGAATTGATATATCTGAATATTGGTGTTGGCAAAGTATTTTGGAAATGCCATGGACTTCCAGAAAGACAATTTGTCTTGGAAGAAGTACATACAGCTGGAATGTTCCTTAGAAGTGAGAATGGCCAGACTTCATGTCACATACTTTGTTCGGGTTGTCAGAAGGGATCAGTCTCTGGAGAAGAATATCATGCTCTGTGAAGTAGAGGGTCTGTGAAAAAAGGAAAGGAAGACCCTTAATGTGATGGACTGACACAGTGGCTGCAATGATGGTCTCAAGCACAGCAACAATTGTGAGAATGGTGCAGGCAGGTTTTCACTCAGTTGTACATGATGTTGCTATGAGTAGGAACAAACTCAATGGCCACTACCAGCAACATATTACAAATAGCAAATCAAAAACCAAACTCACTGCTGTCAAGTTGGATTCAACTCATAGCAACCCCTCCTTGGGTTTCTCAGACAATATAACTACAGAAGTAGATGGCCCTATCTTCCTTCCGAGGAGTGGCTTGTGGGTTTGAATCACCAGCCTTCTGGTTAGCAGTCAAATGCCTTAGGCACTATGCCACCAGAGCTTCCATATTACAAATAGACTTTAAAAAAATCAAAGGTTAACCAGAAATTATAAATGTATAAGTATGTAAATATTATAATACAAGAAGCCTTCTAGAATAAACATTTATTAAAAATCAGAAGGAAATGTTGAACGTCCCTATGAATAATTAAGTGAATTTATAATAATTAATTTATAGAAAAATAATTGAAATTGTCTAATAAATATTTGGAGAAAATAAATTTCTCTTGTAAACATTTAAAGTTTATAGAACATTTTTACTTGTGGATGTAGACATAATGCCTAATTTTGATAAACATTTCAGGAAATGCACATTATTATACATTGAGAATATAAACTGATACAAACTTTCTGAGGTATACCATGGCAAGTAAGTTAAAACAGTCCTAAATAATAGCAATGTTATTAATAGTTACAACTTTCTTTTAGTGGACTTTGACTTGAGCACTCAACTTTCATTAATCATTAAATCCTCTTACCATTTGAAGGGATTGAGCTTTTTAATTTGAAGGGATAAGAACTATCATTTTTCAGACACTGAGTCCTAAAGAATCTCAGATATATCAAGGTCACATACCTAGTAAGTAAAAAGTTCAAGCTTCAAATACAAATGTGTGTACTAGAAATTTCATGTGTTATTTTTTATACACTAATTGTATTTATGAGTACAGGATCAAGAATGCCAAGTAAAATGTTAACATATGACATCTACCAGTAAATTATAAGCAATATATACAAAATGAAGTAGAGTTTATTTCAAGAATTCAAATCTGGTTCAATATGTTATCTACTTGACAGATGCTAAAATGCATTTGAAAATTAAACATCCATTCTAAATAATTATTCTTAGTTAAACCAAATATAGACACTCCATTATTTTAATGTCTATATGATGTTGTTGTTGTTGTTATGTGCTGTCAAGTCAGACCTGACTCATAGCAAACCCTCCTTGGGTTTCCAAGGCAGTATCACTACGGAAGTAGATTGTCCCATCTTCCTTTTGAGGAGTGGCTGGTGGGTATGATGTTGTTGTTGTTGTTGTTATGTGCCATCGAGTGGGACCTGACTCATAGCGACCCCTTCTAGGGTTTCTGAGGCAGTATCACTACAGAAGTAGATTGCCCCATCTTCTTTCCAAGGAGTGGCTGGTGGGTATGATAGCAATATTCAATGGCACACTTCATTGTGAAAAAATAAAGGTATTTCCATTGATATTGAAAAAAAAATAGATATACTTGCCAATACTATCACTGAATACTCTTCTAGAAGTTCTATACAATGCAATAAAACAGGGACAAAAAAAAGGAAATATTGAATTGCTGAAATTTTTATTCTTTTTCATTGCAGATTACATTATAACATCACTGAATAAAGAAAAAGCTCAAATGAAGAATTGTTAAGAAATAATGTTCAATATGTTGGTCAGTAGAAAAGATATATATAAAAAACAAACAAAACATTATTATGTGATATTTAAATTCTTTTTTATTATAAAATTATAGATAAAGCAATGTTTTTCAATTCAAAATCTTTCACACGTACATTTCAGTGACATTAATTACATCAGTCATGTACAACCATCCCACAATCATTTGCCAAATTTTTAATTATTATAAACAGAAACTCAGTATTTCCTAAACAATGCTCTACTTTCTACCTTTCTTCCATCCTTTGAACTACTGTTAAATTTCGATATTATATTTATATGTATTCTAGGTGTTTCATAGGGGCTCTGGTGGCATAGTGTCAAAGGCAATTGACTGCTAACCAGAAGGCTGGCAGTTCAAACCCACCAGCCACTCCTTGGAAGGAAAACGGAGCAGTCTACTTCCGCATAGAAACCGCCTTTGAAACCTAAGGAGGGCTCTCTATGAATTGGAATCTCTCCACAGCAGTGAATTGTTTTTTTTTTTTCTTTTTCTTTTTGAGGTGTTTCATGTAAGCGAGATCATATCATTTCTATGGATTTAACAGCAAGATAATTTTTAAGATTTTCATAATAGATGTAAAATACATCATCCATTTAATATTTTTCTTCTTTCTGTATGATAGTACTATGTTTGGCAATGTAATTTTTAAGAACAATAATTATTAATCTTAATGCAACGTAATTTATCAAATATTTTATTTGTTGTTGTTGTTGTTATTTGCCATCGAGTCGGTCCCGACTCATAGCAACCCCTCCTTGGGTTTCCGAGGCAGTATCACTACGGAAGTAGGAATGCCCAACCTTCCTTCCGAGGAGTAGCTGGTGGGTTTGAACCGCCAGCCCTCTGGTTAGCAGTACAGTGTTTTATTTAGAGTTTGCAAAATTTGTGTATTATTGATAATTTATTACCTAACTCAAAGTCAAAAAGTATTTTCCTATGCTGTATCCTACACATTCTCTCCATTCCAAATATAAGTGCCATCTCTAATTATGTTAAAACTTTGTATATGTGAAGATTTGCTTTTGGGATGGCAGTTCAATTATTTTAGCAAATTTGTTTCTAGCTCTGGTGGCATAGTTCCTAAGGCATTTGACTCCTAACTAGAAGGCTGGCAGTTCAAACCCACCAGCCACTCCTCCAAAGGAAGACTGGGCAATCTACTTCTGTAGAGAGACAGCCTTGGATACCCAAGGAGGGGTTGCTATGAGTTGAATAGACTCAATGGCAGTGAGTTTGGGTTGTTTTTTGTTTTTTTATTGTGTGTGTGTGTCAATACTGAATTATCTTAATCACTATGCTTTACGATAAATCTTGGTATCTCATAGAGTCAGTTCCCTCAATCTACATCCATCCTCTTGATTTTTCAGCAGTGTCTTGGCCTTTCTTGGACCTTGATTTTTCATGTAAATTTTCTATTTCATATAAAGTTTAGTCATTGTTAGAGCCCCAGTTTCAGTCACATTCCCGGTTTAAATGTTTACCAAATTCCACCTGTATCTTTGCTTTTCCTTCATTTTTTCTGTTTAATCTTTTCCATGAATTTCAGGAGAAAAATCTTGTCATTTTATTAAAAAATGCCATATATTTTTCTAAGCTAGTTTTTATTATTTTTCTGTTACTTGCAAACAAATCAGGAATAATGAAATAAACATACACACATAGTTTGTTGCAAATTCTGAAAAACAAGAGCCAACTTTTTCATGTTTCAATCCCCACAGCATTCATTATCATGCCTTAAATACTATACTGTTTAGCTTTTGGTGAATTGATCAATGGAGAACAGGTAACCTGAAATGTCCTTTATTATCATTGAATGCTTACATTTCACACACACTTTTATTACATATATTCTATGATGCTTATCTGATCCAGTTAATACAACATAGCTCTATCTAGTATCTCTCAAATAAACTAATACTGTGTCCTCACAGGCTGTCATGATTATGTTTGAACCCCACAAAATGGGCACAACATGAACCAAAGGCAGACATCAGGCCAAGCTGGGTAAAATTATGTATTTATTTATTTATTTATTTATTTATTTATTTCCATTTTTGTATGATTGTGAACATAGTTAATAGTCAAATTAGGTCATTGCAACCAATGCTTCTATATAGAAACTACAAATTTTGGGAAACTATTGTTTAAATAAGAGGAATAGGAAAGCCTCAGAGAGTTGGAAGGAAATTACCTGATCCAAGAGAAGAAGAAAACACAGATTTGGTATTGGGGCTCACTTTTCCCAGAATTCTGTTAATTCCAGAAGAAGAATCTGAGAATCTGAGGAGTAAAACCTAGCTTTCTGTGAAGCTATGGGAGAACAGAATGGCAAAGTCCACTAGTAAATGGGTTGGGAGTGGGGAAAAAGACAGAGAAAAAGAGAGAAAGAGTGGGAGAGAAAGAAATTGGGATTTCACATCAAATTCGTCAGCCCTATTTAAAAAAAAAAAACTCACTGCCGTGGAGTCGAACCCTACTCATAGTGACCCCTCCTTGGATTTCCAAGGTGGTACCACTACAGAAATAGATTGCCCAACCTTCTTTCCAAGGATTGGTTCGTGGGTTTGAACTGCCAGTCTTCTGGTTAGAACTCAAATGCCTTAGACACTATGCTACCAGAGATCCTCTAAACACTCCTTTAAAACTAATGAATCATCTAAACATGAGTAAGATTTAATCATTCCCCTATTTAAAAATCACTAAAGACTTCCCATTACACCTGAAATAAAGTCCAAACTCCTTTCTCTGTCTGTCTTTCTCTCTCTCCTTCCTCTTCTCTCTCTCTTACCCTTCCCATGTTCTTTATTTCTCTGTCCTCCTCCTTTCACCTTTATTTTCTCTCTCTCTCCCTCCACTCCCTCTTCCTTCTCACTTTCCTTCCTCACTCTCTTTGTTATCTCCGATCCCTTTTTCCCCTCCTCTCATATCTCTGCTCCCATCTCACTCCTTCTGCTTTCTCCGGTTCTTTCTTTTGTCCTGTTCCTTCTCTGTCTCCCTGCCTCCTTCTGCTCTCTCTGTCACTCCCTATTCCTGCCTTACAAACCTAAGAAGGGCTTTTTCATCATTTTGCAGTGCTTTGCCACCCGATTCTCTCAGAATTTTTCCCTTTCCACCTCCAGATCTCAATTCAAACATTCACCTTCTCAGTGAGAACCTCACACAAATACAATGTAAATTGCCTCTGACACACCTCTGATGTGCCCTTTCTGATTGTATTATTCTATGTGTCATGTTCTGATATTGTCATATTGAATATGGTGATTCCCATTTGATCCAACCCGTAGGTGCAGGGACCTTTCCTGCTTGTTCCCTGTGTGTGTTCTGCATGGACACAGTGCTGGGTCATTGCAGCTTTGAATAAATATCACATGAAACAGCATAGAGATGCTGGTTGAACAGTGTTAAGCAGTCTTCCCTCTATCAGTTCAGTTGAGTGCAGACTAGGCTGGTTTCTCCACATGGACAGCAGGCAGTCCTCTCCATAATCCCAGCTGATTTCACTGGTTCACGTTGACTGCATAGTTTGGCCAACTGAGAGCAAAGACATTATTCTGAGATGATCTCAGGAAATAATCTCAGAAATGGCACCTGCCAAATGAGATAAAGAAAGATTTCTTCTTTAATAAAGTATAAGTTACTACATGCTTCCATATACATGCTAGGTGCTTCCAAGAGAGATACCAGGAGGTGGTCTGATGGGCAATTCACAGAACACATTCTGCAACTCCCCAGCCAAACTCCTGCCTTTTGGCCCCAAATGCCTTTGGCCTTCTCTTTTCCTCCTTTCCCTCACACTCTTCTCTATTCCTTGTTTGCTAATTTTACCTCTTGCTCATACTTTAGCTTCCTGTGAAAATGCTTTCTTCTTCACTTGGAACTGATCACACAACATTGGTTTTGGCTAGACTTGGTTTTATAGATTTAGTTATTGTTTTTTAACCTGTCCTCTTCAACATGATTAATTTTTATCTCAATTAAAAGCATATTCATTTCAACATCTGCATTCCTCTGTGTGTGTGTGTGTGTGTGTGTGTGTATGTGTCTATGAAGACAAACACAGCTAATAGCCATTGGTTCTTACCCGTTCCATATGATGTTCATAGGAATCTCAGCATTCAACAGGAAGAAGAAGAAATGAAAGCTTCTCACCCCAAATTACAATTGGGGCAAATGATTCCTTCAGGCTTGCTCATAAACATGTTATGAGCAAGTTAGAATTATTATTATTATTTTAAAGCATGTTGCATATGCTTAAAATCTTGTTTAAAAGACAATTTATTTTAATGTCATTATTACATGACATTCAGTGAATTCTGACTCATGGTGACCTATGTGTGAAAGAGTAGACGTATTCATTCAAAGGCAAATCACTTGCACCACCTAGAGACCTTAAGTTAATCATCATTAAAGATCATTATAACACTTAGAATAGGCAAATATGTAAAAAGTAAAATGTATGGAAATCACAGTTTAAAGTGGTTATCAGGAGCAGAAGAGAAAGGCAATCTTTGTTTAGCTAGCATTGAATTTCTGATTATGTGGTTGGAAAATATGGCTATGAATATTGGTGAATATTATACAACATTGATATAATTTGTTTCATTCAATTGTACAAGTGAAAATTGTTCAGTTGGCAAATGTTGTGTTATCTATATTTCTACAACTATTAAAAACAAAAAAGTGATTAAAAGCCAGTGAGCTATATCTACATTTATTATCTTGCAGAACACTAAATAGTTCTGATTGTAGAATCCTCCAAATATATTTTATGCAAATGTATTATTGTTTTAATAATCCACCTGACTTGACTTACATTATCACTTAAACTACGTCCATGAACATATCTCATATCTCAATGACTTTTATTATAATTGCAACATGGGGGGGGGAACAGTATACTTGATGCTGTAAGACTGTAGGACACAAAAGGTTTCTATTTGGAAAGGAGTGTGAATAACAAACACTAATTAAATTAATTATCATAGCCCTTGTTGAGGGCTCTCTACAGAAAATCTCAGATAACTTGTTACCTCTTCCTCTAGAAGAATTTCTTTATTGACATACTTCAATTATATTGTTTTTTGATTGAATTATTTCTATTATGATGTGGTTTTATCCCGTGTCTCTTGTATTTCTAAATTCTCCCCACAAATAACCAGTGGTCATCTCATTTTCTATTGATATGACATTTTCTCTCTCTTCTTAAACAGATAGAAACCAATCAACCCCTTCAGTGAAAATGCTACCTTGTCAGTTAGTTGCCATTACTCCTGGAGCTACCTTACTTAAGGTAATGGGTATCTGTTTTCTTAGTCTTTTTTTTTTTTTTTTTTATCTTCAAGGTTTGACCTTCTTATATAAAATAACCATGTACACTGCTATACCAGCTTGGCATGAATCTTACTTAAGCACATCTACCCGTGGCTAATGAAACTACAATCATTG
>NW_006921920.1:538673-540118 GCF_000298275.1 Orycteropus afer afer | reverse complement strand
TTTTTTGCAGTGTTCCCTCCCCTCCCCTTCCACCCCTGGAAACCAACAAAGAAAGTTTCCCTCCATATATAAACCTTGCCTTGACCCTCCACAACAATGAACTAATACTATATTTGTCCTTCTGTGAATGACTTATTTCACTCAGCATAATGTCCTCAAAGTTCATCCATATTGTGGTGTGTTTTACAGACTCTACATTATTCTTTAGTGCTGCATAGCATTCCAGTATGTGTATGTACCCTAGTTTTGTCATCCACTCTTCTGCTGATGGGCATGTAGGTTGTTTCCATGTTTTTGCTATTGTAAATAGTGCTGTGATGAACATGAGCGTGCATGTATCTGTGCCTATCCTGGCTCTCATCTTTCTGGGATATATACCTAGTAATGGGATTGCTGGGTCAAATGGTATCTACAATTCCAGCTTTCTAAGGAATCACCATATTGCTTTCCACAGTGGTTGCATCACTTCACAGTCCCACCAGCAGTGTATGAGAGTCCCAATCTCTCCACATCCTCACCATTATTTGTTATTTTCTGTCTTGGTGAATGAGTGCTGAGGTGAGATGGTATCTCATTGTTGTTTTGATTTGCATCTCTCTAATAGCTAATGATCGTGAGCATTTCTTCATATGTTTGTTGGCCGCTTGAATATCCTCCTTCGTGAAGTGTCTGTTCATGTCTTCTACCTATTTTTAAATTGGATTGTTAATTCTTTTGGTGTTGAGGTGTTGGAGTTTTCCATCAATCTTAGAGATAAGTTCCTTATCAGATACATTATCAGCAACTATGAATTTGTTGCTGTCATTTTTGTCATATGCTTTTTCATTGTGTTGATTTCTTTGTTCCATATAATTTTCTATGCTGAGCTCATTTTCTTTATGTATCATGTTATCACTTCCTTCATTGCTATTGTTTTAGTATTTACTGAATATTTGTGCTAGTATTCTTTTTTATTTTAATGTGAAGGTTTAATCATTTTTCTTTGCGGTTACCCTGTGATTTATAGTTTTCTTCCCAAGTTTGAACAATTTGTTGTATCTTGTAGTTGTCCTGACTTCCCTACCATCTAGAAGTTCTGTAATGACACAGATTTCTTTCCCTCTTTTTGGTGTGTAGTTGTCCTCATTTGTTGATTGGTGTCTCTGGTGTCCTGTTTACAATCTTGTAGGCTTATTTACTTTGGATACTTCCATAGCTGGGTTGGTTTCTGGGTTATATCATCATGTGTGTTAAAGGTCATTTGTTGTTGGCTGTGGTTGCTTCTCTGTCCAAAGGACTGCCTTTAGCATCTCTTGTAATGTTGGCCTGGTTTTAACAAATTCCCTTAATTTCTACTTATCTGGAAATGTCCTAATTTCACCATCATATTTGAGGGACAATTTTTTCTGGGTACATGATTCTTGGTTGGAAATTGTTCTCTTTCAGGATTTTATATATACCATCCC
>NW_006921920.1:523320-524768 GCF_000298275.1 Orycteropus afer afer | reverse complement strand
AATTTTTGAATTTCAATTTTCATTTCTTCTCTTACCCAGTCTTTCTCAAGGAGGATGTTGTTCACTTTCCATGTGTTTACTCTTTTCCTGTTGATCTTCCTATTGTTGATTTCTAATTTGATAACATTATGATCTGAGAAAATGCTTTGCAATATTTAAATATTTTTAAATTTATTTAGGCTTGTTTTATAGCCTAACATATGGTCTATCATGGACAATGTTTCATGTGCACTGGAGGAGAATGTATATTGTGCTGCTGTTGGGTGAAGTGCTCTGTAGATGTCTATAAGCCCAAGTTGGTGCATTGTATTGTTTAGCTCTTCTACATCTTTGTTGAGTTTCTTTCCAGTTCTACTATCTTTCAAAGAAAGTGGTGTATTAAAGTTTCCCACTATGACTGTGGAGTCATCTATTTGGCTTTTCACCTCTTTTAAAATCTGATTTGTGTATTTTGGGGCTCTTTCCATAGATATTTATTATGGTTATATCTTCATGATGAATTGATTCTTTAATCATTATATAATGTCCTTCCTTGTCTCTTATGGTGGTTTTTGTCTTAAAGTCAATTTGATCAGAAATTAATATTGCCATTCCTGCTCTCTTACAGTTGCCATTTCCTTGATATATCTTTTCCAACCTTTGATTTTTAGTCTATTTTTGTTTTTATCTCTAAGGTGTGTCTCTTGTAGGCAGCATATTTATGGGTTTTGTTTTCTTATCAAATCTCCAACTCTCCCTTTCTTGACTGGTGCATTTAAACCATTAACATTCAGGGTAATTATTGATTAGTTTGAATTGGTTGCTGTCATTTTGTTATATATTATTTCATAGTGTCCCAGGTTTCTTTGCTCCATATTATTTTCTGTGCTGAGCTCATTCTATTTATGAATCGTGTTATCATTTCCTTTGTTGCTGTTGTTTAGTATATGCTGAATATTTGTGCTTGTCCTCTTTTTTATTGTGATGTGAAGGTTTATCATTTTTCTTTGAGATTACCTTGTGATTTATAATTTTCTCCCAAAGTTTAGAACAGTCCATTGAATCTTGCAACTCTCTTAACTTCCTCACCATTTAGAAGGTCTGTAACTACACAGTCTTTTCCCTCTTTTTGTTTGTAGTTGTCCTCACTTGCCAAATGATGTCTCTAGTTCCGTGTTTACAATCTTGTAAGCTCATTTTACCTTGGATATGTCTGTAGCTTTGGTTTCTGGGTTATGTCATCTTGCGTATTAATGGTTGGTTGTTATTTGTATTTTTGGTTCTTTGTTTAAAGGACTCCCTTTAACATCTCTTGTAATGTTGGTCTGGTTTTAACAAATTCCCTTAGTTTCTGCTTATCTGGAAATGTCCTAATTTCACCATCATATTTGAGGGACAATTTTTCCAGGTATATAATTCTTGGTTGAAAAGTTTTCTCTTTCAAAGTTTTATATATACCATCCCATTGT
>NW_006921920.1:511710-522750 GCF_000298275.1 Orycteropus afer afer | reverse complement strand
TGTGTTTTCTTTGGTCTGTCTCTCAATCCTTTGAAGATACTTAAAGATAATTCTTTTGAATTCCTTATCAGAGAGTTCCAATGCTGTTTCTTCCTCAGGGATGTGTTCTTGGCCTGTATTCTGCTCCATTGTTTCTACCACTTTATCCTGCTTCTTTGTGTGGACTGTGATGGTCTGTTGTCTCCAAGACATCATGGAGTTGTTGTATTTAGATCTCTGTTAACTGTTTGTGAAGAGCAGCCAAGGGTGATTAAGGCTTTTCTTGGTGGTTTTTTATTATTGGCCCATTGGTGGAGAATGAGGTAGTGGTTCTCACTCAGTAAGTGAAGTTGCAGGAGGTGTGGTTGTAATTGTGTTTTATAGGGACTGTTGTTGTCTTCCACTCAGCTATACATAAATTACAATTGAATAACCATCAAAAAACTAAGAGCTCATGGGCAAGAAACACTCTATGTAATCACACAGGAATAGTAGCCAGAGAAAGAAAAAAGGGAAAAAGAAGAAGAAAAAACAAGAAAACCTGTAATATCTCAGGATAGGGCACTAAGAGAAAAAAGGTAGAGAAGGAGAATAATGAAGGAAAAGAATGGGAAAAATGCAAAAAGAAAATCAAGGAATGAGTTACGCACAAGAAAAAAGGGGGGAAAAAAAGCAAGCAATCCATAAATTAAAAAAAAAAAAAAATCAAGCAGGAATCAGGAATAGAAAAAAATGCTGAAAACTAGGACCTGGGAGGGGAAGATTAACAACAATAATAAAAAGGACAAAAGTATCAATAATATTAGTTGTTTTAAAACAGACCTATACAAGCAAACTAATCACTAGGAAAAGAAAAAGCAAAAAATAAAAAGGAGAAGAAAAAAAAAAAGAAGAATCGGTGAAGGACAGGGCAGGGCACCCAGACTCCATCTGAGCACACAAACTGTGATGGATTTCCTGTGGGCCCAGATGGTAAGTGGGAGTGGGGGATGGCCGCACCTCCATTCACCAAGTGGGTGTGGGGTATAAGAGTAACAAGAGGAATGTCGTACCTTTTCAGTCTTGAGGGTCCAGAGTGTCCTTGGGGTTGCTGGAAAGCAGAACTTGTTCTTAAGCCCCAAGAATCTGCGAGAGCACTGTCTCTTTAAATATCCAAAACAGTCAAACCGCTTTTAAACCTTTAAAATGGTGGTGCTCTCCAGTCGGGCAAAACTCCATAGCTCAGCCTGCCTTTCTTTTCACCTTCTCTGTTTATTCCCCAGCCACCGTGCACAGTCCTCCGTGCAGTCCCTGGCTAGCAGGGCTGATTTTTAGGTTAATTCTTACATCCTACCACCACTTGGGAATCTCCAAGCTGTCTGTGCCATCAGAATTGCTCAGGATTGCTGCCAGACTGCAGCTCCATATGTCTCCTTTTTTGGTATTTTCACACAAATTCTGCTAGGTGGGGTTTAGTCCACTTCTACATCCATCCCTTCAAGGCTCAGGGGTTCAGGATTATCTTCTGTGTCTGTGTCAATTGGTTTTCCTTTTTTTTGTTGAAGAGAGTCTATGCAGTCTTTCTGTCTAGTCCACCATCTTGCCAGTCTCACCCCATATTTCTTCTTTAGAATTCAGGCTAAAATATCTTTTTAATTTTCCTGTATAAACACATCTGTGCAATGAATATGATTATCATGCCAGTTAACTGCTAACATGATGTCTTTATATCATGTTTAATGCTTCTGTTTTACTTACTAGTTTGTTGTATAGTACCTATGAGCTTAAAAGCTGGCAAGCAGCCATTCAAGGTACAAAAACTTCTCTCCGTTTACCTGGAACAACAGAGGAAGAAGGAAAGTCAAGAATAGGATTAAATGGCTAACTGCCTTCTTTTCCATGAGATCAGAATTGAATAGTGCACAGCTATCACTACCAAAAATTTTAATCAAATATTCTTTTTTTGTTTGAGTTTAAGATTTCTTAACTATAGAATAACAATTTTTCTTTATTAATATTATTATTAGTTTTTTTTCTTTCTTAATTTTATTATGATTTGGGTGAAAGTTTACAGAGCAAATTAATCTTCCATATAACAGTTCACATACACTTTGTCTCATGACATTGATTGTAATCTCCCACAATGCAACAACTCTCCTCCCACTTCCTCCCTATAGCCACCTCTTCCATGTGGTCCTGCCCCTGAACTGTCTCCTTGTGCACACACAGCCCTTCTATTCTACCATGATTGGTCTCTCCTAGGAGGGTATCTACCTAATGTAAATATTCAGCTCTTATGCCTGTCCTTTGTTTGGCTGGAAGCCACAGGAGTGAGTTCAATTCCAGACCAGGAGGGCAGATAGGGGAATTAGTCTCAGGGATTCCACCAGACTCCATGAAACCAGCAAACCTGGTCCCCACCACACTTTTTTTTTTCATGGTTTTGAGTTTTATTCCATATTTTTCTCCCATTTTATCCAGGATCTCTTACATAGATTCCTCTCCATGAGGTTGATATTGTTAGCCAGGCACCATCTAGTTCTTCTGTTCTCACAGTTGTATAGGCTGAGGACTGCTTGGCATACCAATGCTTTGGACTAATTGCTTCCATGTGTCTTTGGTTTTCTTCATTCTTCTTTACAATGGGCAAGGAGAGACCCGTCATTATATTTAGATAGCTACTTGCAAGCTTTTAATATCCCAGTTGCTACTCACCAAAGTAGGAAATAAAACAATGTTTTTGTCTGCTATGGTATGCCAGTTGAGCTTGATGCCCCTCTGACTATGGTCCTGAGCCCACAGGTCCAACTGTTTGCTTCCTCTGGGTAGCTAGCTGTGGCCAAGAAGTGACTACAATTTGTCCCTTGTCAGCTCTACTATATACTTGGGAATTCTTACAGAACATACAAATACATTTGTAGAAACATTGTCTGTGAACCCTATACATGATCCTGGGCACACTCTCCCCTGCATCAACACACCTAATAGTTCAGCCTTTCCACCCATCTATCCACCTATATACACATGTTTGCTTTCTCTAACAATGCAGAACTGTATGTGTTAAAGGATTCATCTTTGTTGTCTGTACCTCTCATGTCCCTCTCTATGTCTTCTTCTTTCTCAATGTCACCATGTTGATCACCCAAATTTGTTACATTACCCACCTCTTCACACAAATCAGTACTTGTCTCTACCTATCTAACAGTTTTCCCTGCTACTCCCCACCCATAGTAACCAACAAAGAAAATTTCCTTCCATATATAAACCTTTTCTTGACTTTTAACAATAATGCACTAATACAATATTTGTCCTGTGATAGACTTATCTCACTCAGCATAACGTCCTCCAAGCTCATCCACATTATGTGGTGTTTTGCAGATTCTATTTTATTCTTTTGGGTTGCATAATATTTTGTTGTGTGTATGTACCATAGTTTGGTTATCCATTCTTCTGCTGATGAGTACCTAAATTTTTCCATCTTTTGGCTATTGTATTTGTCCTGTAATGAACACGGGTGTGCATATACCTGTTGTTTTCCTCCCTCTCACTTTTTCAGGATTTATACCAGAAATGGAATGGCTGATTCAAATGGTATTTCTATTTCCAACTTTTTAAGGAATCGCCACACTGCTTTCCACAGCGGTTGTACCATTTGACAGTCCCACCAGCAGTGTATCAGAGTCCCAATCTCTCCACATCCTCACCAGCATTTGCCATTTTCTGTCTTATTGAACTTTGCTACTAGTGCTGGAGCAAGATGGTATCTCATTGTTGTTTTGAATTGCATCTCTCTAATGGCTAGTGACCATGAGCATTTCTTCATATGTTTGTGGGCTGCCTGAATATCCTCTGTGGTGAAACATCTATTCATTTCTTCTGCCATTTTTAATTGGATTCTTTGTTTTTTGTTGTTGAGGTGTTGGAGCTTTCTACAAATTCTAGAGATAAGTACTTTGTCAGATATATCATTGCCAAATATTTGTTCTTAATCTGGAAGTTCTCTTTTAACTTTTTTGGAGAAGTCTTTGGAAGCACATTAAAAAAAATAATTTTTATAAGGTCCCTTTCATCTAGTTTATCTTCTGCTGTTTCTTCTTTTTGGGTTATGCTTGAGAGTCTATTTATGCCTTATATTACGGCCCCTAAATTTACCTCTTGTTTTCTTAAGGAGCTTTATAGTTTTAGGTTTCACATTTAAGTCTTTCATCCATCTGGAGTTAATTTTTGTGTGTGGTGTGAGGTATAGATCTTGCTTCATTTTTCTGCAAATGGATATCCAGTTTTGCCAACCTCATTTGTTAAACAGGAAATCTCTTCTCCGTTTAATGGATTTTGGCCCTTTGCCAAAGATCAACTGACCATAGGTCAATGGATCTATTTCTGGGTTTTCAATTCTATTTCATCAATCTACGTGTCTTTTGTTGTACCAATACCAAGCAGTTTTGACTATTGCAGGTTTTGAGATCCAGCAGGGTGTGACCTCCTCCTTTGTTCTTCTTCAATAATGCTTTGATTATCCAAGGTCCCTTTCTTTTGCATGTAAAGTTAGTGATTGCTTTTTCCATTTCCTTAAAGAGTGCTGATGGGATCTGAATTAGGATTGCAATGTATGTATACATTGCTTTGGTAGAACTGACCTTTTCATAATGTTCAATATTCCTATCCATGAGCATGGTATGTTTTTCTATTTATATAGATCTCTTATGGTTTCTTAAAGTAGTCTTTTATAGTTTTCTTTGTAGAAGTCTTTTGTGTTGCTGGTAAGATTTATTCCCAAGTATTTAATTTTTTTGGTAGCTATTGTAAATGGTATTGATTTCCTTATTTCTTTTTCAGCAATCTCTTTGCTGGTGTAGAGGTATCTAATTGATATTTGGATGTTGATCTTGTATCCTGAACATGATGCTAAAGCTCTCAATTAGTTTCAGTACATTTTTGACTGAGTCTTTTGGGTTTTCTAGGTATAGGATAATATTGTCAGCAAATAGGGCTAGTTTGACTTCTTCCTTAACAATTTGGATGCCTTTGATTTCCCTTTCTTGCTTTATGGCACTGGCTAGGACTTCCAGTACAATGTTATATAGAAGTGGTGATAGCAGGCATCCTTGTCTGGCTCCTGATCACAAGAGGAATGTCTTCAGTCTCTATCCATTGAGAATAATGTTGTCTGTTGGTTGTACATAGATGCCCTTTTTTATGTTGAGGAATGTCCCTTCTATTCTTATTTTACTGAGAGTTTTGCTCAGGAATGGGTGTTGGATTTTATCAAATGCTTTTTCTGCATCAATTGATATGATCATGTGGTTCTTCTCCTTTGTTTTACTTACATGGTGTATGATGTTGATTGTTTTTCTAAAGTTGAACCATCCCTGCATACCTGATATGAACTCCACTTGGTCATAATGAATGATTTTCTTCATATGTTGTTGGAGTCTATTGGCTAAGATTTTGTTGAAGTTTTTTGCATCTATATTCCTGAGGGATATTGGTGTGTACTTCTCCTTTTGAGTGATGTCCTTGCCTGGTTTTGGTATCAAGGTTATGCTAACTTCATAAAATGAGTTAGGGAGGATTCTATCCTTTTCTATGTTTTGGAATAGCTTAAGTAAGGTTGGTATCATTTCTTCTCTGACTGTTTTGTAGAATTCTCTGGTGAAACCATCTGGGCCAGGACTTTTTTATTTGATATGTAGAGTGATTCTTGAAATTACACTTATTTGTGTTAGAAACAAGGATATTTTGTCTTAATATCAAAGATCATTTTGTGGTCTAACTTTTTTGTGTGCATTTTAAGGTTCACTTGTACTATAGTTAAAGTTGGTACCACAGTATAAGGCAGAATTTTTCCTACTTCTAACGAACTGGATCACAAAGAAGACCATCATCACCACCCATGTTGTGATTTGATGTTGTTGTGAATTGCCATCGAGTCAGACCCAACTCATCATGACCCCTCCTTGGGTTTCCGAGGCAGTATCACTACCCATACAGACTGTTAAAAGGAAGCATGACAAAAAAAAAATCAAAATATAAATTATTGACTGTGCCTTTAATTCTGACATGCTTCACATCATGGAGGAAAGACCTCTTTTGCCTACAGCAGAATTAAGCTGTTATTTGACTTCAAGACCAGCAGTATAAGCAGCTCAGAGAAGCTGTGGGTCATAAATGTGACTACTTATGGCAAATTTACTCACTGGCACCAAGGACATAGTGCCTAGTTGCTATGAAACTTGAACTGCCAATAAAAATTTGTAACTTAAAAATATATTGGCTCACAAATCAAAGTTCCAAAAAACACAAACCAAACTCACTGCCAGCGAGTTGTTTCTGACTCATAATGACCCCTCCTTGGGTTTCCGAGGCTGTATCTCTATGGAAGTAGATTGCCCAGTCTTCCTTCTGAGGAGTGGCTGGTGGATTTGAAACAGCAGCCTTCTGGTTAGGAGTCAAATCCTTTAGGCACTATGCCACCAGAGCTCCTAAATAAATGTTAAGAAGTTTTATTTAAAGAATACAAAAATCCTCACAACTAGACCAATAAACAACATCTTAATAAGCACAGAAAATATTGACATTGTCAAGCGTTTCAATTCTCTTAGATGCAAAGGCAATGCCTATAGAAGCAGCAGTAATGAAATCAGACAATGTATTCCACTGGAAAAAGCTGGCACAAACGATCTCTTTGAAGTGTTAAAAAAGTAAAG
Source organism: Orycteropus afer afer (assembly GCF_000298275.1). Lineage (NCBI taxonomy): Eukaryota > Metazoa > Chordata > Mammalia > Tubulidentata > Orycteropodidae > Orycteropus > Orycteropus afer. Next base: position 516,085 of record NW_006921920.1, on the reverse strand, counting down.
ATGTTACTTTGAGGATTAAGGTGCACCTGTCCCAAACCATGGTAATTTGAATCACCTCACACATATGCAAAAACTGGACAATGAATAAGGAACTGAAGAATTGAAATCTTTAACTTAATTTTAAAGAATATTTAATGTACCATGCACTACTAAACCAAATCAAAACAAACCCACTGTCATTGAGTCAATTCCAACTCACAGTGACCCCCATTGGGTTTCCAAGGTGGTAAATCTTTATGGCAGTAGATTTCCCTTTCTTCCTTCTGCAGAGTGGCTGATAGGTTTGAACCACCAACATTCTGGGTAGCAGTCAAATGCCTTAAGCACTGTGCCACCAGAGCTCCTCTGTGGGCTATTATAAGAACAAATAAACATCCAGAATGTTCCTTACAGCATTTCTCATGTATTTTGGACATATTAACACAAGGGACCAGTCCCTGGAGAAAGACATCATGCTTGGTAGAGGGTCAACAAAAAAGAGGAAGACCCTCAATGAGATGGACTGATTGACACAGTGGCTCCAATGATGGGTTCAAACATAGCAAAGATTGTGAGGAGGGTGCAGCATGGTAGTGTTTTTATTCTGTTGCAAACAGGGTCATTATGCATCAGAATCAACTTGATGAAACCTAAAAATGGCCCTCCCCTAATAATCCTTACAATTGTGAATTTGTTCAGTGAGTTGTGTGCGGGCATTGCAATGTATTGTCGAATCCCTCAGAGTAGTGACTTGGGAGGAATAGCTGATGTTAGAACTGGTAAAAAGTTTGAAACAAGGAAGTATATCTGACTTCCACCTCAAAGAATCGTCTTGGATTGATTATTTTACTTCTTTTTCCTCCCTTTTGTGAGAGTAGATGAGGTCTGATGCCAGTATGACATTTTTACATAGTTCCAGTACCTGTGCTAAGTATTTGTTATCATATTTTTTCACAAGTCTGCAAGGCAGATATTAACGGCTACCCAGAGTGGTTGTCTTTTACATAAGGTCACAGAGCTATATTTTGAAGAGAGAATTAGAGACTGTGTTCTTGTGGTTTTTAAGCCACCTATAATATTTTTTGTCAGATCATGTTCCTTTCTGATCAGAAGCAGAAAATAAAATAAGCTGGCTAATCTCTGGATTCACTTGCAAGATATAAATTGATGCTATCAGAAAAGAAACACTGACCATATGTTGATATAATCAGGTTGCTTTAGGAATAGATTCTCTCTTCTGTATTTTTATACTAGGTCTGAGACATACTGTTTTCTAGGAATTCAACGCTGGTCTTTTGAGTCTACATGATATGTTGAATAGCCCTGGTAGTGAAATGGTTAAAGCTCTTGGCTGCTAATCTGAAGGGGGGCAGTTCAACCCACCAGTTTCTCAGCAGGAAGGAAAAAAGACCTGACAATCTGCTCCTGTAAAGATTCCAGCCTAGGAAAACCTATGGGGTAGTTCTATTTTATCATATAGTGTAGCCATGAGTCAGAATCAACTTGATAGTTCATGATGACAACACCACAACAAGAGCTTGATGGTGTTTTCTTGAGTCTGTGCAATATGTTAAATAGACAATAGGAGTAAATGTAATATGAGGCCTAGCCAATTCTGTGCGGAGGGGTCCAAGAATGTGAAGGTTTTACTGTACTGTGCAGGCCCTCTTGAAGGCTGGTGAGTCACAATTGTGTACATCCCTTCCAAGTCCTATTTTTAACACATAATAGTTTTAAATTTGTCACAGAAATATTAATAACATTAAAATCAGTAATACTACAAACTGGATGTCTACTGTTCCTTTCTTCCACCCTTTCTCCCTCCTTTCTTTCTTTCTTTCATGTTATTCTTTTCTTTTGGAGAGTCACTTATTTATTAACCATTTGAAATAAATTTCCTGGGTTTTGGCCACTATTGAATAAATTGCTTCCTACTGTACTTAAACTATTGAGCAGAAATTGTGACTAATCTGAATGAAGAAGAGAAGACAATTCTTCCTTAATAGGGAACTGGAACAATAGGAAATCAAAAAAACAAATTCAATGTCATCGAGTTGGATCCAACTCATAGAGACCCTTTTTGGGTTTCCAAGGTGGTATTGCCTAACCTTCCTTCTGAGGAGTGACTGGTGGGTTTGAACCACCAACTTTGTTAGCAGTCAAATGCATTGGCACTACACAACCAGAGCTCCTGGAACAATAGAAGTGACTCATTTATAAAATGATACAGCGGCTCAGAGCAAGTATATTTTCTTTTCTTGGTTTTGCAGGCCCCTTCGCCTAAGGCATTTGACTGCTAACCAGAAGGCTGGTGGTTCAAACCCACCAGCCACTCCTCGGAAGGAAGGTTGGGCAATCTACTTCCGTAGTGATACTGCCTCAGAAACCCAAGGAGAGGTCACTGTGAGTTGGATCCGACTCGAAGGCAATGGGTAGGTTTACTACTTCTACATTTCTTATTTCTCTGGCCACACTAGTTTTATTCTTCTAGCTGAGTATTGTACTTCTTTGGTTCAGAAGCTAATCTTTTCTTACAGTTTTAGTCTTGTCATGATTTCGTTTTCCTGATCATGTCCATTGTGCCCTTCCTGGTGTGTTCTCTACTGTTCTTCTAACCTTTCACATTGTAGTAGGAATAAACATGCTCATCCATGAAAACAGAATTCAGATGCCAACTCCTGAAGGAAAGCTTTTCTGGGTTACTTAATTGATTTTAGGTGTTAGTGTTGTTTGTTTAGGGTTGTTTGTGGAGTTTTAGGGTCATGGTTTCATGAGATATCCAAGTTAATTGACCTACCATCATTTGACTATTTCTAACATACCAATTATTTTGTAATTTTTGGTTTCTAATTATTTCTGCCATTGAATTATGGATTTCATGCAGGCAGTAATTGAGTCTTCTGTATTCTCACCAACTCAAAGTCTGTCCATATGTGTACTTGATACAAAGTGATATATAGATATTTATATATATGTATATATATACACAACACACATATATATGTGTGTATATATGTAATGATATATATATATACATGTATGTGTATACATATGTGATATATATATAAGTATATATATGTGATATATATAAGTGATATATATATAGATAGATACATACACATACATACATAAATATGTATATATACATATTTTTATGTATATGAAAGAAGAAGAATCACTGCTGAGGCTGTTTATGTACAACAAAGCATTTCCTGAGATTTTTTTCTTGGAGGTTTAGGGTCATGGTTTCATGAGATATCCAAGTTAATTGACCTAATAATGCTTTTATGCTTCTGATTTATCCTTTAGTTTATTGCACAGTACCTGGGTCTTAAAAGACTGAAAGTGGCTACCTAAGATATAATAATTGGTATCTGTTCACTTGGAAAAGCAGAGAAAGAGTGAGAGTCAATAATAGAAGGAAGAAATGGAATGTGTGGCTAATTTCTTCGATGAAGAACTGCCTTCTTTACCATGAGACGAAGAGCTGGAGGATGCCCAGCATTAGTGAGTATTTTGATCAAATACACCATAGAAGAATCTTAATTAAAAGAAGGAAAAATGTACAACAAAATTCCGAATTCTTATGGACATAAGACTTTTTGGAGTCATTGAGCTTTGATGAATCCACAAAACTATTGTTCTGATATACTATTTAAGCTTTAAACCAAATGTTGTTGTTGTTGTTGTTGTGTGCCGTCGAGTGGGACCTGACTCATACTGACCTCTCCTTGGGTTTCAGAGGCAGTATCACTACGGAAGTAGACTGCCCCATCTTCCTTCCAAGGAGTGGCTGGTGGGTTTGAACCACCAGCCTTCTGGTTAGCAGTCAAGTGCCTTAGCCACTATACTACCAGAGCTCTTCAAACCAAATATATTTCCTGAAATGTGTAAGCTGATTAACAGTTTGATTAATTAGTAAAGAATGTCTCTCTTGAGCACTGTGCTTTTTTAAAGAATAATTTATCAGGGATAAAATTGGTGAAAGCAACATGAAAGATTAAATAAGAAAGTTATGGAATAGTGAGTTTATGCTAATGGAGGAGGGACAATTTGGAAAAGCAGGATAAGAATGTTTACACAACTTAAAGAATATAATCAATATTAATGAATTCTACATGTAGAAATTTTTTGGTTGGTGTATATTTTCGATAACAATAAATAGATAATTAAACATATATGATTCACACACTCACACAGTTTCAAGAACATAAAAGAAAATCCTTGGAGGAGGCAGGGCAAGATAGCGGACTAGGTAGAAGGATTGCACAGACCCTCTTCAACAAAGAAAAGGGAAACCAGTTAACACAGACACAGAAGATAATCTTGGACCCCTGAGCCTTGAAGGAAAGGATGCAGAATTGGACTAAACCCCAACTAGCAGAAGAATTTGCGT
>NW_006921920.1:499788-503721 GCF_000298275.1 Orycteropus afer afer | reverse complement strand
AAAAGAAAATACTTGGTTTTTCAGTGTGGAAACTTATTGAAGGATGTACATTTTTCTCTTATACTAAGAGCAACTACTTCTCTTGAGGTTCCATCTCTGGAAATGTTTCATATTCTCCAAATTTCTAGCTTTATTATTTTCTCTACCTTGTGCATTTGTCTGTGATATTAATGAAAAACTTTTGATTAAAAATATTTTGATTCTAAATTGACAGTTTTCTAATAAACATTCATATAGGTACATATCATATTGATCAATCATGCTCTGTGCAAGTGAGTCCCAGTTGCTCTTATTCTGTTAGTTATTGCTCCTTCTTCATTCAATTAGATATTCAAAATACTATTGCTTTGAATTTTAAAAATGATTATGTTAAATCTTATGATTACTTGACCATATATGTTGTAGGTTGGTTTTTCTGGAAAGAAATTCAAGTGGTGCTTTAGAGTATCTCTAGCCTGTAAAAGTAGAGACACAGGAGAACTGGGCAGAAAGGGGAATACACATGTAACCCAGAGTGGGCAAAGCCTCAGCTCACCTAAAAGGGCAATCGCAAGCAAGGGCTGCCCATCAGTGTGGCATGCATACTCTGAGATGGCCAGTCCCCTGTAGTTCTGCTGTCACATCATGGGTGCATGTTGTTCAGACAAGCAACAAGCACGGGAATAACTCTATACAGTTGTAGACAATCCTGCAAACACTGGTGGCTGGGGGTACCTCTTTAAAGCTCTCCCTAGTCCATCCATTCTTGAGAGAGATCTGAGCAGTATGTCTCTGTGTCTATAGCACATAGATCAGTATGTGTATGTGCATATATGAGAGTCCAAAAATTCTAGAAAGTTAGAGAAAAGAAAAAAAAAAAATGGTGATGCTTGGCCTGGTAAGAGATGTACTCCCAGGGAAGGAAACTTTTTAACTCTCCTTAGACCCCCTTAGACAGGGAGCTCTGGTAGCATAGTGGCTAAGACACTTGCCTGCTAACCAGGTGGCTGGCGGTTCAAACCCACCAGCCACTCCTCGGAAGGAAGGTTGGGCAATCCTACTTCCATAGTGATACTGCCTCGGAAACCCAAGGAGGGGTCGCTATGAGTCGGGGCCGACTCGACAGCACATAACAACAACAACAAGACCTTAAAGGTAGTAGTTTACTAAACAAATATCCATGTCACCTGTAATACTCAGGTATCTCTCTACTTATTCCATTATTGGTCATATCAGTGTCTTTAAATTACCATAGCTTTTCCATTAATTAATAAATAAAATCAAAAACCCAGAAGTTTTGCCCCTAACAAGTGTTGAACCAACAGCCAGATCCAATTTTGCATTTCAGGCACACATGTTAAGATCAGTATTCTAAATGATCTGGCAATAAAAGCTGTGGTAGTTAAATTTGTATGTCAACTTGGCTGGGCCTGGTTGAGTGGCTGGGCAGCTGGTGGTAGTTACTTCCTATGATGAGACTGGCAATCACCTCCATGGTAGGATCTACCTCAAGCAGCTGAGTAGCTGCTTTTGGTATGTGGTCTGCGTCCTATATGTAAGCAGAAGCCTTGGGAATGGTCTTTAGTCTATGGCATGCTTTGACTCTGCATGTAGTCATGTCATTGTTCAGCAGCTTGCCATGCTCTGCCAACCTGGGGACTTACAATGGACTTAAATTAATGGCCTGCTGTGTGGTTTGGTAACATCGGGACTGTGTCTTTTTACTTGTCGAACTTGGGGCTTCTCATCCTCAGCAGCCAGCAGCTGTGTGAGTGAAGAAATGCCTCTACCTTCAGTGGGCCGGGAGCAAGAGGAGGAGCTGGACCCAAAGGTTGAGGGGCTTTCACCCAGCCCCTAGAACCTGGCACATTGAACTTGGACTTAAAGCCTCCAAACTGTGAGAGAATAAACTCCTATTTGTGAAGGCAATCCTATTTGTGGTATATTTGTGTCAGAGTGGGACTAGGTAACAAAGCAAATGTCCTATTTTCAGAATTAAATTCACTGCTTTTAAGACAGAGAGTTCAAGATTATTTTTCAAGTGTTTCCTTTGGATTGAGTGGAGAGAACAGTATGCTAGTTTGAACTATTGTGAGAATTATCAAATTGTGACACAAAGATATGAAGTGAAGGTATTATTTAAAAAAAAAATGGCATCAATAAACTTGCAAAACTCAGGGTTGCCACAAACTTTCAATTTTTTTTAAACATTATGAAGCACAATAAAATGAGTTATGCCTGAGTTTTGCTTCATTGCTATCATTGTCATTAGTTGTAACAGACTTGCCAAGTAAAATTTCATTATATTTTATCATTATGCCAAACATCACACAATGAGAGTTTAAACCTTTTCTTTCAGGGTTGCAGAATAGAGAAATAGTAAGCAATTAGATCCCCTTTTAGCATAATTAACATGAATGGAGTAACTGCATATTAGGAACAAAATTAATAATCAGGAAATTTACTGGAACTAACCGTTTATAATTCTATATAAACACATACATCTTTAATCCATGTTTGAGATACATAATTTATTCTTTATACCATGTTAAAGTCTTCATATAACGTGATTTCAACAAAACCATCACCTTGTTCTATTTCTCCTAAAATGCTGGATAATTAAAGAAAGCATATCCCCTGTAGCAGTGGAAATGACAAAAATAGCACTGCCTTTAGTCAATAGTTCCATACACCTTAGGAAATTATTTCATAAGGAAGAGTAAGCATATACTTTTTTTTTTTTTTTTTTGATTTGAGTGAAAATTTACAGAGCAAATTCACTTTCTATACAGAAGTTCACATACACTTTGTCTCATGACATTTACTACAGTTTTCCCCAATGCAAAAACTCCCCTTCACTTCCTCCAATAGTGACTTCTTCCTTGTGTCTGTCCCTCCATGAACTCCTGCCCCCTGAGCTGTCTCCCTGTGCATAAACAGCCCTTCTTTCTCCCATGATTGTTCTTTCCAAGGAGTGTATGTTCAACTCCTATGCTTGTATTCTGTTTGGCTGGAAGCCACAGGAGTGGGTTCAATTCCAGACCTGAAGGGCAGCTATGGGCCATACTCTCAGTGGCTCACCAGGCTCTATCAGACCAGCAAACTTGCCCCCCCCCTTTTTATATTTTCAAATGATTTTGAGTTTTGTTCCACATTGTTCTCCCTCTCTATCCAGGATCCTACATAGATCACTCTAAGAGTGCTTGACAGTGGTAGCTGAGTGCCATTTAGTTCTTCTGTCCTCATAGTCTTATAGGCTGCAGATTGCATGGTGTATCCGTCACTAGGACTAATTGTTTCTATGAATCTTTGCTTTTCTTCATTCTCCTTTGTTCTGGATGAGAAGAGACCAAACGTTGTATCTAGATGGCTGCTTGCAAGCTTTTAAGATCCCAGTCACTACTCTCCAAAGTAGAATGTGGAACAATGTTTTGTGTAGTATGTTATCCCAATTGAGCTTGATATTCGCTGTGACTATGGTCCCAAGTCTACAGGTTCAACTACTTGGTCCCCCTGGGTAGCTGACTGTGACCAAGAAATGACTACAACCTTGTCCCTTGTCAGCTCTACTTGAGAACTCAGATAATAAAAATATACTAATAGGACCGTTGTCTGCCAACACTATACCTGGTCTTGGGTACACTCCCCGCTTCATAGACTTACCTAATAGCACAGTCTGTCCACCCATGTAGCCATCCATACTTTGCTTTGCCTTCACTGCCAATGCAGTACTGTATATGCAAAAAGGTTCATCTTTGTTGCCTGTACCCCCCACGTACCTCTCTATGTCTTCCTTCCTCAATGGATTTTGTTGAAGATATTTGCATCTGTATTCATGAGGGATATTGGTCTGTACTTTTCCTTTTGAGTGATGTCTTTGCCTGGTTTTGGTATCAAGGTTATGCTTGCTTCATAAAATGAGTTAGGGAGGATTCCATCCTCTTCTATGTTTTG
>NW_006921920.1:495088-499091 GCF_000298275.1 Orycteropus afer afer | reverse complement strand
TTGCTATAAATTGGCCTCTGATCACTGCTTTTGCTGTGTCCCAAAGATTTTGGTATGTTGTTTTTTCATTCTTGTTTGATTCAAGGAAATTTTGAATTTCAATTTTTATTTCTTTTCTTACCCAGTCTTTCTTAAGGAGGATGTGTTCAGTTTCCATGTGTTTACCGTTTATTCATTGATCTTCCTATTGTTGATTTCCAATTTGATAGCATTATGATCTGAGAAGATGCTTTTAATATTTCAATGTTTTTAAATTTATTAAGGCCTGCTTTATGTCCTAACATATAGTCTATCATGGAAAATGTTCCATGTGCACTGGAAAAGAATGTATACTGTGCTCTTGTTGGGTGAAGCTCTCTGTAGATGTCTGTAAGGTCAAGTTGGTGGATTGTATTGTTTAGCTCTTCTGCATGTTTGTTGAGTTTCTTTCCAGTTGTTCTATCTTTCATTGAAAGTGGTGTATTAAAGCCTCCCACTATGACTGTCGAGTCATCTAGTTGCCTTTTCAACTCTTTTAAATTCTGATTTATGCATTTGGGGGCCCCTTCATTGGTTCCATAGATATTTATTATGGTGATATCTTCTTGCTCAATTGATCCTTTAATTATTATATAATGTCCTTCCTTGTCTCATATGGTAGTTTTTGTCTTAAAGTCAATTTGATCAGAAATTAATATTGCCACTCCTGCTCTCTTACAGTTGCCATTTGCTGGATATATCTTTTTGCAACCTTTGAATTTTAGTCTATTGTCTTTGTCTCTAAGTTGTAGACAGCATATTGATGGGTTTTGTTTTCTTATCTAATCTGCAACTCTCCATCTCTTGAGTGGTGCATTCAATCCATTAACATTCACTGTAATTACTGACAGGTATGAATTGGTTGCTGTCATTTTGTTATGTGTTTGTTCATGGTGTCCCTGGTTTATTTGCTCCATACTATTTTCTGTGCTGAACTCATTATGTTTATGAATTGTGTTATCATTTCCTTTGTTGCTATTGTTTTAGTATTTTCTGACTATTTGTTCTTGTCCTCTTTTTTATTGTGATGTGAAGGTTTATTATTTTTCTTTGAGGTTACCCTATGATTTATAATTTTATCCCTGAGATTAGAATAGTCCATTCTATCTTGCAAGTCTCTTGACTTCCTCATCATTTAGAAGTTCTGTAACTACACAGTATTTTCCCTCTTTTTGTTTGTAGTTATCTTCATTGCCAATTGATGTTTCTGGTTTCCTATTTACAATCTTGTAAACTTATTTTACTTAGTATATGTCCATAGCTGTGGTTTCTGGGTTATGTCATCTTGTGTATTAATGGTCAGTTGTTGTTTGCTATTATTGGTTCTCAGTTCAAAGGATTCCTTTTAGGATCTCTTGTAAGGTTGGTCTGGTTTTAACAAATTGCCTTACTTTCTGCTTATCTGGAAATCTCCTAATTTCACCATCATATTTGAGGGACAATTTTGCTGGGTATATAATTCTTGGTTGAAAATTTTTCTATTTGAGAGTTTTATATATACCATCCCATTGCCTCCTTGCTTGCATGGTTTCTGCTGAGAAATCAGAGCTTATTCTTACTGGTTGTTCTTTGTAAGTAACTTTTTGTTTTTCCCATGCTGCTTTCAGGATTCTTTCTTTTTCTTTGGTTTTCATGAGTTTGATGATGATATATGTTAGTTATATTCTTTTGAGGTCTATCCTCTTTGAGGTTCATTGGATTTCCTGAATGGATGGATATATTCTCATCTTTCATCATATCTGGGAAATTCTCTTCCAACAGATCTTGGACAATTTTCTTTTTTTTATTATTATTTTTATTTTTCTCTTCCTGTTCTGGAATTCCAATGACACATAGGTTATTACTTTGGATGGTATCCCACATGAACCTTAAGCTTTCTTTATTTTGTTTTGATCTTTGTTTCTGATTTATTCCTTTCCAATGAAGTATTCAGGAATTTGCTTCAATCTCATTAATTCTATCTTCCATTCCATCAATTCTACTCCTTTGCCCTTTCAATGCATTGTCTTTTTCTGACAGTTTACTATTAATATTCTGGATTTCTATCTGTAGATTTAGAATCATTTCTAATTTTTCATTTGTTATGTCATTTTTTTCTTGTAGTTTCTTCCAAAATTCTTCTAGGGTCTGTGTTTTCCTTGGTCTGTCTCTCAATCATTTGAAGATTCCTAAATATAGTTCTTTTGAATTTCTTATCAGAGAGTTTTACTGCTGCTTCTTCCTGAGGGATGTGTTCTCAGTCTGTATTCTACTCCCTTGTTTCAATTCTTTATCTTGCTTCTTTGTGTGGATTGTGATGGTCTGTTTTGTCCAAGACATCATGGCATTGTTGTATTTAGATGTCTGTTAACTGTTTGTGTAGAGCAGCCAAGGTTGAGTCAGGCTCTTCATGGTGGTTGTTTATCATTGGCCAATTGATGATTAAGGAAGTGGTGCCTCTCATTTAGTAAGTGAAGCCACAGGAGTTGTGGGTGTAGTTGTGTCATATGGGGACTGTTGCTGTCTTCCACTCAGCACACCATGAAGTCACACAGGAACAGTAACCAAAAAAGCAAAAAGGGAAAAAGAAGAAAAAAGAGAGGAAATAAAAAAGAAAACCTGCAATATCTAGGGAGAAGGCAATAAGAGAAAAAAAAAAAAAAGTAGAGAAGGAGAATAATGAAGAAAAAATGGGAAAAACTCAAAAAGAAAACCAAGGAATGGGGTTAACCATGAGAAAGAAAAAAAAAAAAAAAAAAAGATTGAATCCAGGAACAGGAAAATGAAAATAAGCTGAAAACTAGAACCTGGGATGGGAATAATAAAGAATAACAGTTAAAAAGACAAAAGTGATAATAATAATAGTAGTTTTAAAACAAACAAACTAAAAAACAGAAAGAAAAAAAAAGAAAATTGGGGGAGGGCAAGGCAGGGCACCCAGGCTCTGTCCTAGCACACAGACTGGGATGGAATTCCTGCCAGCCCACAAAGTGGGTGGGAGTGAGGGATGGCCACACCTCCATTCACCAACAGGGTGTGGAGTATAAGAATAACATGGGGAATGTTGCACTTTTCCAATTGTCCAGTCAGGAATGGCTTTAGGGTTCCTGGCATCTGGAGCCTGCTCTTAAGTCCCTGGAATCTAGGAGCATGCTGTTGCTTTAAATATCCAAAATGTTCAAACCACTTGTAAACATTCAAAATGGCTATGCCCTCCGAACAGACAATAGTTCACTGCTCAGTCCGCCTTCCTCTTCGGTGCTTCCCCTTTTATTATCCAGCCACCAGAGAAGTCCTCCATGCAATTCCAGCCTAGCAGGACCAATTTTTAGGTTAATTCTTAGGTCCTACCACCACTCGGCAATATCCAAGCTGTTTGTGCCATCAGATTGCTGTGAGACTGCAGCTCCATATGTCTCCGTTTTTGGTGTTTTCATGCAAATTCTTCTGCTAATTGGAGTTTAGTCTACTTCTATATATTTCCCTTCAAGGCTCAGGGGTGTGGGATTACCTTCTATATCTGTGTTAATTGGTTCCTCTTTTCTTTGTTGAAGAGTGTTTGTGCAGTTTTTCTGTCTATTCTGACATCTTACTGGAACTCTCAGAGTAAGCATATACTTTTGAGGTGATCATACAGTAGTTTTTGTGTTGAATTTCACTAAAATTAAATATTTATTAGATGTCATGGAATGAGCACAAACAGTGTTCTGGCCAAAACAAAGTTATTAAGTCATGATATACTTCATTCTCAGGTTTTAGGAAATCTGAGAGTCTCCACTAAACAGAAAACTGGGTCATAGCTGCATAAGTCAATGTTTAATAAATTCAAATTCAGTGCTTCTTAATACTCTTTCCTTGAGACAACCTCTCATCGTCCTATGTCTACTAATTATTTTCCCTTCATTAACCTCAGTATTTTTTCAATGCCTCACTCTCAAATTCCACCCCACATTGAATAAATTATCAAAACTCATAATAATTCAACTATTAAAACATGCATCAAGCC
>NW_006921920.1:484675-494988 GCF_000298275.1 Orycteropus afer afer | reverse complement strand
TTTTTTTTTTTTTTTTTTTTTTTTTTTTTTTTTTTTTTTTTCTTTATTTTATTTTATTTTTACTTTCAGCACAGCAATTGGTTATAATGGCTCCTGGTCTTTACTTCATCCTACATACCATTTTGAGGTAACAAATTCTGGTGCAGTGGTTAAGCATGTGCCTGATAACAAAAACTACAGCATTTTGAACCTATCAAACATTCTGCAGGAAGAAAGATGATTTACAGCCTTTGAAACCCTGTGGGGGCAGTTCTATTCCATCCTATAAGGTTGCTGTGATTGGAATTGACTCCATGACAATGTTTATTTTTGTTTTGTTTTGTTACTTTCATTTTTTCTCAGTAATATTCCCAGAGTAAACTCCAAATCTGTGCATGGTTTGTGATCCATTTCATAATCAGGTATCCCATTCTCCTCTCTGCTGCTCATTGAAATTTACCAACTCTTGCCCACTGTCTTTTGAAAGACAGTTGTTTTCTCTTCTACTTGTAAAATATGGGTTTCTTTTTATTCTTGTCCATTCAGAATAGGCATTTCCTATTTTCACCTCTCTTTTCTTAAAGCACTAACCATTGCTTGAAGAACAATTTTATATTTTCTCATGATTCTATTTTGTGGAACTTATTATGTGTACACATGTGTGTCCCTTTCTGGATGGGAAATTGCTTGTTTTTGAGTCCGCATTTTGGGTTCTGTATTTGCTCAATTAGTAAGTTGAAAGAGTGTTTAGATGTATGCTTTGTCACCAATGATTAATCGCCTGAATATTTTTCTTAGTTCCACTTCAAATCTTGTACCTATAAAGGGTTGTTGTTATTGTTAGGTGCTGTTGAGTTGGCTCTAACTAATAGCAACTCTATTTACAACAGAACAAAACACTGCCTTGTCTTTTACCATCTTCATAATCATTGTTATCCTTGAGCCCAGTGTCACAGCCACTGTGTCAATCCATCTCACTGAGAGTTTCCCACGTTTATGCTGACTCTCTGCTTTACAAAGCATGATATCCTTCTTGAAGGATTGGTCACTGCTGGCAACATGAACAAAGTATTTGACAAAACTCTGGCCATTCTCACTTCTAAGGAGTATTCTGGCTGTAGTTCATCCAGGACAGATTTGTTTGTTTTTCTGTCAGTTCAAGGTATTTTGAGTATTCTTTGCCAATACCATATTCAAAGACAATTTCTTGTTTGGTCTTCCTGATTCATTGTCCAACTATCACATGCATATGAGGTGATTGAACATACCGTGGCTTGTTATAAGTGCTCCTTAGTCTTCAAAGTGACATCTTTGTTCTTCAACACTTTAAAGAGGTCCCTTGCAGCAGATTTTCCCTGTGCAATGGAATGTCTGATTTCTTGACTGCAATTTCCATGAGTGTTAATTGTGGATCCTGCAAAAAGAAATCCATGCCAACTTCAATCTTTCCTCCATTTGTCATGGTGTTGATTATTGGTCCAGTTGTGAGGATTTGTGATCTCTGGTAGCATAGTGCCTAAGATATTTGACTGCTAACCAGAAGGCTGGTGGTTCAAACCCACCAGCCACTCGAAGGAAGGTTGGGCAATCTACTTCTGTAGTGATATTGTCTTGGAAACCCAAGGAGAGGTCACCATGAGTCGGACATGACTCAATAGCAATGGGTTTTATATTGAAGTGTAATCCACACTGAAGGCTGTAGTTGTTGATTTTCATCAGTGAATGCCTCATGTCATCTTTGCTTTCAGTAAGCAAGACTGTGTCAACTGCATATCGTATGTTGTTAATTAATCTTCCTCCAATCCTAACTCCATATTATTCTTCATATGGTTCAGACTTTTGGATTATTTGCTCCACACACAGATTGAATAAGTATGATGATGAAAATAATTCTGATGCACACACTTCCTGGTTTTTAATCATGCAGTATCCCCTTGCTCTGTTGGAAAGACAGCCTCTTGCTTTAGGTGCAGGTTCCTCATGACCATATTTAAGTGTTCTGGAATTTTCATTCTTTGCAATGCTATCCACAATTGTTATGATCCATGCAGTTGAATGCCTTTGCATAGTCAATAAAACATAGGTATATATCTTCCTGGTAGTCCTTGCTTTCAGCCAAGAACCATCAAACATCTGTAACAATAACCCTTGTTCCACATCCTTTTCTGAATTCAGCTTTAATTTCTGGAAGTTTTCTGTCTGCAACCATTTTTTAATTGTCTTCAGAAAAATTTTACTTGCACATGATATTAATGATATCGTTTAATATTTTTCACATTCTGATGGGTCACTTTCCTTTTGAATGGGTACAAATATCAATCTCTTTTATTCATTTGGCCAGGTAGCTGTCTTCCAAATTTCTTAGCATAAAGGAGTAAGAGCCTCCAGCATTGCATCCTTTTTTTGAAACCTCTCAATGGGTGTATCCTCAATTTCTGGGATGTTGTTTTTTGCCAATTCCCTCAGTGTAACTTGGACTTCTTCCTTCAGTACCATTGGTTCTTGATCATATGTTAACTCCTGAAGTGTTTGAACATCAGTCAATTCTTTTTGGTATAGTGACTCTGTGTATTCTTTGTCTTCTTTTGATGTTTCTTTTATCATTCAATATTTTGCCATTAGAATTTTTCAGTATAGCATTTTGAACCTTGATTTTTCTTTCTTCAGTTCTTTTAGCTTGAGAAATGGTGAATACGTTCTTCCATTTTTATTTCCTAATGCCAGGTTTTGCTCTTTTTATTATAATACTTTACTTCGTCTTCTCAAGCCACCCTTTGAAATCTTCTGTTCAGCTCTTATTTCATCATTATTTCCATTTGATTGAGCTACTCTCTATGCATGTGAGAGCTGGACAATGAATAAGGAAGACCGAAGAAGGGTTGATGCTTTTGAGTTGTGGCGCTGGAGAAGAATGCTGAAGGTACCATGGACTGCCAAAAGAACTAATAGATTTGTCCTGGAGGAAGTGCAGCTGAGATGCTCCTTGGAAGCGAGGATGACCAGACTTAGTCTCACCTACTTTGGTCATGTTGTCAGAAGGGACCATTCCCTGGAGAAGGATGTCATGTTTGGTAAGGTGGAGGGTCGATGAAAGAGGAGAAGGCCTTCGATGAGATGGATTGACACGCTGGCTGTGACAATGAGCTCAAGTATAGCAAGGATCACGGAGCTGGCATGGGATCAGATGGTGTTTTGTTCTGCTGTGCATGGGGTCGCTATGAGTCAGAAGCGACTCGACAGCACACTTAACAACAACAACAACAACAACAACACTCGCCATTCAAGAACAAGTTTCAGAGTTTCTTCTGAAATCTGTTTTGGCCTTTTCTTCCTTTCTTGTGAATATGATGTTCTTGATGTCATTCTACAACTTGTCTGGTCATTGATGCTCAGTGTGTCAAATCTATTCTTCAGACAATCTCTAAATTGATGTGGGTTATAATCAAGGACATATTTTGGCTCTCATGGACTTTAAAAACTTTCTTCAGCTTCAACTTGAATTTACTATCTATATTTGTAAAGGGTAGCACAGTTAATTGAGGACTTGTTTTCAATAAGTTACAATTGTCTAATTCTTTCTTTATGAAAGCCATGTGAAGAGGCTATAGAAGGGATTATGTTGTGCAAGGATGAAGAAATTATTTTGAGGCATGCCTTAGAAAACTGGAGAAATAAACAAAATTAACTTCATTTTTTTCTACACAAATACTTAGACATAATCATTCAAAGAATAGAATTCCTCAAGTCTACTTGGGATCCTTCACTGAAATTTATCAGTTAATTTCTGTAAGCAATGAACATTTTAACACTTGGTCCAATCTCTTACTACTACAAAAAAAAACATAAATTTATAACAGTATTAGTGCTTCAGATTTTTACATGAGAAATTTACTCACCTCCTTTTTCAAATTATTAAATACACTTTAACGTATTTATAAAATTCTTAAAAGAGAAAAACAAGTATTTTTAAAATAACCTTTAAAAATTTTAGAAGGGTATTAAGTTTATATAAAAGGTACAAAGATAGTACAGATGGTTTCCTTATACCACACACCCAGTTTTCTTTATTGATAACATCCTATGGTACCATGGTGTATTTTTCACTGTTCTGGTTACCTAGTACTGCTCTGACAAGAAATATACCAGAAATAGGATGGCCTTAACAAGAGTTTATTCTCTTACAGTTTGGAGGCTTTAAGTCTAAGTTCAAAGTGCCAGGCTCTAGGAGTTAGGTGAAAGCCCCTTAACCTTGGGGTCCAGCTCTGCCTCCTGGTCCCAGCCCACTGGAGATAGATGTGTTTCTTCACTCAGACAGCTGCTGGCTGCTGAGGCTGACAGACTCAAGGTTGACAAGTAAAAAGGCACAGTCCTGATGTTACCAAACCACACGGTAGGCCATTAATTTAAGTGCATTCTAAGTCCCAAGGTCAGCAGAGCATGGCAGGCTGCTGAACAATGACACAGCTACATGCAGGGTTCAAGGTACCATGAGCTGGAGATCGTTCCCAAAGCTGCTACTTATATTCAGGAAGCAGATCACATTCCCAAAGGCAGCTACTCAGCTGCTCACAGTAAATTCCACCATGGAGTTGATTACCAGTCTCATCATGGGAAATACTACATCCAGCTGCCCATGCAGTCAACCAGGCCCAGCCAAGATGACACACAAACTGAGCTACCACAATTCTACCCCTTGTCAACTTGGCATCTGTACAGATCTTCATTGGGTGGCATTTGTACAGATCTCTCTCACTGGGTGGCTCTAGTCCCCTAGTTCCTCTAAGTGGTGGTCTCAACCCCCTTGGCCTGGAGGCCTGTTCCTTTCCCTCTTGGGCATGGCACCCTGCCCCTTCTCTCTTGGGCAGCAGCTATGGCTCCACCCCACTGGCTCACATGAACGAGCAGCCCCAAACTCCAGAACCAAGTAGGTGAAGGCCTGAGTCTTTGAAACCCAGGGGGCTGTGATGGTTCCATCCCCAAAGGCCATGGTCCTACTCTTTCAGGCTGAGGCAGCTCTGTTTCTGTTTTTTTGGTCTTTCTGCTTCTGCCAATTAATGCCGAAGGCAACCCACTGGCTGGAAATCTTCCTGCCCCCAAAGCGTTCAGCTTTCTTGCTCTGTGGGCCAGCCAACCTGCTACTCCATTTCATGCCAGTCTTTTTACCAATTAAATGTCCCAAGGCAACCCACTCTGCCAGTAAGCCACCTAACCAAAGATATCAAGCTTTCTCCTCCGTGGGCTGGTAAGGCTGTTTCTGTCTCATGCCAGTTCTTTCAACTCTGCTCCTGCCGTCTCTCATGCCGGTCTCTTGCTCTGCTCCTGTCATCTGTCTGCCATATGCTGGTGTCTCTCTGCCAGGGTCTTGGGTCAAGGACACACTCCACTCCTGTTTCCACATTTTAGGCATGTGTCAGAGCAGCACCCCTCTCTCTGGGTACCATATTCTGTTCTAGGGGCTGGGTGAAAGCTCCTCAGCCTTGGGCTTCAGCTCTGCCTCTAGGTCCTGGACCACTGGAGCTAGAGACTTTTCTTCACTCAGACATCTGCTAACTGCTGAGGCTGACAAACCCAAGGTGGACAAGTGAAAAGACACAGTTCCGTTGTTACCCACCCACATAGCAGGGCATTACTTCAAGATCATTCTAAATCCCAAGGTTAGCAGAGCATGGCAGACTGCTGAACAGCAACATGGCTACCTGCAGGATCCAAGCATGCCATAAGCTAGAGACTGTTCCCAAAGCTGCTGCTTATATATGGAAGCAGACAACAAACCCAAAGGCAACTACTCAGCTTCTTGTGGTAGATCCCACCATGGAGTTGATTGCCAGTCCCATCATGGGGAATAATACATCAGGCTGCCCAGCCACTCAACCAGGCCCAGCCAAGTTGACACACAAACTGAACTACCACAGTCACCATGTATAATGTGTGAAATACATTGCTATTAACTAAAATCCGTATCATATTCAGACTTTCTTAGTTTATATCTAATGTCCTTTTCTCCTTCAGAGAGAAGACACTCCAGTACATGTATTAAACATGTCTTTGTAAATTCATCTAAATTGTAACAGTTTCTCACAGAGTCTTTATTTTTACTGATCTTGCCAATTTTGAGGAGTATTGGTCAGATAATTCAGAGCTCTGATGGTGCTATGGTTAAAGTATCTGGCTGCCGAGCAATAGTCAGTGGTATAAACCCACCAGCCTCTCTGTGGGAGAAAGATGAGGCAATCTGGGCAATCTGTGGGGTAGTTCTTCTCTGTTCCATAGGGTCTCTAGAAGTCAGAATTGATTCTATGGGAGTGGATTTGTTTGTTTTTGTATGGTCAGATATGTTGTAGAATATGCCTCAATTGTGATCTGTCCTATATATATATATATAAATTTATTTATGCTGATATGCTGACTATGGGTATTGGAAGGCACTACACTGGGAGCTCTGGTGGTGTAGTGTGTAAGGCATTTGACTGACAATCAGAAGGCTTATAACCAGCCAATCCTGGTGAGGAAGATTGGGCAATCTCCTTCCATAGAAATACTGCCTCAGAAGCTCAAGAAAGGGGTCACTATGAGTCACTATAAGGGTTAACAGTGAGGGTTTTTTTTTTTTTTTTGGACTGAAATAAAATGAAATTTTAATCACATAATACCAACATGACTTATCACTGTTGATGTTTACCTTTTTGATCTGGCTGCAGTGATGTTTGACAGTGTATTCCTTTTTTTCCTTCTTTCCATTATGTCTTTTTTTGGAAGCAAGTCACTATGAGCAGTCCACACTTACGGAGATGTGCTCTACCTCTTTTAATGGGGGGAGTACCTACAATAATTATTTGAATTTTGCTGGACAGGAGATTTGTCTTTTCTTTCACTTTTTTTAAAAAATTAGTTTATTATATTATATGGACTCGGGTTTATTTATTATAGTCTGAATTATATTCCAAAACTATGCTGTTTATTATCTTGATGAAATTATTCCAACTTTGGCCTTTGGGAGCTCTTTCAATAGGCTCCTATATCTACTTGATATATCCTATCCTTGTGTCTGAGTGTGTGTGTTTAACATTTCTTTACTTTCTGACACAAGGTGCTTCAGGCTTATCTTGTATATTTCTTGCCTCATTTTCTCCAGTAATCCTTAGCTCCTTTCCTAGAACAATGATATTAGAAATTAAGATCTGAATACTAGATGTGATTATTGGCTCTGTGTACTAACATATATACACACATATTTATAATCATTTCTATATCTATAATAAGTCAAAAAATGTTCAAACTGACATCTATGACTCTGATCTAATACAACATGGTCCATTTCAGGTTACACTCCTTCCCTATTGTTTATCTGTAAATTTTTATTCCACTAGTGAGGAACATGGCTCCCACTATCTATCACAAATTTACTTATTTGTACTATCACTGTATGCATGTACAGGGGTTTCATAATTAACATATCCCTGTAAGAAACAATTTCACCAAACAGAGTACACTTAGCTTATGTACAGATAATTTTATTATTCCCAAGTTATTTAATAAACACCTAGTTTCTTCCCAAGCCTTTCAGTTAGCTTATATTGTCTATTTTGTCACAGTCTGCATTCCATATAAGAATTTCTTATATCTCTAGTTTATTTATTATAATTTATTTTTTTAATTGCATACATTAGTGTCCTCTGTTTGTACTAGAGTTACTTGGATTTTAACCAAATTATAATATTCAGTATCTATCATTTCTTTGTCATACTAATAGTTCCCCAAGTTCTCCCCCAAATCTCCAGTACTT
Source organism: Orycteropus afer afer (assembly GCF_000298275.1). Taxonomy (NCBI): domain Eukaryota; kingdom Metazoa; phylum Chordata; class Mammalia; order Tubulidentata; family Orycteropodidae; genus Orycteropus; species Orycteropus afer. The sequence goes on along the minus strand of NW_006921920.1, from coordinate 487,226 downwards.
CACATATTCAATTTTATTGTTTTTCATCTTTCTAGCTTTGCATTTCCTAGAATGTTATATAAATAATAACATAGAATATATAGTTTTCTCTTATTGCATTCTTTCACTTAGCAATATACATTTAAAATTCATCTATGTCTTTTGTCATGCTTTGATAACTCATGACTTTTTATCACTGAATATTATTCAATGCTATGGATGTACCACCATTTGTTTATTCGTTCACCTATTAAAAGAGATATTGTTACTTCAGCTTAAGGATGATAGTGAATAAAGCCTCGGTAAAGATTTTGTGCATAATTTTTTGTGTATATGTTTTCAAATCACTTGGGTATATACATATGGTTATGATTATTGGATTATATGGTAAAAGTATGGTTAATTTTGTAAAAAACTGCAAAATTTACTGCAGAATGTTGCATTCTCACCAGTAATGAACAAGAATTATCATTGTTTTTGTTACCTAGTACAACTCTGACAAGAATATACCACAAATGGTATGACTTGAACAAACAGGAGTTTAGTTATAGTTCAGGAGGCTAGAAGTCCGAGTTCAAAGTGCCAGTCTCTAGGGGCTGTGTGAAAACCTCTCCACCTTGGGCTTCAGCTCTTTCTCTTGCTCCTAGCTCACTGAAGCTGGAGGCATCTCTTCACTCAGGCAGCTACTGGCTGCTGAGGCTAACAAGCCCAATGTCAACAAATAAAATGGCACAGTCCAATGTTACCACACTACATGACAGGCCATTCATTCAAGTCCATTGAAAGTCCCAGGATTGGCAGAGCATGGTAGGCTGCTGAACAATGACAGGACTACATGAAGGGTTTAAGTGTGCCATAAGCTGGAGACCATTTGCAAAGCTGTTTCTTATATACAGGAAGCAAACCACATACCCAAAGCAGGTAATCAGCTGCTCCAATAGATTCCATCATGGAGTTAATTACCAATCTCACCATGCAGAAAAACTACATTCAGTTTCCCAGCCACTCAACCAGGTCCAGCCAAGTTGACACACAAACATAACCACCACAATTCCACCTCTTGTCAACCTGGCACCTGTACAGATCTTCAACTGATGGTATCTGTACAGATCTCTTCACTGGGTGACTACAGTCCCCTAGTTCCTGAGTGGCAACCTCATCCCCTTGGCCTGGAGGGCCCTGTTCCTCTCCCTTGTGTACATGGCAGCCCTACCCCTCTCTCTTGGGCAGTGGCTATGACTCCATCCCACTGGCTCACGTGAACAAGCAGCCCCACACTCCAGAACCAAGTTGGTGATGGTCTGGCTCTTTGAAACCTATGGGGCTGTGGTGATTCCATCCTCAATGGTGATGGTCCTACTCTTGAAGCTGAGACAGCTCTGCCTTCTGTTTCCTTGGTCTCTCTGCTTCTGCCAATTAATGGCCAAGGGCAACCCACTCCACCAGAAATCTTCCAGCCCAAAGGACACTTACCTTTCTTGCTCTGTAGGCCAGCCAACCTGCTACTCCATTTTACCCCAGTCTCTTCTACCAATTAATGCCTGAAGGCAACCCACTCTGTCAGGAAACCACCTGTTCAATGGCACCTGGCTTTCTCCTCCATGGGCTGGTAAGCCTGTTGTTGTTTAATGCCAGTCTCTGGACTCTGCTCCCGCTGTCCCTCATGCTGCATGCCGTAGTCTCTCTGCCAGGGTCTCAGGTCAAAGATGCACTCCACTCCTATTTCCACATTTTAGGTATCTATCACAGCAGCACCCCACCCTCTTGGTCCCATATTCTGTTCTGGTTACCTACTGGCACTCTGACAAGAATATACTACAAATGGGATGGCTTGAACAAACAGTTTATTCTTTTACAGTTTGGAGGCTTTAAGTCCAAGTTCAAAGTGCTAGACTTTAGGGGCTGTGTGAAAGCCCCTTGATCTTAGGCTTCAGCTCTGCCTCTTGCTCGTGGCCCACTGAAGCTAGAGGCATTTCATCACTCAGACAGCTTCTGGCTGCTAAGGCTATCAAGCTAAATGTTGACAAATAAAATGGCACAGTCCTGATGTTACCAAATCACATGGTAGGCCATTCATTCAAGTCCGTTGAAAGTCCCAAGGTCGGCAGAACATGGCAGACTGCTGACAAGACTACATGAAAGGTTCAAATGTGCCATAAGCTGGAGACCATTCCCAAAGCTGTTTCTTACATATGAGAAGCAGACCACCTACCCAAAGCAACTAGTCAGCTGCTCCAATAAATTCCACCATGAAGTTAATTAGCAATCTCACCATGAGGAATAACTACTTTCAGCTGCCTAGCCACTCAACCAGGCCCAGCCACGTTGACAAACAACCACCACAATCATGCTTCCATATCTTTTACAGCAAGCAGTATGGTATGATTTTTGGATTTAGGCATTCTAACAAGTTTTTAATGGCATCAGATTTTTAATGAAAAATTACGTTGAATGTCTTTTCTTAAGCATATTTTCCAACTGCATACAATCTTCTATAAAGTGGGTATTGAGATTTGTGTCTATTAAAAACATTTTTTTAACACTTGCATTTTAACAGTTCTTTAAATATTTT
>NW_006921920.1:466190-477240 GCF_000298275.1 Orycteropus afer afer | reverse complement strand
TGTGTCTGTGTTAATTGGTTTCCCTTTTCTTTGTTGAAGAGGGTCTGTGCCATCCTTCTGCCGAGTCCGCCATCTTGCCGCTTTGCAAATATTTTCTACAAGTCATTTCAGTAGGAGCACTGGTAGCATAGTGCCTAAGGCACTTGATTGCTAACCAGAAGTCTGGGGGTTCAAACCCACCAGCCACTCCTCAGAAGGAAGGTTGGGCAATCTACTTCCCTAGTGATACCACCTCCCAAGGACCTATGAGTTGGGTCCGACTTGACGGCACATAGCAACAAGAGTAGTCATTTCAATTTATTTGTATTGCATTTATGGTTTTTTTTAAATTTTAATAAGTCCAGCTTATAATTTTATCTGGATCTCATAGATTATGCTTTTAATGTTGTAGCTAAAAACTTGTTACTAAGTTGAAGATGCCATAGATTTTCTTTTATATTTTCTTATGGAAGTATTATACTTTTGCATCTTACATTTCAGTCAAATATCCACCTTGGTTTAATTTTGTGCTAGTGTAAGGTGTCTATCTAGGTTCATTTTTATGCACAAGAATGTACAATTAATTGTTCACCAACATTTGTTGAAAATATTTATTTTCCCTTCATTAAATTGCCTTTGTGCTTTTGTCAAAAGTCATCTGACTGTGTTTTTGTAGGTCTGTTTCTGAGTCTCTATTTTGTTTCATCAACCTATGTGTCTATCTTTTACTAGTGTGTACTTTTCTTACATGTGTTCACATATAAGTATGTAAACACATACTTATGTATGTGTTTGTTAGCTAGAATGGAAAAGAGAGAAGGGGGGAGGGAGGAGAAAGGGATTTTCTTTATTCAAAACTTGTAAAATGTAGCATGTTGTACTATAATTCAGTATGTACAGCATAAACTCTAAAGTTCTTCTCCTCATCAAACACTGTTATTTGAGATAAAAACAAGTTAGTTCTTAAGGCCATGCTGTGCATGGAGTGAGCTACACACTAGTTAAAAAAGCTAAACTAGGGAATTCTTATCTTTATTTCAGAAAATAAAAACTTTTATTTTACTTTACAGATTTTAGACTGTATAGTGACAGTCTAAAATAATACATTGGAAATTACAAAATGTTACTAAATTCAAGAAGAATATTAGAGAATAAAATATGTGAGAAATAAAGAAAGAATTTGTTGCTGGTAAAATTTAAGAGGTTATTTCTTGGTACTGTTGTTATAGTTATTTTCAGGATGATATAGTGTGATATTGGAGTTTAGCAAGGATCTTAGAGTTAGAAAACTTGCTAATTAGAATTATAAGGCCTTGAAATTTTTGAAGAAGGGAAAAATCTTAATATAACTTTTTGTAAATAGTAATTATAAGTGACTTCATGCTGCTTTGGTAGTAGGTTATATACTAAGAATATGATGTTGAGGAATAACAATTACAAAACTAGTGAATGTTTGTGAGAAGTGCTTCATCAGTCACTGATAAAAGAAAAGAAAAAAAAGAGACACCAGATGAAATTTTAGCCTTTATCATCTATACCTATAACAAATTACCAAAACAGTTTAACTCCTAACCAAATAAATATAAACCTTACATTAAAGACCTATTTAACTCAGTTCCTTTCACTTTATGCATACAAGAACAAAAAACAAAAACAAAATTACAAAGCATGTTAAAAGTAAGAAACAGTTTGAAGAGAAATAATAAGCATCAGAACAAGACTCAGAGATGACAGAAATTTCAGAATTACTAGGCTTGAAATTTAAAATAATTATGATTATCATGATAAAGTTTCTAGTGGGAAAAGTGTGAAACATAAAATAATAGATATGTAATATTTTCAGAGATACAGAAACTCTTAAGAAAAAATCAAAAGGAAATACTAGAAATAAACTCATGATACAAAAATGAAGATTACCTTTGGTAGGCTCATCAGTATCCTGGAAATAGCCAAGGAAAGAATCACTCAATAGCAATTCCTCAAACTTAAAGCAAAGAGAAAAAAATAATGGAAATAAATAAATAAACAGAACAAAATATCCAAGAACTTTGGGGCAGTTACCAAAGATATAATATATGCATAATGGGGACACTATAAGCAGAACAAAGAGAGAAAGGTATATAAGAAATGCTTGAAGTAATAATGGCTAAGAATTTTGTAAAATTAATTACAATTATCAAACCACAGATCCAAGAAAATTAGGGAACACTAAAGAAGAAAAATACCAAAAATCTTAAAAGAGGTCAGAAGTTATCCAGGAGCAGAGGTATAATTGAGTTCTCTGTTATAGATAAGTTACCTATAGAGGAACTCAAATAAGATTTACATGAAACTATTCAGAAACCGTGTAAAAAAGAAGAGTGGTGTAAAATATTTGAAATGTTGAAAGAAATAAACCATTAATATATAATTTTGTATTTAGTTAAATTATCCTTGAAAACTGAATGAAAAATAAAGGCTTTTTCAAATGAACAAAACCTGAGGGAATCTACTGCCAGTGGACTTGTCTTACACAAAATGTTAAAATAAGTTCTTCAGAAAGAAGGAAAATGATATAGATCAGAAATTCAGATTTACACAAAGCAAAGTAGGGTGTTATAGAATGGAATTTGTTGTGGTTGATAGTTGACATCAAGTTGATTCCAACTGACTGTGAACCCATGTATGCAAAATAGAACTGTACTCTATAAGGGATTCAACATTCTTATCTTTTGGAAGCAGATTGCCAAGTCTTATTTCCAAAGCACCATGGAGAGGATTTGAACTGTAAGCCTTTCAGTATATAGTGCTGTGCTTAACCATTTATTTTACATCACCAAAATGTCTAGAGAATTTAGTGAATAAAAAGTTTTGTTTTTCTTCTTCTTAATTGATCTAATCATTTAAAAAAATATTATCAACACTGTATTGGAAAAAGTGAAATGAATGACACAGTGTTGTAAGGGATGGGAAGATAGAATTGAGTACTCTGTTATAAGGTGCTTGAACTAACTGTGAAGTGACATAGTATTATTAGAAAATGCATTTACATTGTTGTCAATGTAGTTTGCAAATTAAAAGGTAATCACTCATTTGTTGAAGAAGTGTAATTGATAATCTGAGAGAGAAAATGGAATCCTATAAAATGTCCAATTAAAACAAGAGAAGGCATAAAAATAGTGAATGACCAAAAAAAAAAAAAAAAGACAAGAAGTAAATATAAAACAATTACAATATGATAAATAGTAATATAACTCTTTCAATAATCTCTTTATGAATTGTCTAAATGTGTACATCATCTTGTATGTTAACAAGACCCAATTAAATGTTGTGTACAAGAAAATTAAATATAAACACACAAATAGATTAAAAGTAAAAGAATAGATAAAGATACACTATGCAAACATTAAAAAAAAAAAAAAGTTGTATTAAATTTGTCCTGGTGAGGTAATGGTTAAGCGCTTATCTGATAAGTGAAAGTGTAGTACCTGGAATCCAGCAGAGGTTCCAGAGGAGAAAAGACCTGGTGATCTGCTCCCATCAAGATTACAGCCTAGGAAACTCTATGAGGCCACTATATTCTGCCTTATAGGGTTGCCACAAGTCAGAATCAACAACATATTAATTTTACATAATCTTCAGAAAAAGGAAAATTATCTTAGATAAATAAATGTGTTACTTAAGGACAAAATAGTGACTTTTCCAGGCAGATATAACTATCTTTAAAGTGCCTGTGTATAATATCAGAGCATAAAAATATGTGAGGCAAGAAATGATAGAAATGTAAGGTGAAATAGAAAAATCAAGAAAAACCAGTGACTAAAAACTGGGAATGTTGTTTTAGTTGCCACTGAGACAGTTCCAACCCATAGTGACCTTATGTACAACTTCCTAGTTCTGCACCATCCTCACAATTGCTTGAGACCATTGTTGCAGCCACCACGTCAATTCATCTTGTTGAGGGTCTTCTTTTTTGCTGACCTCTGGTTTACCAATAGTCCTTCTTCAATGACTGGTCCCTCCTGATCACATGCCCGAAAGTATATGAGATAAAGTCTCATCCTCACTTTCAATTGCATCAATTCTTATTCAGTTTTCCCTGTTCATTGTCCAACTTTTCATGCATATGAGACAATTGATTATATCATGCCTTGGGTCAGGTGCACCTTAGCCCTCAAAGTGAGGACTTTTTTATCACTTTACACAGGTCATTGGCAGCAGATTTTCCCAATTCAATACTTCCTTTGATTTCTTCCCTGCTGCTTTCCTGGGCATTGATTGTGGATCCCAGTAAAATTAAATCCTTAACAACTTCAGTATTTTCTCCATTAATTGTCATGTTGCTTAATAGTCTGGTTGGGAATTTTTTTTTTTAATTTTCTTTATGTTGAGGAGTCATCCATACTGAAGATTGATTGTAGTCTTACAATCAATCTTCAGTATAGATGAATGCTTCAAGTCTGGATAAATGCTTCAAGTCTTTTTTGCATTCAGTAAGCAAGGTTGTATTATCTTCATATTTGTTTGTTCAAGAATCTTCTTCCAATCTTGATGCTATGTTCTTCTTCATATAGTCTTACTTCTCAGATTATTTGCTCAGCATACAGATTGAAAAAGTATGGTGAAAGGATATAACACTAATGCATACCTTTCTGATTTTAAACCATGTAGTAACCCCTGTTATATTAGAACCACTGTCTCTTGATATATGTACAGATCCCACATAAGCAAAACTAACAAGGAATAGTAAACCTAAAGCAAAATATATTTGGGATGTGAGAGAAAGCCTTCAGCCATTTAGTATTTGGAAGTGAAGTGCCTTTGGAATTGCAAAGAAAGGAAATCTTTAATGGAGGAGAGAAAACTGTGGTATATCAGAGCAATACCATGAGAAATCCAACCAGACCTGTGAATCAGGCTGAAGGCTTCACATGTCAATCTATTCTCAAAATTTAGAAGAACTGCAGAGCTTGATACTGAATAGAAAGCGGTATTAAAGATGATTTGCTCACTCACTTGCTCATAGATGCTAAATCTTGGAGGGGAAAACAGACTGAACAAGAAGAAGGAAATTAAAATAAAAATGACTGTGATATTAAGCCATAGATAGTGCTAAAATGCACCAGACTTCTCTTTAGCAAAGGAGTTCCAGGGGTGCTGTGGTTAAGGCATTTTATTTGGCTGCTAACCAAAATGTCGGTGGTTCAAACACACCAGCTGCTGCACAGGAGAAAGATGAGGCACTCTGCTTCCATAAAGAATTATAGCCGTGGGATGCTATGGGGGTCACTATGAGTTGGAATTGACTCAATGGCAGTGTGTTTGGTTTTTGTGTGTTCTATTTATGAAGAAGGTCTGATGGCATAGCATAATGATTAAGACATTTAGCTTCAAACCAAAAGTTGGCAATCTGAATCCACCAGCAGCTCTGCAAGTGAAAGATGAAGCAATCAACTTCTGTGAAGATTTACAGCCTTGGAAACCTTATGAGGCAATTCTACGCTCTCCTATAGTTTGACAATGAGATGGAATTGATTCATTGGCAATGCTTATGCTTTTTGTTCCAGTCTTTATGAGGATATGTGTTACAAATGATTGCAAGAAAATTAAAAATATAATTACTTATGGGGGAAGAACAACTCAGAACAGTTGTACAACTTGAAGAATATAATTAATGTAATTGAATTGTATAGTAGAAATTATCAAATTGGTGTATGTTTTGCTGTGTATATTCTTGCAAAAAGGGCAGGGAGGCCACATGTTCTGACCTTCTCTACCCCACAAGAGGAAGATGGAGTCACTATCAATAACCCAAGGCCTATTCCTGCAAGGCCAGACATGCTGCCTCACTCCAGCCCTTCCTCTCAAAGCACCCACCACCTGTCTCCAGGCTTTGATTATTTGCTGCAGTGGCCACACAGAACTCACCGATTATGGGGTTTATTAAGGAAGCACCAGGCTACAATTCAAGTTCAGCCTGACATCTCTCACAGTATCTCTCCCAGCAGTGCATATCCCTCGGTGTCTCTGTCAGCAATGTATGTCTCTCACATCTCTTTCCCACAGTGCATGTCTCTCAGGGGCATGTTCTTCCTCAGCCAGCAGTCAGAGAGAGACTTCTGCCTCTAGGAGGCCACCTTTTGGGCCCGGCAGAGTGGCCAAACCAAACAATCATAACTTCAGAATTCTAAACACCTGAGAGAGAGCAGGAACCTCCCAGAACATTGTTTAGTGCCATGCCCAACAGAAATACCCCAGGTGGGCACCTTTAGCAATCAGGAGCTCCTCAGTTGCTCACAGCAAATTCCACCATGAAGTTTACAAGGACTTATGGGTAGAAAAGCCACACTAAGTAATTTACTACACTGCAGTTCTCAAAAATAACAACAAAATAAACTTTAAATAATAGAAAAATTGGAATTGCTAGATAAATTTTCACTGATGATTTTTCATTCAAAAATGATTTAGACTCCCTTCTCTTAATAAAATAAAATAAACCCTGAAAATAATGCAGAATTCACCCCAAGAATTTAAAAGGCAGGAGGGTGGTGTATGTGTTTGGGAACCAAGGAGAGTAATATATAAAGTAGCAAAGCATCTTACACCCTCCTCTCCTACCCAACAGAATAAATTATCCAAAACCAGGTGTTTCATGGAACCCTACAGAAAAAGAAATGTTAGCTAAGATGGACTTGTTCATCTCTGGATAGAAGAGGAGTCTACCTGAGAATCCCTTACCCCACTGAGAGACACAAGGTAGCTAGAGACATTGGTAATGAACCTCATCACAACATGCACATGATCAAAATTTTGTTCTGTGACAAACATAGGCACACAGCTTCCAAAGAATGGTCTTCATCTTAGTAGGCCTGAGACTCTTGTATCCAATTGAGGGACTCCTGACTCTGTGACCCTGAGAGAATCCTTTTCCCCCTTTAGAATGCACCAACAAGGACCACATAAATCAAACAGACCAACATTTCATCAAATTAGCTTTGAAAATTCAGCTGTCTTTGGAACTGTATCTCATAAAGGAAGGCCTGGACCTACATGGAAAATCTACACAGCATGACCGTCTGCTAAAATACAAAGTTTAATAGTGCACAAGATCTCCTAAAAGGTAGGAAAAATGTCCAGACCAGTATAAAAAAAAAAAAATCACTTGCCATTCTTGGAACCAAGAATATTAGAACTTAAATCAAAACAAAACAAAACAAAAAGACAACTGACATTAACCACAAGATCAATCAGATGTTAGAAATATCTGACAAGAAGCAGCTTTTATTAAAATTCTTCAATAATAAGCTATGGGTTTATTTAAAAGAAATTAAAATGGAATATTTCAGTAAAGAAATATAAACTGAATATTTTGGTGAAGCAATATAAACTGAATATTTCAGAAAAGAAATACGCATTGTAAAAAATAAACTGAACAGAAATTATAGAAATGAAAAGTGCAATAACAGAAATAAAAAGTTCACTGAATGGGATCAATAGTAAAGATAACAGATTATGGAATACATAAACTAGTGCAAAGAGAAAGAATCTACTCAATATAAAAATTAGAGAGAAAATAGACTAAAAAATTAAGTGAACATGGCTTCAGGTCTGGTGGAACTAGAATAAAGCATGTGATATTCATACCATTGGAGTCTTAGAGGAGAGGAGAAAAGAGAGTGGGTTTAAATGAATATTCAAATAAATAATGGCTGTGGACTTTTCAAATTAGTTTATAGATATAAAAGTACAGATTCAAGCTGAATGAATCTCAAACAGAATATTACCAATGGAATCTACGCAAAAATATATCATTCTAAATTTTTGAAAAATAAGAAAATACTATACTGAAAACAATGACAAATAGTACTTTTTTTTTTTTTTAGGTGCCACAAGATGGTTCAGACTCAAGGTGGTACAGGAAAAATGCCTGATAGTGCACCATGCTCAAAATTTTTGGTATGCTTATTGCTGCTGGAACTGCCAATCAATTTTGTCAAGTCATCCTGTTTTTTGTTGACCCTCTACAAGCATGGAATCCTTTGCCAGGTACTGGTCCCTGCTGATCATATGTCCAAAATACATTATCATCCTTTCTTCTGAGTAGTATACTGACTGTATTTCTTCTAAGACAAATTTCTTCATTCTTTTGACAGTCTAAGGTATGTTTAATATTCTTCTCCACAAGCATAATTCAAATATATCATTATTTCTTTGGTCATCTTTAATCATTGTTCAGTTCCATATGCAAATGAGGCTATTGAAAATGCCATGGCTTGGGTCTTGTTCACCTTAGTCCTCTGAGTGACATTTTTGATTTTTAACACTTTAAAGAGGTCTTTTGAAGCAGATTTAATTATTTAAGTGGAGAAAATATTGAAGTTGCCAATGATTTTATTTTACTTAGATCCACGATCAATTCCCATGGAAATTTTGCTGTTAGGTGCTGTCAAGTTGGTTCTGACTCACAGTGACCCTATGTACAACAGAACAAAACACTGCCCAGTCTTGCATCATCCTCACAATCTTTGCTATGCTTGAGCCCATCATCAAAGCCACTGTGACAATTCATCATGTTAAGGATCTTCCCCATTTTTGCCCACCCCTTTACCAAGCATGATAGTCCAGAAGGGAATTGTTCCTTCTGATCACATAATCAAAGTACAAGAGATGAATTCTGATGAAGTCTGACCATTCTCGCTTCTACAAAACATTTCAGCTGTACTTCTTCCAAGACAGTTTTTTCATTCTTCTGATAATCTATGGTATATTCAATATTTTTCACCAACACAAGTCAAATGCAGCAGTTCTTCTATGGTCTTTCTTATTTATGATCCATAGAAGTAGCAGTCCAGAAATCCAACAAAGTATTGCATTGAGGAAATACGCTGCAAAAGACATTATATATAGCAGAACATTCCTCTAACTGACAGAGGACTTTCATCTGAAACCATGGAGGACAGAGGGAAGTAACATGTAATTTTTCAATTTCTGAAAGAAAAAAATGGTAAAACACAAATCTTGTATCTGACAAAAGCATGCCTTAGGAATAAAGGACAGAAGAATACAAACTAATGTGTTGTTATAAGACCTATTAAAGATTGACTAAATATGAGCTTCAAACATAAATGAAATGACAAAGGACAAAGAATATGTCACTAAGAAAAAAAAGAAGAGCAAATATAAAAGAATTATGAATACATATCACAGACTACACGTTTTTTCCTGATTGCCTCAATAAATCATATTTGAGGACTGACAAAGAAATTAAAATGCCATGTGATATTCATTATAATGATACTTAAAAGTGAGGAGGGAAAACTTACTTAATAGATGTGAGGCTTCAACAATTCAATACAAGTGGTACTACTTTGATACAAGTATTTTGTAATAAATCATGTATGTATATTTTATTAAATAAAGCTATCATTACAAAAATTATAGAAAAACTTACAAAATGTGCATGTGTATTAGACTGGGTTCTCTAGAGAAACAAAACCAGTAAAGCTTCTATATATGGAGAATGAGAAATGTATTTTAGGAAAATAGCTCACACACTTATAGGAGCTGGCAAGTCCCAAGTTCTCAGATCAAACGTCCAGCTGGAGGCTTTTCCCAACTTACGCAGCTGCAGGAGCTGACAAGCTCAAGATTGGTAGGCAGTATACTGGCTGTTGACGCCAATGAATGATGAATCCAAGACTCCAGGCCAACTGGTAGATTGTTTGCTCATGGACAGTTGTAGGCAGCACAATAGAATTCTGATTTCAGAAGAGTGTCTCTTTTCCTAGGATGTCCATAAATATACTGAAAGCAGGCCACATCCTTAGGGAAACTCCCTTTCAATGGATTGGCTGCTCAAAACACATACATCTGATCCTATCATTTGAACAACCCACATCACACTTACTTAAACCAAACAGAATTGTGGTCCAGCCATGTTGACACATAGCTCCAACTATCATAGCATGCAACTAAAAATGTCTCAAAATAACTCAAAATAAGAAAGAAAACTGATGGAGATGAATAAAGAAATAGATAAATACACAATTTCATTTGGAAATTCAATTTCTCCTCTTAGCAACCAATAGAAATCTATGACATTAAATTGGCAAAAATATAGATGATTTAAATGATATGATCACATAACAACCACAACACCCTGTTACCATGGAGTGCATCTGACTCATGGTGACCTCATGTTTACAAAATAAACCTACTCCATAGGGTTTTCTTAGCTGTAATTTTTACCAAAGCAAAGTATCATGCCTTTCTTCATGACACCAACCTTTAAGTTCGTAGTTAACTACAAACTGTTTCCATCACCAGTGATGGGTATAATAGACTCAGGATGTTATTACTAAACACAGAGTACTACATGAAAAAAGAAAGAGGAAAATACAAACTTTTCTTTTTTAAGAGCTCATTGAATCTTCAGTAAGACAGACCATTGTTTTGAATTGAATTGCCCCCCCCAAATATGTTAATGTCATAATCTATATATCAATAAAAATGATTTTGTTTGGGAAAATAGAGTGTTTATTTGTAGACATTATCAATTGAGTTTACAGTGAAATACCAGAGTAGAATGGGACATAATCATAATCCCTATGGGTGGCATTTTGGACAAGGGATGAACATGCAGACAGAATTATACACAGTGATAAAACAACATATGTGGATATGTCTACAAGCCAAGGGACACTAAATAATGCCTGTGGCTGCCACATATTGGAAGAGACAAAGAAGAATGATAGTACCATGCTGTCAACCCTCTGAATTTGGATGTTTAGCTTTCAGAACTATGAAAAAATAAACTTTTATTTTCAAAGTGATCCACTTTGTGATATTTTTGTCATAGTAGATCTAGGAATTAGAACAACCATATCCTAGGTCATAAAACATTTATCAACAAATTTAAAAGAATTTCACTCATACAGGGTGTGACCATAATGGAATAAAACTAGAAATCAGTAACAAGAAAAAAGAAACGAGGTGGGGCAAGATGGCGGACTAGGCAGAAGGATTGCACAGACCCTCTTCAACAAAGAAAAGGGAAACCAATTAACATAGACACAGAAGATAATCTTGGACC
>NW_006921920.1:428868-449279 GCF_000298275.1 Orycteropus afer afer | reverse complement strand
TTTCTTGTAGGCAGCATATTAATGGGTTTTGTTTTCTTACCCAATCTACAGCTCTCTGTTTCTTGAGTGGTGCATTTAATCAATTAACATTCAGTATAATTACTTACAAGTATGAATTGGTTGCTGTCATTTTGTTATGTGTTTTTTTCATGGAGTCCCTGGTCTTTTTGTTCCATATTATTTTCTATGTTGAGCTCTTTATGTTTATGAATCCTGTTATCATTTCATTTGTTGCTGTTGTTTTAGTATTTGCTGTATATTTGTGCTTGTTATCTTTTTTATTGTGATATGAAGGTTTGTCTTTTTTCTTTGAGGTTATCTGTAATTTATAATTTTCTCCCCAAGTTTAGAATAGTCCATTCTATTTTGCAATTCTCTTAACTTCCTCACCAGTTATATGTTCTGTAACTACACAGTTTTTTCCCTCTTTTTGTTTGTAGTTGTCCTCACTTGCCAATTGATATCTCTGGTTCTTTGTTTACAATCTTGTAAGCTTATTTTACTTTGTATATGTCCATAGCTGTGGTTTCTGGGTTATGTTATCTTGTGTATTAATGGTCAGTTGTTATTTGTATTTTTGGTTCTCTGTTCAAAGGACTCCCTTTAGCATCTCTTGTAAGGTTGGTCTGGTTTTAACAATTTTCCTTAGTTTCTGCTTATCTGGAAATCTCCTTATTTCACCATCATATTTGAGGGACAATTTTGCTGGGTATATAATTCTTGGTTGAATTTTTTTTCTCTTTGAGGATTTTATATATACCATCCCATTGCTTCCTTGCTTGCATGGTTTCTGCTGAGAAATCAGAGCTTATTCTTACTGGCTCTCCTTTGTAAGTAACTTTTTGTTTTTCCTGTGCTGCTTTTAGGATTCTGTCTTTGGCTTTGATTTTGATGATGATATGTCTTGGTGATTTTTGTTAGTATCTATCTTGTTTGGGCTTCATTAGACTTCCTGAATGGACCTATTCTCATCTTTCTTCATATCAGGGAAGTTCTTCTCCAACAAATCTTGGACAATTTTCTCAGTGGTTTTATTTGTCTCTTTCTTTTCTGGAATTCCAATGACATGTAGGTTATTCCTTTTGATGGTATCCCACATGAACCTTAGGCTCTCTTCATTTTTTAATTTTTTTTTTCTGATTGATCCCTTTCCAATGAAGTGTTAGGTAGTTTTCTTCAATCTCATTAATTCTCTCTTCCATTGCATCAGTTCTACCTCTTTGCCCTTCTAATGTGCTATCTATTTCTGACAATTATTTATTTCTGGATTTCTATCTGTAGATTTAGAGTTATTTGTTATTTTTCATTTATTTTGTCATTTTTTCCTGTATTTTCTTCCAAATTTCTACTAGGTTTTTTCTGTGTTTTAATTTGTCTGTCTCTCAATCCTTTGATGATGCCTAAATATAATTCTTTTGACTTCCTTATCTGAGAGTTCCAATGCTGCTTCTTCCTCAGGAATGCATTCTGGGTCTGTATGTGCTCCCTTGTGTCTACCACATTATCTTGCTTCTTTGTGTGGACTGTGATGGTCTGTTGTCTCTGAGACATTGTGTGGTTGTTGTACTTAGATCTCTTTTAACTGTTTGTGAAGAGCAGCCAAGGATGATTCAGCCTCTTTTTGGTGATTTTTTATTCTTGGCCCACTGGTGGAGAAGAAGGTGGTGACTCTCACTTATTATGGGAAGTCACAGGAAGTGTGGGTGTAGTTGTGTCTTATTGGGTGTGTTGCTGTCTCCCACTCAGTTAGACAAAAATTACTGTTGAATAGCCATCAAAAAACTTTTCAGTCATTCAGGTCCGGAGCGTCCTTGGGGTTACTGGCAAGCAGAACTTGTTCTTAAGCTCCTGGAATCTGGGAGAGTGCTGTCTCTTTAAATATACAAAATTCTCAAGCCACTTGTAAACATTCAAAATGGCTGTGCCCTCCAGACAGGCAAAAGTCCACAGCTCAGCCTGCCTTTCTCTTTGCTTCTGCTTTGCCTTTTATTCCCCAGACACCAGAGCAGTCCTTTATGTAGTCACTGGCTAACAGGTCTGATTTTTATGTTAATTCTTAGGTCCTACCACTGTTTGGCAATCTCCAGTCTGTCTGTGTCATCAGGATCTCTCAGGCTCGCTGCCAGCCTGCAGATAAGTATTTCTCCTTTTTTGTTATTTTCATGCAATTTATTCTGCTAGTTGGGGTTTGGTCCACTTCTATATCCTTCCCTTCAAGGCTCAATGGTCCATGATTATCTTCTGTGTCTGTGTTAATTGGTTCCCCTTTTCTTTGTTGAAGAGGGTTTTTTGCAGTCTTTCTGCCTATTCCACCATCTTACCAAAAGTTGCAATGACTCAATTAACATGAAGAGAGATCACCACCAAATATCAATGTCACTTTGCAGTCATCACCATGTGGGATGCCTGGGACAAAGGCAAGGAGAGAGCTAGTAATCCAGCAAGACAATCCAGCTCAGAACAGATGGGAAAGGGCACACCATGGAACATTTATAGATCTGTGCTCAGTAAAAATATTTAATTATTTTCCTGTCTTACATTCTCCTTCTTAGCACCTTTACTGTGAAACTCCTGGGTTGCCACTGCCACTGCTCATTCTTAAATATTTTTGAAAAGTTGTTTATTCCAATAAGCATATGGAAATTATAATTAGAGTCAACTTCTTTAGAACTCTGAAAACTAATAGAATACATAACAACCAAGAGAATACTTGATGAAGAGAGAAGCCGTGTATCATTTCTGTGTGAGTCCCATGCATCAACTAGCTATCATTCCAATTCCTTCCCACGTCACTACTGCAATGGTGAAGATTGTAGCCAGAGTACCTAAAGTATATATTTTGGGGACCAAGTGATGCTCTGACAGAAATATAACACAAATGGGATGGCTTTAACAAACAGGAGTTTATTATCTTAGAGTTTTGAGGCTTTAAATTTGAGTTCAAAGTTCCAGGCTCTAGGAGCTGGATGAAATCCCTCAACTTGAGCTTCAGCTTTCCCTGCTGCTTCTGGCCCACTGAAGCTAGATGCTTTTCTTCACTCAGGCAGCTGCTAGCTGCTGAGGCTGACAAACCCAAGTTTGATAAGTAAGAAGGCACAGTCTCAATGTTACAAAACAACACAGCAGGCCACTAATTCAAGTCCACTGAAACTGCCAAGAGAAGCAGAGCATCGCAGGCTACTGAACTCAGCTACATTCAAGGTCCAAGCATAGCATAAACTAGACACCATTCCCAAAGTTTCTTCTTATATACAGGAAGCAGATCACATCCCCAAATCAGCTACTCAGCTGCTTGTGGTAGATCTCACTATGGAGTTGATTGCCAGTCTCATCATAGGGAATAATGGCTGCTCAGTCATTCAAACTGGCCCTTCCAAGTTGACACACAACCTTACCTACCACAGTGTCTGATTGATGGAAGAGCAAATAGTGGGGAACTTACCCTCAGAGATTTGAGGTTGTATATCTGGGTTGGTATGGTGGTGCACTGAGGGATGGGTGCAGTTGCTAGTTGTGATTTCACCACTCACAGGAGCAGTGGCTTCTGATGGTGAGAGCATTTTAAAAGGTCAGCATGTGTGTATTTGTATATTATTTGTCTATTTATTGATGAAATATGTCAGAACACTTGCTGAAGGAGAGGCAAGACAAGAAATATGAGTGACTGTAGGCTGATTGGAATTGACAACTTTTTAAAAATAATTAGCAAAAGTCAAAGGACAGATAAATTCAGCCTTCATTAAATGACAACACTAATTCCTGAATAGTGGGAGAATCACATTTCCAGAGTTGCCACATGATAAAATGTCAAATGTCCAGTTTTCAACAACAACAAAATACTGCAAAATATACAAAAAAATAGAAAAGTATGGCTCATTCACAGGAAAAAAATAATATTTTAATAGAAATTATCCCTGAGGAATTCCACACATTGGCTTCACTAGTTATGAATCTTAAATAAACTGTTATAAGTAAGATCGATAAGCTAAAGTAAATCATGGACAAATAACTAAATGAAATTAGGAAAACAATGTATGAAGAAATGGAAGTATTAATGAAAATATTTAAAGAGACCCTGAAGGATCTGTGGTACTCAATCAAGAATTCTAACATACAAATCATAGAAGTCCAAGAGGAGATGAGAGAAATAAAAAAGAAAAATATATTTGAAGCAGTAAGAGTTGAAACTTCCAAAATCTGTTGTAACATGTAAATATATACAGAAACAAATGTAATAGAAATTCTACCAGGATAGACCTAAAGAGATCCACACAAAAACATAGTATAGAAAAACTGTTGAAAACCAAAAACAAATGTTGTTGTTGTTATTTCCCCTTGAGTAGAATCCGAGTCATAGCGACCCCTCCTTGGGTTTCCAAGGTGATATCACTACGGAAGTAGATTGCCCAACCTTCCTTCTGAGGAGTGGCTGGTGGGTTTGAACCACCAGCCTTCTGGTTAGCAGTCAAGTGCCTTAGGCACTACACTACCAGAGCTCCCTCAAAGACAAATAGAGGGTCTTTAAAAGTGATAATCGAAATCAAATTATCATGTAGAAGGTATCCTGAATTACATTAGTAGTGAATTTTTCATCAGAAACCATGAAGGGCAGAAAGCAATGGGATGAAACAGTTATAGCTCAGGATTAAAAAAAAAAAAAAAAAACTCTTCAGTAAGAATTCTATATGTGGAAAAACTATTATTTGAGAATGAAAGAAAAATTAACATATGCTCAGATAAATAAAAGCTGGGAGAGTTCATTGTAAGTAGAGTTTCCCAAGCATTGTTGAAGATACAGAGAGATGGGAATCCTGGTGCATTGTTGATGGAAAATATAAAATGATGCAGCCTGTGGACAGAGGTAGTTACGCAAAGGACAAAAATAGAATTATCTATAACCCAGGAGTGCCCATTAGAATTAAATGCAGGGCCTCAAATGAATATTTGCACATCAATGTTCATAGCAGCATTTTCACAAAAGTCAAAAGTGGAAATAACCAAGTGCCTATCAACCAAGCAGCAGGACAGGTGGGTGTTGGAGCAGCTAGGGGAGGCCAGGAAGTGAGCAGAGTGGTTTGGAACTACTAAGAGAGACAAACTTGTCTGTCAGTTTGTCATACTGTGATGGCTTGTGTGTTTCTGTGAGGCTGGAGGCAATGCCACAGGTGTTTCAAATGCCAGCAGGGTTACCCATGGTAGACAGGTTTCAGTGGAGCTTCCAGATTAAGAAAGAGTTGAAAGAAGGAAGAGGCCATCCAGTCTCAAAAAATTGACCAGTGAAAACCTTATGAATACCAGTGAAATACTCTCTGATATATTACTGGAAAACTTTATGAATAACCCTGAAATATCTATCCTGAATTACAGTCCTGTCAGTGATAGGATAATATACATACACTTACAAGGAAGACTAATTAATACTATTGTTATTCAAATTTATTCAACAATCACCAAAGTCAAAGATAAGGAAATTGAAGATTTTTACCAACTTCTGCAGTCTGAAATTGACTGAACAAGCAATCAAGATGAGTTAATTATCACTGGTGTTGCAATGAAAAAATTGGAAACAAAGAAGAATCACTGGTAGTTGGAAAATATGGTCTTGGTGATGGAAATAATGCTGGAGATAACATGACAGAATTTTGTAAGACCAACAATTTATTAACTGCAAATACCTTTCTTCAACTACACAAATGGCAGATATACATGTGGACTCTACAAGACAGAGGTCATGGGAATAAGATTGACTACGTCTGTGGAAAGAGGCAATGGAGAAGCTCCATATCTTCAGCCAAAACAAAGTCAGAAGTTGATTGTGGAACAGACCATCAAATGCTCATAAGAAAATTCAAGCTGCAGCTTGAATTAAAAGAAGTCCATGAGAACCAAAATATGACCTTGATTACATCTCTCCTGAATTTAGAGACCATCTAAAGAATGGATTTGATACATTAAACACTAATGACTGAAAACCAGAGGAATTATGGGATGACTTCAAAAATATCATCTATGAAGAAAACAAAAGGTCATTAAAAAGACAGGAAAGGAAGAAAAGACCAAATTGGTTGTCAGAAGAGACTCAAACTTGCCCTTGAATGGAGAGTAGTTTAAGCAAATGGAAGAAATGACAAGATAAAAGAGCTGAACAGAAGATTTCAAACAGCAGCTCAAGAAGACAAAGTCAATTATTATAATGAAATGTGAAAAGACCTGGAGTTAGAAAACCAAAAGGAAAGAACACACTCAGCATTTCTCAAGCAGAAAGAACCTAAGAAAAAATTTTAAGCCTCATGTTGCAATTTGGAAAGATTGTATATGCAGTATATTGAATGATGCAGGAAACATCAAAAAAAAAAAAAAAGATGGAAGGAATACTCAGAGTCACTGTACCAAAAAGAATTGGTTGATATTCATCCATTTCAAAAGGTGGCACATGATCAAGAATGAATGGTATTGAAGGAAGAAGTCAAAGCTGCACTCAAGATTGGCAAAAAAAAAACAAACAAAATGAAGCTCCAAGAATTGATGGAATACACATTGAGATGTTTCAACCAATAGACGCTGTGCTGGAGCCACTTACTTGGCTATGCCAAGAAGTTGGGAAGACAACTACCTTCTGGCCAACTTATTGGAAAAAAGATCCATATTTTTATCCATTCTGAAGAAAGCTGACCCCATAGAATGTGTAAATTATTGAACTATATCATTAATATACTATATGAGTAAAATCTTGCTGAAGATAATTAACAAATGGCTGTGACAGTATATTGACAGAGAACTTCTAGAAATGAAAACTGGATTCAGTAGAGAACATGGAATGAGGGGTATCATAGCTGATACTAGATGGATCTTGGCTGAAAACAATGAATACCAGAAAGATGTTTACTTGTGTTTCATTGAATATGAATAAGTTTCATTGAATAAGTTTTCAATTGTGTGGATCATAACAAATTATGGATAACTTTGGAAAGAATGTGAATACAAGAACACTTGATTGTACTAATGAGAAACCTGCACATAGATCTGGAGGCTGTCTTTTGAACAAAACAAAGGTATACTGCATGGTTTAAAATCAGGAAGGCTGTGTTTCAGGATTGTATCTTTTCACCATACTTATTCAATCTGCATGCTGAGCAAATGATCTGAGAAGCAGAACTATATGAAAAAGAATGTGGCATCAGGATTAGAGGAAGATTCATTAACAACCTGCAATACACAGATGACACAACTTTGCTTGCCAAAAGTGAGAATGACTTGAAGCACTTACTGATGAAAATTGAAGACTACAGTCTGCAGTATGGATTACTCCTCAATATAAAGAAATCAAAAATCCTTACAACTGGACCAATAAGCATCATCACGATAAATGGAGGAAAGATTGAAGTTGTCAAAGACTTCATATTACTTGGTTCTACAATCAGCACCAACGGAAGAAATAGTCAAGATATCAGACGACATATAGCATTGACAAATCTGCAAAAGACCTCTTTAAGCAGTGAAAACAAAGATATCTCCTTGAAGTGTAAAATGTGCCTAACCCAAGCCATGGTATTTTCAATCACCTCTTATGCATGTGAGAGCTAAACAACAAAAAAGGAAGACCAAAGAAGAGTTGATGCTTTTGAGTTGTGGTGTTGGTGAAGAATGCTGAGAGTACTATGGACTGCTTAAATAACTAATATATTCTGGAAGATATGCAGCCGGAATGCTCCTTGGACGTGAGAATGGCCATACTTTGTCTTCCCTACTTTGGTGATGTTGTCAGAAGGGCCCATTCTCTGGAGAAGGATTTCATGTTTGGTAAAATGGAGGTTTGATGAAAAAGGGGAAGGCCCTAAACAAGGTGAACTGACACAGTGGCTGCAATGATGGGCTCAGGTATAGCAGTGGTCATGAGGCTGGTACAGGAACAGATAGTGTTTTGTTTTGTTTTATATAAGGTCATTTTGAGTTGGAGATGACTTGATGGCACCTAACAAAAACAACATAAAATAACATTGTTATTGTTGTCGTTATGGCATATGTCATAGCAACCCCTCCTTGGGTTTCTGAGGCAGTATCACTCTTATTTCTCCATCCACAGATATTGCAGGATTTCCTCCTCCTCCTCCTCTTCTTTTTCCATTTTCCTATGCATATTTCTCTTGGCTTTTCAAAGTATTTCTTTAAATATTTTCACTCATTGATTGCCTTTCTTCTTATTCTTCTTTTTCCTTTCTTTTTCTCTTTTCAGTGACTGTTCTTGTGTGTTTCTGTGGTGTGTGTTTTTGTCATCTTGATTTTACTTTTTTGATGGTTTTTTCATTGTTGTTCTTGTCTGAGTGGGAGACAGTAACCGTGCCCATATGATGCAATAACACCTGCACTTCCTGCAGCTCCACTTACTGAGTGAGAGCCACCATTTCCTTCTGCCACAACTGGGCAATGATACCTAACCACAATAAGAGCCTGGCTCACACTTACTGATCTTCACAAACAGTTAACAGAGACCTGTGCAGGCACCACTCTCATTTTCTATCACACCCACCAGGAGATAGGCAGTGAGTGCATAAGAGCTGCCCACTAGTGAATGGAGAAACACAGTACCCTGAGTACTTAGATACATCAAAAGAAAAGAAAAGAAAAGAAAATCTTGGGCAAATCACTTGAACATACAATCATCAATTAAATATAAATACAACAAAGTCACAATGTCTCAGAGACTGCAGACCATCACAGTCTACACAAAGAAACCAGATAAAGCTGTAGATACAAGGGAGCAGGATAAAGAGCCAGAGCATATCACTGAGGAGGAAGCAGCATTGGAACTCCCTGATAAGGAACACAAAAGAACTATGTACTATGTTTAGGTACCTTTAAAAGTTTGAGAGACAGACCAAGGAAAATACTGGCACCATTGAAGAAAACACTGACACCATTAAAGAAAACACAGAAAAAAGCCTAGAACAGTTTTGGAAGAAAATAAAAGAACAAAATGACTAAATAAATAAATAATTAAGAATGATACAAAATCTACCAACAGAAATCCAGAAGATGAATACTAAGTTTTCAGAAATACATAACACATTGAAAGAGCAAAGAAGTAGAATCAAATCAACAGAAAAAAGAATTAATGAGATTGAAGATAAATACCTGGATACTTCTCTGGAAAGAGATGAATCAGAAAAAAGATCAAAACCAAATGAAAAAAAGCCTAAGATTCATGTGGGATACTATCAAAAGGAGTAACCTACATGTAATAAGAATTCCAGAACAGGAAGAGAAAAATAAAATCACTGAGAAAACTGTACAAGATTTGTTGGAAGAGAATTTCCCTGATATGATGAAAGATGAGAATATATCTATTCAGGAAGCCTAATGAATCCCAAACAGGATAGATCCCAAAAGAAAATTACAAAGAAATATCATCATCAATTTCACAAAAACCAAAGACAGGGAAAGAATCCTGAAAGAAGCATGGGGAACACAAAAAGTTAACTACCAAGCTCAATGAATACTAAACTCTCATTTGTCACCAAAACCATTCAGGCGAGATACAAGGAAAACAAAAAAATTACAACCAATAAATATATAACCAGTAAAATTGTCCCTCAAATATGATGGTGAAATTAGGAGATTCCCAGATATGCAGAAACTAAGAGAATTTGTTAAAACCAGACCACCTCACAAAAATACTAAAGGGAGTCCTATGGACAGAGAACCAATAATAGTGAACAACAATAGATCATTAATGCACATGAAAACATAATCCAGAAAACAACCTAATCACGGAAGTATCAAAAGTAAAATAAGCTTACAAGATTGTAAACAGGGAACCAGAAACATCAATTGGCAAATGAGAACAACTACAAACCATGTGTAGTTACATAACTTCTAAATGATGAGGAAGTCACAAGAGTTGTAAGATTGAATGGACTGTTCTAAACTCAGGGAGAAAATTATAAATCACAGGCTAGCCTTGAAGAAAAATGATAAAATTTCACATCACAATAAAAAAAGAAGACAAGCATGAATATTTAGCAAATACTAAAAAAATAGCAACAAAAGAAATGACAACATAATTCATAAACCAAATGAGGTCATGATAGAAAATTACATGGAACAAAGCAACCAGGAACACCATGAAAAAATACATAACAAAATGACAGCAACCAATTCATGCTTGTCGATAATTACACTGAATGTCAATGGATTAAATGCACTACTCAAAACAGAGAGTTGCAGGCTGGACAAGAAAACATAACCCATAACAAGAAAATATGCCATCTACAAGAGGCACACCTTAAAGACAAAGATAAAAATAGACTAAATATCAAAGGTTGAAAAATATATATCAAGCAAATGACAACCAAAAAAGAGCAAGAGTGGAAATATTAATTTCTGATAAAATTGACTTTAAATAAAAACCACCATAAGAGATAAGGAAAGACATTATATAATGATTAAAGGATCGATCGAACAAGAACATAGAACCATAATAAATATTTATAGTCCCAATGAAAGTACCCCAAAATACATAAATGAGACCAGCAGAATTTAAAAGACAAATAGATGAATCCACAGCTATATTAGGAGACTTCAATACACCACTTTCAATGAAAGATAGAACTAAAAGAAACTTAACAAAGACACATAGGAAAAAAAAATACAATCCACCAACTTGACCATATACAGAACTACAGAGCACTTCACCCAACAACAGCACAATATACATTCTTTTTCAGTGCAAATGGAATATTATCCATGATAGATCACATGCTAGGCCATAATCCAAGCCTTAATAAATTTTAAAACATTGATATATGGCAAAGCTTCTTCTCAGATCACAATGCTATAAAATTAGAAATTAACTATAGGAAGAGCAATTTAAAAAGAGCAAACACATGAAAACTGAACAACACTCTCCTTAAGAATGACTAGGTAATAGAAGAAATGAAAAATGAAATTAAAAAATTCCTTGAAACAAACCAGAATTAAAGCACATTATTCCAAAATCTTTGGGACACAACAAAAGCAGTGATCAGAGGCCAATTTATAGCAATAAATGCACACATCAAAAAAGAAGAAAGAGCCAAATCAACACTTTAACCAAATATCTCTAACAATTGGAAAAAGAACAGCAAGAAAAGCCTGCAGTCACCAGAAGAAAGGAAATGATAAAGATTCTAGCAAAAATCAATGAAACAGAAAACAGAAAAACAATAGAAAAACTCAGCAAGACTAGAATTTGTTTTTTTGAAAAGATTAATAAAGTTAACAAACCACTGGCAAATTCAACAAAGGAAAAGAGGGAGAGAATACAAATAACATGAATAAGAAATGAATTAGGCAACATCACAAAAGAACCAACTGAAAAAAAAAAAAAAAAAAAGATATCTACTATGAAGAACTGTACTCCAATGTGGTGGTTAGGTATCAACCCAGCTGGCCAGGTTGTTTGGCTCGGCAGCTGAAAGTAGTTTTTCCCTATGGTGAGATTGGTAATTAACTTCATGGTGGAACCTATGGGAGCAGCTGAGTAGCTGCTTTTGGTATGTGGTTTGCTTCCTGTATATAAGAAACAGTTTTGGCACACTTGAACCCTGCATGTAGCCTTGTCATTGTCCAGCAGCCTGCCGTGCTCTACTGACCTTGGGACCTTTAATGGAATTGAATTAATGTCCTGTCATGTGGTTTGGTAACATCAGGACTGTGCCTTTTTACTTGTCAACCTTGGACTTGTCAGTCTCAGCAACCAGCAGCTGTCTGAGTGAAGAAAAGCCTTCAACTTCAATGGACTGGGAACAGGAGGTGGAGCTGAAGCCCAAGGTTGAGGGGGCTTTCACCCAGCCCCTAGAACGTGGCACTTTGAACTTAGACTTGAAGCCTCCAAACTGTTGGAGAATAAACTCCTGTTTGTTAAGGACATCCCATTTATGGTATTTCTGTTAGAGTGGCACAAGGTAAACAAAACATCCAACAAATTTGAAAATCTAGAAGAAATAGATTTCCAGAAACATGCTACTTACCTAAACTAACAGACTGAGGTGGAAAATATGAACAGACCCATAACAAAAGAAGAAATTGAATAGGTCATAAAAAAAAATTATCAAGAAAAAATGTCCTGGCCAGACAGTTTCACTGGAGAATTCTACCAAACATTCAGAGAACTGACACCAATCCTACTCAAAGTATTCAAGAACTTAGAAAAGGATGGAATCCTCCCAAATTCATTTTATGAAGCAAGCATAACCTTGATACCAATACCAGGCAGAGACATCTCTAAAAAGGAAAATGATAGACCAATATCCATTATGAGTATAGATGTAAAAATCTTCAACAAAATCCTAGCCAATAGACTCCAACAACATATCCAAAAAATAATACATTATGACCAAGTGAGGTTCATTTTAGGTACACAAGGATGGTTCAACATAAAAAAAAAAAAACTATCAAAATCATCCATCACATAAATAAAACAAAGGAAAAGTACATAATCATATCAATTTATGCAGAAGAGGCATTTGAGAAAATCCATTACCCATTCCTGATAAAATTTCTCAGCAAAATAGGAATAGAAGGGACATTCCTCAACATAATAAAGGGCATGTATGCAAAACCAACAGCCAACATTATTCTCAATGGAGAGAGATTGAAACCATTCCCCATTGTGAACAGGAATCAGACAAGAAGGCCGTCTATCACATCTGTTCAACATTGTATTCAATGACCTAGTCAGGGAAATTAGGCAAGAAAAGGAGTTTAAAGGCATCTAAATTGGTAAGGAAGAAGTCAAACTATCTTTATTTGCTGACGATATGATTCTATACATAGAAAACCCAAGAGACTCAGCAAAAAAAAAAAAAAAAAAACCTACTGGAGCTAACTGAGAGATTTAGCATAGTGACAGGATACAAGATCAACATAAAAAAAAAAAAAAAAAAAACCTACTGGAGCTAACTGAGAGATTTAGCATAGTGACAGGATACAAGATCAACATACATAATCAGTTGGATTCTTCTACACTGGGAGAGAGTTTGTGGGAAATAAATAAGGAGATCAATACCATACACAATAACTACCAAGAAAAGAAAATACTTGGGAATAAATCTCACCAGGGACACAAAAGACCTCTACAAAGAAAACTACCAAAGACTATTTCAAGAGACCATAAGAGATCGATATAAATGGAAGAACATACCATGCTCCTGGATAGGAATATTGAACATTGTGAAAATGTTAATTCTACCGAAAGCAATCTAGACATTCAATACAATCTCAATCCATATGTCATCAACATTCTTTAAGGTAATGGAAAAAAAGAATCACTAACTTTTTATGGAAGGGGAAGAGACCTCAGAGAAGTAAAACACTATTGAAGAAGAAAAACAAAGTAGGAGGTCTCACACTCCTGGTTCTCAGAACATAGTATACAGCCACAATAGTCAAAACTGCCTGGTATTTTTATGACAGACACATGGACCAACGGAATAGAATTGAAAACCCAGAAATAGTTCCACTGACCTATGGGCAGCTGATGTTTGACAAAAGGCCAAAATCAATTAAATGGGGAAGAAACTGTCTGTTTAACAAATGATGCAGGCAGAACTGGATATCCATTTGCAGAAAAATTAAACAAGATCTACACCTCACATCATGTACAAAAAATAACTCCATATGTATCAAAGACCTACATGTGAAGCCTAAACCTATAAAGTTCCTCAAAGAAAAATTAGGGGCAAATTTAGGAGCCTTTATATATGGCATAACCCCAATTGTACAAACAGCAGAAGAGAAACTACATGAATAGGACCTTCTAAAAAATTAAGTTTTTATGTTCTTCCAAAGACTTCTCCAAAAGAATAAAAGAGAACCTACAGATTAGGAAAAAATATTGGGCAATACATATCTGACAAATGACTTATCTCTAAAATTTACAGAAAATTCCAACAGCTCAACAACAAAAAGAAAAATAATCCAATTAAAAAATGGGCAGACTTCAGGTCTGGAATTGAACCCACACCTGTGGTTTCCAGCCAAACAATGTACAGGCATGTGAGTTAAACATTTACCTCAAGTAGACACATGCCCTGGAGAGAACAACCATGGGAGAAGGAAGGGCTGCTTATGCACAGGGAGACAGCTCAGGGCACAGGAGAGAATGGAGGGATGGTCACTGGGAAGAGGTAACTACAGAGAGGAAGTTGGAGGGGAGCTGTTGCATTGTAAACATGACATGAGACAAAAGTATATGTGAACTGCTGTATGGAAGTGAATTTACTCTGCAAATCTTCACCCAAATCACAATAAATAAAATAAAATATTTTTAAGTAAATAATGGGCAGAAGACATGACTAGACACTTCAATAAAGAGGATATTCAAGTGCCCAACAAACACATGAAGAAATGTTCATGATCATTAGCCATTAGAGAGATGGAAATCAAAACAATAGGATACTGCCTTGCCCCAGCAATAGTTGCAAACTTCAACAAGACAGAAAATAACAAATGCTGGTGAGGATATGGAGAGAATGAGAATTTCATACATTGCTGTTTGGACTATAAAACGACATAACCATTTTGGAAAGCAGTGTGGCAATTCCTTAAAAAGTTGGAATTTGATATACCATTTTACCCAATGATTCCATTACTAGGTATATATCCTAAAGAACTTAGGGCCAAACCCATGTTCATCATAGCACTATTTACAACAGCAAAAAGATGAAAACAACCTAGATGCTCATCAACAGAAGAATGGATAACCAAACTATGATACATACAGACAATGGAATAATATGCCCTAAGAATAATGTAGAATCTGCAAAACACCACATAATGTGGATGAATTTGGAGACATTATGCTGAGTGAAATAAATCAATTACAGAAGGACAAATATTGTATTAGTCCGTTATTGTAAAAAGTTAAGGAAAGTTTTATATATGGAAGGAAATTTTCTTTGTTGGTTTCCAGGGGTGGGGGACAAGGGGAGAGAGCACTGCTAGTTAAGTAGTGATAAGTATTTATTTGGATGAAGGGAAGGGCAATGTACCAAAAGTTAGTGATTAACATGGTGGCATTGAGGAAGAAGAAGACATAGACAGGTGCATGAGAAGTACAGACAACAAAGATGAACCCTTTTGCACATACAATGCTGTGTTGTCAGTAATGGCAAACATTGATCTACTGGATAGATGAGTGGGCAGGCTGAACTATTAGGTATGTCTATACAGGGGGTGGTGTTTATCCATGACCATGTATATGGTTGGTAGACAAGATTTCTACAAATATATTTGTTACAACAGCAGTGAGAATTTTTTTTTTTTTTTGTATGTTGTGTAAGGATTTCTAGGTATATAGTAGAGCTGACAAAGGAAAAAGGTGTAATCACTTCTTCACCACAGCCAACTACTCAGAGGGAGCAAGCAGTTGTATCTATGCACTCAGGACCATCAAGCTCAATTAGCATAACATACTACACAAAAACATTGTCCCACATCCTACTATGGCAAGTAGTGACTGGGATCTTAAAAGCTTGCAAGCATCCATGTATATGTAATGATGGGTTTCTCTCCTCATCCAGAAGAAAGAAGAACAAAGAAAACCAAAGACACAAGGAAAGAAGTAGTCCAAGTGACTGGTACACCATGCGATCCCCAACCTATATGATTATGAGACCAGAACTAGATGGTGCCCAATTACCATGTTAACCACTCAGAGGAGCATCTATGTAGGAGATCCTGGATAGAGTGGGAGAACAATGTGCAACAAAACTCCAAATCATAAAAAAAAAAAAAAAAAAGGATGAGGTTTCCTGGTCTGATAGAGCCTGGTGGAACTCCTGAGACTATGGCCCCTAGCTGCCCTTCAGGTCTGGAACTGAATCCACTCCTGTGGATTCCAGCCAAACAAAAGACAGATCTATGAGCTGAACATTTACATTAGGTAGATACACTCCTTGGAAAGATCAATCATGGGAGAATAGAAGGGTTATGTATGCACAAAGAGACAGCTCAGACGGCAGGAGTGGATAGGATGGAAGGACATAGGGAAGAGGTGGCTGTGGGAAGGAAGTGGGAGGAAAGCTGTTGCATTGTGGGAGACTACAGTCAATGTCATGAGACAAAGTGTATGTGAACTGCTGTATGGAAGATGAATTTCCTCTGTAAATTTTCACCTAAATCACAGTAAAATTAAAAAAAAGAAAACGAGTACATCAGAAGATGATGTGCTGATATTTATAGATGACCGATGTGTGGGCTAGTGCACACTTCTTCCAGAAAAATAAAATTATACCCTCTTAAAGTAAAATCAAATATTAATTATCACTAAATTAGATTGTCTTGCTATCCCCTTCAACCTAAGAGATAAGTAGCTGTTCTAGATAGATGGAAATGAAATAATAGTTGAATAAAGGAGGACATATTGATATTAATAATCAGTTAATGTTTATTTTCATACATCAATTGTGTTAGATTATTTTCTATTTTAAATGAAGTTGAAAAAATTAGATTAAATCATATGAAGTAATACACAAATATATTCTGAAATTATTAGAGAAAAATATCACATTAGTGTGCTAAATAGAAATGATAAACAGTTGTGTTAACTGGATGATTAGATTCTTTTTTTACATTTGAAACATGTATGTTTTGTGCTGTTGAGAGGATTTTAAGTTCCATCTTTTGATTCTCTTTACTTGTGCCCATGACCATATGTTTAAATACTGCCACTTAAATCAATTAAATACAATGTTGACTACAGAGCAGGGGTATAACACATGTCTTATTAATTTAAATAAGATTTACAGTTTATAGCATAATAAGACCTAACACACCAAGATAAAATTTGCTAAATTATCCCTAACTATGTTAGATGATTAGATTCCCTTCATTTTCTGGATTTTACTTGAATTAAGTGGACACATTGCATCTCTTTCTCACCATACTTTGCCCTGGTAGACAAAGCCAATTGTGGGACAACAATGTCTGTGCTAAGAGACGTATGTCATCACTGCTCATATTCTCAGCAATTCAGGATCAGTGACAGTGTGCCAAAATGCCAGGGGAAAACACTTCTTAGTGCCTAGTAATTAGTAGAAAGACAATTACAACTATATCATTATATGAGTAGTAATATTCCATTTTAATTTTGAAGTAAAAACATTCAAACCTTATTTAATTTTTGCAAAAGATATAATGTTGGCTTTAGGAGATTTTCATCAAATAAATTAGTTTTCTGTCTATTTATATCATGCATATAGATTTTCTTCAGAGAATTAATAGTTGCCATTGCTAAACTAATACTTTATCTGCCTTTAAGCTACTTAGATTGGTAAATCTGGAGAAAATTGGCATTGCATTCACTTATTATTACCGATCATTGTTTACTTTATTCTCTCATTTGCCTTGCAGCTCTTGAATCATTAGACTAGAATGATGAACTAATTAGACTTCTATTTCTATTTCCCCATACAATCCTACAGAAATGGTAACAATTCTCTAAAATGCAGGAGAATTTGAAATGTAATTGAAAGTGTTTTCTGACATTTTCTGCCATGACCACAAGCAGACTGTCATTTCTAGAGTTGTTTCAGGGGTGCAAAATGTTTAATATCCTGCCTGGAGGAAGGAGTATTTTTCTAGCTATGGTTTCATTTCTATTTTGAGAAGGCATTCGGGTGTAAAGATCACTCGGCCTGATCATACTCAATGTCACACTGAACATTCAATTCCACTTCTCATCCTTTAGCTTTTACTTACAGTTAGTGCTCTTAACTTGCTTCCCTGTTTTTTTTTCCCTTCCTTCTAATGACATTTATCATAATTTCACTATTTTCATTTAGTCCAAATATTCCCAATGTTTCTACTTATTGCCTGAGATGTGAAACTAATTCCTTAGTTTTAGAAATAAGTCATCAAGTTAATCTGCCTTACAACAAAATTATGGTAAGGAATCCATGACCACCATGATAACATCACAGAAAGGAAGGACACTGAAATGGCACATAAGATATAGACAACAGAGGAAAATACTATTACATGCACAATACTGTATTACCACTAGCACCAAACACCAAGCTACAGATAAATGAGTAGACAGGTGAGAAGATCAGGTGAGGTTAGGCAAACAGGAATATGCCCTAGACCAAGCGTAAATTTAGGTGAAGATATTCTTACATAGGCATTTGTGCTACAAAATTAGCCACTTACATTACAGAAGCAACAGAAGGCAGAGTAAGCATAATTTCTCAGAGACAAGGAAACATACAATGAGAGAGAGAATACCAGGCCTGGGAGCTCAGCTATCTTGCTCAATTGGCACAACATCAAGAAAAAAAAAAACACCTCACTGCCATCAAGTTGATTCTGACTCATAGTGACCCCCTTTGGGTTTCTGAGGTAGTAAACCTTTACAGAAGTAGGTTGCCCAGTTTTCCTTCCAAGGAGTGGCTGGTGGGTTTGAACTGCCAAACTTCTGGTTAGCAGTCAAAGGACTTAGGCACTACGCCACCATCATACATAAAAAACTTTTACTACAACCTACTTTGATGAGTAGTGACCAGGATCTTAAAAGCTTTTAGAGCAGCCATTTATGATGCAACTATTCATCTCCTCTTATCTGGAACAAAGAAGAGTGAAGAAAATCAAAGGCATCTGGAATCAAGGATAAGATGGACCACAAATACCTCAGCCTTCATGACTTCAAGACTGTTGATCCTGAATAGAGTGGGAGGAAAAATGTGGAACAAAATTCAAAAACACAAAAATGACCAGAATTACTGGTTGGATAGAGACTGGTGAAACTCCCAAGACTACGGCCCCAGGTTACCCTTTGGGCTTAGAAATGATATTACTTCCATGGATTGACTCTTGGCCCAACAGTAAAAAGACCTACATGCAAAACACCTACCCCAGGGAGATGCACCCACATTCTCTAGGGCGATACACCCCTTAGATCAATCAGCCATGAGACACCAGAGGGGCAACAATCGCATACAGGGAAAACTGGACAGAAAGGAACACATAGTTAAGAAGGACTCAGAGAATGGGTAGTCACAGGGAGGGGAGGAGAGTTTTTTACAGTTGGGGATGGTAATTGGTGCTATGGAATCAAGTTTGCATGAACTGTAGAACATAAATTTGCTTTGCAAATTTGCTTTGTACATTTGTACTCAAAGCACAATTAAAAAAAAAAATTGTTTTTTAAAAAAAAAAAAAAAAAAAAAACCCAGTAAAACCAAGCATGTTGCCATCAAGTGGATTCCAAGTCATACTGACCATACAGGACTGCACCATAGCATTTCCAAGGTTGTAAAATTTTGTAGGAGCAAACTGCCATGTCTTGCTTCCATGGAGCAGCTGGTCAGTTCAAACTGTTTGACCATTCATTTACCAGCCCAATTCTTAACCTCTGCACCACCAGAATTCCTTACAATAGTTATGGGGTCAATAAATGCATTTAAAACATTTTAAATAATTTGTAAAATTTTTTGATAAAAAGAGATTCAGGAATAAAGTAACATATAAGAATAAAACCACTATTCCTTTTCACTATTGATAATTTCAGGTCCCTTTGCACTCAACTACTAACCTAAAGGTTGGTGATTCGAACTCACATAATAGAACCACAGAAGATAGGCCTGGTGATCTGCTTCTGCAAAGAATACAGCCAAGAAAACTCTATGGAACAGTTCTACTCTATAACACATGGAGTAGCTATGAGCTGTAATTGACTCTAGGGCAGTAGTTTATTGATATATGACTTTCTCAGAGATCAATGAACCACTCTGAAGCTCAATTTCCTAGCATTTTACTAGTTATCTTTAAACTGTATTCCACTTCAAAAACAACAATAATAGCAAAAAAAAAAAAAACAGTATTACCAATCACTATGTACCAAATACCATTACAAGGACTTTTCATATGCTTATTAATTTAGACCTGTGAGCTACACTGCTGTGTACAGTTGAAGAAACAGGCACACAACCAGGAAGGAGCATGTACCAGGTCCATAACTAGTTCCATATGGAAAAAAATGTTAGCTCAGGAAGTGGTCTACATACATGATATGCATCGATGAATTTTTTTAATACATTGTATAATTGTATATAATACAATATAATATATTTTTTATAATTTTTGCTTCATTTTCTAAATAAAAATATGACATGTATTACTATATTTTCTTAGATGCAACATTGAAAGAAAACCAAATTGATTCTCTAACAATCCTCAGTGAAATCATGGCTTCTATTTACTATATAAAGTGGACTCAAATTTTGAAAGAATAGATATGTTTCATGTTTATTTTCACATTAATATTTTATTCAATCAAATTAATTGTTGCTTGATGGGTCTCTCCTCATCAAGAGCAAAGAAGAAAGAAGAAAACCAAAATTAATGGAAACAATCAGTCCTAGCGACTGGTACAC
>NW_006921920.1:427901-428488 GCF_000298275.1 Orycteropus afer afer | reverse complement strand
GACATGAGACAAAGTATATGTGAACTGCTGTATGGAAAGTGAATTTGCTCTGTAAATCTTCACCCAAATCACAATAAATAAATAAATAATAAAATCAGGAAAAAAGATAAACAAATAAATAAATAAAATTAATTGCTGCTATAGTTACTCTAGAAGCTCTGCTAGCATAGTGCCTAAGGCACTTGATTGCTAACCAGAAGGCTGGCTGTTCAAACCCACCAGCCACTCCTCAGAAGGAAGGTTGTGCAATCTACTTCTGTAGGGATACTGCCTCGGCAACCCAAGGAGGGGTCACTGTGAGTTGGGTCTGACTCAATGGCACATAACAACAACAACAATAGTTACTCTATATATTCCATACTTATTTTATATTTAGCAGTTATTTGATCATTGTGCCTTTTCTTTTCATGTATATATTTTATGAAAATACATAATGGTTTGTAATTTTATATATAAATATATGTTGTGTTGTTGTTGTTATGTGCCATCGAGTCAGACCCGACTCATAGCAACCCCTCCTTGGGTTTCCTAGGCAGTATCACTACGGAAGTAGATTGCCTCATCTTCCTTCCGAGGAGTGGCATATA
>NW_006921920.1:424712-426836 GCF_000298275.1 Orycteropus afer afer | reverse complement strand
GAATGGTCCCTTCTGACAACATGACCAAAGTAGGTGAGATGAAGTCTGGCCATTCTCACTTCCAAGGAGCATTCTAGCTGCACTTCTTCTAGGACAGACTTGTTAGTTCTTCTAGCAGTCCATGATACTTTCAATATTTTTCACCAACATAATAACTCAAAAGTATCAACTCTTCCTTTGTCTTCCTTATTCATTGTCCAGCTCTTATATGCATATGACTCAATTGAAAACACCATGGCTTGGGTTAGGCACATCTTAGTCTTCAATGAGATGTCTTTGTTCCTCAGAACTTAAAAGAGATGTTTTGCAACAGATTTGCCCAAGGCAACACGTCTTTAGATATCTTGACTGCTACTTCCATTGACATTGATCGTAGAACCAAATGATAGGAAGTCTTTGACGATTTCAATCTTTTCTCCATTTACCATGATGCTGCTTATTGGTCCAGTTGTAAGGACCAATATCAATGCCAATGTCAATACCTTTATATCAAGGCGTAATTCATACTGCAGACTGTAGGCCTTAATCTTCATCGATAAGTGCTTCAAGTAATCCTCAATTTCAGCAAGCAAAGTTGGGTTGTCTAAATATCTCCAGTCCTTCCTCCAATCCTGATGCCACATTCTTCTTCATGTAGTGCATCTTCTCAGATTATTTGCTCAGTATACAGATTGACTAAGTACGGTGAAAGGATACAACCCTGACATCCTCCCTTCCTGATTTTAAAAGATGCAATATCCCCTTGTTCTGCTTAAATAACAGCCTCCTGTTCTATGTATAGGTTCCTCATGAATACAATCAAGTGTTCTCAAATTCCCATTCTTCTCAATGTTATCCACAATTTGTTATGATCCACATGATCAAATGCCCTTGCATAGTCAATAAAAAACAAATAAACATATTTCTGGTATTCTTTGCTTTGAGCCAAGATCCATCAGACATCAGCTGACATTCCTCTCTCCATGTCCCCTTATGAATCCAGTTTACATTTCTGGAAGTTCTGCTGCAACCATTTTTGAATTATAATCAGTAAGATTTTACTTACATGTGACATCAATGATATTATTAGATAATTTCCACATTCTGTGGGATCACTATTCTTTAGAATGGGTACAAGTATGCATCTCTTCCAGTCACTTGGCCAGGTTGCTCTTTCCAAATCCCTTGGTATAGCCAAGAGAGTGCCTCCATGGGGCATCCTTTGGTTGAAACATCTCAATGGATATTTCATCAATTCCCAGAGCCTTGTTTTTCACCAATTCCTTCAGTGCCGCTTTGGCTCCTTCATTCAATACCATTAGTTCTTGATCATATGCCACCTCCTGAAATGGATGATAATCTACCAATTCTTTTTGATATAGTGACTCTGTTTAGTGAATCCATCTTATATTGATGTTTTCTGCATCATTCCGTATATTGCCCATACTCAAAAAACCAAACCTACTGCCATGGAGTTAGATCTGACTCATAGCAACCCCTCTTTTGGTTTCTGAGACAGTATCACTACAGTAGTAGATTGACCAACCTTCCTTCCAAGGAATGGCTGTTGAGTTTGAAATACCAGCCTTCTTGTTAGCAGTCAAGTATCTTAGGCACTACTTGAGCTGCTCTTTGAAATCATCTGTTCAGCTCTTTTCTCCTGTGTATTCTTCCATTTGCTTTAGCTACTATCCATTCAGGGGCAAGTTTCAGAGTCATTTCTGACATCTATTTTGGTCTTTTCTTCCTCTCCCGTCTTTTTAATGACTTTTCACTTTCTTCATGGATGATACTTTTGATGTCATCCCACAATTCCTCTGGTTTTCGGTCACTGGTGTTCAATGCATCAAAATTACTCTTTAGATGGTCTTTAAATTCAGGAGGCATATAAGCAAGGTCATATTTTGGCTCTTTTGGATTTCTTTTAGCTGTCTTCAGCTTCAAATTGAACTTGCATGTGAGCAGTTGATGGTTTGTTCCACAATCATTTCCTGGACTTGTTTGGCTGAAGATATTGAGCTTCTTCATTGTCTCTTGCCACAGATGTAGTCAGTCTGATTCCTGTGTACTCCATCTGGCAAAGTCCATGTGTATACCCATCATTTGTGTTGTTGAAAAAAGGTATTTGCAATGAATAAGTTGTTG
>NW_006921920.1:420950-424527 GCF_000298275.1 Orycteropus afer afer | reverse complement strand
TTTCCAGTGCCTTTTCTAGCACCAAGACCATATTTTCCAACTACCAGTGATTCTTCTTTGTTTCCAACTTTTGCATTCCAATCAACAGTGATAATTAACATATCTTGATTGTATGTTCAGTCAGTTTCAGACTGCAGAAGTTGGTAAAAATCTTCAATTTTCTCATATTTGGTTTGGTGATTGGTGTGTAAATGTTAATAATATTAGTATTAAGTGCTCTTCTTCATAGGTGTATGGATATTATCCTATCACTGACAGCATTGTACTTCAGGATATATCTTGATACATTTTTTGTGATGATGAATGCCACACCATTCTTCTTCAATTTATCATTCCAGCATAGTAGATCATATGATTGTCTGATTCAAAATAGCCCAAACCAATCCATTTCAGCTCCCCAATGCCTAGGATATTGATCTTTATATGCTTTATTTCATTTTTTACAACCTCCAATTTTCCTAGTTTCATACTTCATACATTCCATGTTCCAATTATTAATGGATGTTTGCAGATGTTTCTTCTCATCATGAGACATGCCCCATCAGCAAACGGGATCCCAAAAGTTTACTCTATCCACAGACAGTGTTTCATTGTTATTCATAAAGTTTTCACTTGTCAATTATTGAGAAGTGGATGGATCATCCTTTTTCCGAGTTTGTCTTAGTCTGGAAACTCTGCTAAAACCTACCTACCACGGGTAACCCTGCTAGCATTTGAAACACCAGTGACATAGCATACAGCCTAACAGTAATACTCAAGCCAGCACAGTACAACAAACTGAGAGACAAGTTTGTCTCTCTTAGTTGTTCCAAACTGCTCTGCTCATTTCCTGGTGTCCCTCACCCTGCTGGCTTATCCAGCCTGCCCCCAGGGTGCCAACACCTATTTTTTGCTGGGCTGGGGCTAGCTTACTGTAGCCTGCCCCAGGGCAGCTCCACAAACACAAATACCCACCTTCCACTGGTTCCAGGGTGGCTTATTACATACATATATATATTATATATATAATATGTATATATAATTTTATATATCATATATATATATATATAATTTTGATAGATGTAATGAAACTCTATACATGACTTGTATGTTTTTTGAATTATTTTTAGGTTCACTTTGATTTTCTGTGGGTGTCAGACATAAAGAACGATATTTTGGTTAACTCTCAATTAGCAATCTTAAGGCATTGTGCATGGACTTTTTTCTTGAGCTGTGAAATAAAAGACAAGTGGGAACTGGCTGATGAATATATAAACTGATAGACTGGGACATATTAATCAAAAGTGCTCAGAATCTAAGACCCTGCCAACTGATTTGAAAGAAATAGGAAAAAAAAATAAAAAGATATAGGGTACCTATATTATATTTGGGAGCTCTGGTAGCATAGTGGCTAAGGCATTGGACTGCTAACCAGAAGGCTGGCGGTTCACATCCACCAGCCACTCCTCGGAAGGAAGATGGGGCAACTACTTCTGTAGTGATAATGCCTCGGAAACCCAAGGAGGGGTCACTATGAGTTGGGTCTGACTCGACGGCACATAACAAGAACATATTATATTTAGTTGATGGCTGATAAAAACCCACTGCCATCAAGTCTATTCTGACTCACAGCAAACTGTAGGATTTCCAGAGCTCTAACTCTTTATGGGAGTAGAATGCCTGAGCTTACTCCAGCTGAGCAGCTGATGAGTTTGAACCCCTGACCTTCTGGTTAGCAGTCAACTGCTTTAACCACTGTGCTACCAAAGCTCCTGGTGGCTTATAGTGTCCTATAAATATTATCTTAAAGTGTTGGTAATCTTCAAGACATGAGATTATTTCCTCTGCATTTTATTTGCTGGAAGATTTTATTACTCAACACAGCTTTCTTAGTGGTCAGGAGATATAATATGTCATCTATCAAAGGATAAGTGTTATATAATTGGGTTTTTAAAGAGATTTTTATATAGTTATTTCTGGTAGCATAGTGGCTAAGGCACTTGACTGCTAACCAGAAGGCAGGCGGTTCAAACCCACCAGCCACTCCTCGGAAGGAAGGTTGGACAATCCTACTTCCGTAGTGATACTGCCTTGGAAACCCAAGGAGGGGTCGCTATGAGTCGGGGCCGACTCGACGGCAAACAACAACAACAACAACATAGATTGACACAGATGTGGAGTTTTGGTGTGCATAATATGTGAAGGGATAATTTATGGAATTTTTGTTGAGTTCATGGGATGGGAAGTTATGTTTCTTAAGCAACAATTGATCTGTATTGGAAAGAAATACAACTAGAGGTGTTGGTTGCAGCCTGACCACTTTTTTTCCAGTGAAGATGACTTGGACACAGACTGATTCATGAGGATTGGGACCAGTATTTGAGTACCAAGTCCTTCAAATTGGGCAAAGCATCCTACTCAGGGCTGCTAAACTATCAGGTAAACTGAACTGGGCAGAGGTTGGATTGGATTCTAAGCATTTACAGCCAAGATGAAAAAGGTAAGTTTGATAAACTAATCCAAGGAGCAGAAGCAAAACTACAAAGAAGACATAAGCTCAAAAGAATCCAAAAGGAACATTGTTTGGTAGTGATGCTGCTAAATTTGCAGAAAACGCCCATGGCTTATGTTCCTCGACAAAATGTATTGATTTAAAGGTTTATTTTTTGGTCAAGTCAGGATTAGTATCACAGGATAGCAAGGCTAAAGAATACCACATTGCTAGAGCTTGTGCTGATGTAGCCAGTGTTGTTGTTCAAATTATTTATGTATACAACTAACAGAAAATGGAAAAGCCAGATGCCCAAATATAGTTTCTTAGCATATGTCATATCATGATTGTTGTTGTTGTTGTTGTTATGTGCTGTCGAGTCGGACCCGACTCATAGTGACCCCTCCTTGGGTTTCCGAGGCAGTATTACTACAGAAGTGGATCGCCCCATCTTCTTTCTGAGGAGTGGCTGGTGGGTTTGAACCTCCAGCTTTCATGTTTACCATCATTATAATAATAAAAGTAAAGAGGATTATAATTAAAATAACAAAAATAAAGAAGATTATAGTAGCTAATATTTATACAAAGTTGA
This sequence comes from Orycteropus afer afer, assembly GCF_000298275.1. Lineage (NCBI taxonomy): Eukaryota > Metazoa > Chordata > Mammalia > Tubulidentata > Orycteropodidae > Orycteropus > Orycteropus afer. The sequence goes on along the minus strand of NW_006921920.1, from coordinate 421,465 downwards.
TTTATATTTATATTTATATTTGTAATTATCTTTATCTTTATCCAAGACACTGTGCTAAGTAAGAATACATTATCTCCATTAGTTTTCCTAACACCCCTAAGAGATTGTTATCATTACTATTGCTAACATTGGGGTCATTATTATTGAGGTTTATGAAACATAAAGGGCCCACTAAGTCATATAGCTTATTGATGAGACACCTAGAACTGGACTTAAGTTTGTCCGACTCAAAATCTATGATGTTATTCATAGTTATTTTTTTTCTTTATAAATGTTAATAAAAACCATCATTGTTGTTGTTAAGTGCCGTCGAGTCGTTTCTGACTCATAGCTACCCCATGCACAGCAGAACGAAACATTGCCCAATCCCGCGCCAGCCCCACAATCCCTGCTATACTTGAGCTCATCATTGCAGCCACCATATCAATCCATCTCATTGAAGGCCTCCCCCTCTTTCGTCGACCCTCCACCCTACCAAGCATGACATCCTTCTCCAGGGAATGGTCCCTTCTTAC
>NW_006921920.1:415716-420623 GCF_000298275.1 Orycteropus afer afer | reverse complement strand
AGTTGACTTTCCCAATGCTACACGTCATCTACACGCTGTGAGTTGGGTCCGAATCAATGGCACATAACAACAAAAACCATCATTAGGAAGAATGATACCTGAGTGTTTAGCAAACATAAGAATTCAATGAATAAATTAAGAACAATTAAAATTATTTTCCCTGTTCTGGACAAAATTTTTCTTTTACCCACTCTCCAACCCGATGCTTTAGTGAAGGCTTTTAAAATTATTACTTACTTTCAGGTATCTGTTAATTATATCTTGAAGGGAACTGCCTATGGGCATTGGAGATCAAGCATAATGGTTCTGCACCAAAGAGTGATGGTGTTGAGAGAAAGCACCCAAGAGAGGGAAGCCCAGACAAAGACATCACTGTGAAATGACAGATCACAAGAGTGATACTTGTGGGAAACTCAGAATTGTTCCAATTAGAGAACTTGAGACACTGTATTTATAATAAAGAAAAATCATTATCAGTGACAGGGAGAATTGGGACAATCTATATTGCAAGTTGTTGTGTTCTGGACTTCCTATAAACAAGAGTTTTAACTGGGGTCACTCAGTCCCGTTCTGATTCCATCTGCAATAGAGGAGACTCAGGCAAAGTATCAATGCCAGACAGTTAATTAACCAGCACGCATACAAAACAGGAAAATTATAGTGCCGATGGCAAGACACACTACTATCAAGGGTAATTTAACTGACTGACTGAGAGGTTGTCCATCGAAGGACTGGTCTCAAATTGATATCTGACTTGCCCCCTTTCTTATATTTGAGCTTTGCCCAAGAGATCTTTTCAATTATTCTACTTTAGAGAGTAAGGACTATTTTAATCTTTTATGGAAGTCTCTTGGAAAACCCCTTTGCTGTTACCATGGTGATCTGTTCTTAACTCTTTTGGAAAGTCACTGCTGTCACAAGAGCAATCTGTTCTTTTCTGAGCAGCTTGCTGTTTTGATATTCTGTCTCTGCTGTGTATCTTAGGGCAGGTAGTGTAGTGGCCTTGCAAAACAAGTAATGGCTGTAGCTCCCCTTGCTAGCAATGATATTGTCTCTCTAAGGAGACACAAGATATTTACACTTAAGAGCTCTGGTAGCGTAGTATCTAAGGCACTTGACTGCTAACCAGAAGGCTGGTGGTTCAAACCCACCAGCCACTCCTTGGAAGGAAGGTTGGGCAATCTACTTCTGTAGTGATACTGCCTCAGAAACCCAAGGAGTGGTCACTATGGGTCGGTTCTGACCACACAGCACATAATAACAACAACAATAACATTTTCTTCATAGGAGCTCTGGTGGTGTAGTGCCTAAAGCATTTGACTGCTAACCAACCAGCCACTCCTGAGAAGGAAGATTGGGCAATCTATGACTCAGAAACCCAAGGAGAGGTCTCTATGAGTAGAATCTGAGTTGACAGCAGTGATTTTACACTTCAACAATCTCCTAAGCTAAACAAGATAAATATATACTTTCTTGGGTATCATTTCAGAAATAATCTTTTAATGTGTGCATGTATCAAATCTTGCAGGATAACATTGACAAAATACAATTGAATTTGCATTTATCATTAGATTTATTTGAGATTTTATATTTTAATAATTATTTAATTAGTAAAGAAGAGCTTACAAAATAGACCAGAATGTTTGTTTCTAATATGCACTGCATGCAACAAAATCTTAGATAAATATCCTTATGGCTTACTATTAAATGCCAAGTATGCACCTTTTAATCAAATATGTTATTTAAACTGTATCAAATGAAATTAGAACTTTGTGAAGTGTTAGTACTATCTGAGTCAAATATAAAACCCTCACACTATTATTTTTTAATTGTACTTCATAGGTTTTTTTAATTATTTATTTTATTTTTATAGGTTTTTTTTAAATTGTGATTTTTAAATTCACTTTCCATGCAGCAACTCACGTACACTGTGTCACATGACATTGATTGCAATTTCCCACAATGCAACAGCTGCCTCACACTTTCTCCCCATAGTTAACTCTTCCCTGTATCCTTCCCTCCCACGCACTCTTGCCACCTGAGCTGTCTCCTGTGTATACACAGCCCTTCTATTCTCACATGATTGTTCTCTCCAAGGAGTGTATATACCTAATGTAAATATTCACCTCATATGCTTGTCTTTTGTTTGGCTGGAAGCAACTGGAGTGGGTTCAATTCCAGACCTGAAGGGCAGCTAGGCCCTTAGTCTCGGTGATTCCTTCAGGCTCTCTCAGACAAGCAAACCTGGTCTTTTTCTTTCTCTTTTTTTAATGATATTGAGATTTGTTCCACATATTCTCCCACTCTATCTAGGATCTCCTACATAGATTTCACTCCAAGGAGTTGACAGTGGTAGCTGGGCACCATCTAGTTTTTCTGGTCTCATTGTCGTATAGACTGAGGATCGCATGGTTTACCAGTGGCTTGGACTAATTTTTTCCAGGTACCTTTGGTTTTCTTCATTCTTCTTTGCTCTGGATGAGGAGAGACCCATTGTGGCAACTAGATGGCCACTTACAAGCTTTTAAAATCCTAGTTGCTACTCACCAAAGTAGGATGTGGAACATTATTTTGTGTAGTATGTTATGTCAATTGAGGTTGGTGTCCTCTGTGACTATGGTCCTGAGCCGACAGGAATGACTTGCTCTGTCTGGGTAGCTGGCTGTGGCCAAGAAGGGACTACAACCTTTCCCTTGTGAGCGCTACTATATACCTGGGAATTCTTACAGAAAATACAAATACACTTGTAGAAACATTGTCTGTTGACCCTATATATGCTCTTGGGTCCACTACTCTCTGCCTAGGCATACCTAATACTTCAGCCTGTCCACCTGTATATCCATGTTTGCTTTCACTAACAACACAGTACTGTATGTGCAAAGGGTTCATCTTTGTTGTCTCTACCTCCCATACACTTCTCTATGTCTTCCCCTTCCTCAATGCCACCGTGTTGATAACTCACATTTGCCCTTCTCTTCACCAAATCAGTACTTGTCTCTAGCTATCTAGCAGTGTTCCTTCCCCTCCCTTCCTACCCTTGGAAACAGTTTTGGTTACCTAGTGCCTCTCTGACAAGAATGCACCACAATGGGCTGGCTTGAACAAACAAGAGTTTATTCTCTTACAGTTCAGGAGACTAGAAATCCTAGTTCCAAGTCTAGGATCTAGGGGGCTGGGTGAAAGAGACTTGACCTTGGGCTTCATCTATGTCTCTTGTTCCCAACCCACTGAAACTAGAGGCATCTCTTCACTCAGGGAGCTACTGGCTGTTGAGGCTAACAAGCCCAAGGTAGACAAATAAAATGGCACAGTCCCGATGTTTCCAAACCACATGGCAGGCCATACCTTCAAGTCCATTGACAGTCCCAAGGTTGGAAGAGCATGGGAGGCTGCTGAACAATGACACAGCTACATCTAGGGTTCAAGCATGCCATAAGCTAGAGACCATTCCCAAGGCTGCTGCTTATATACAGGAAGCAGAACACATCCCTAAAGCAGCTGCTAAGCCGCTTGTGGTAGAACCCACCATGTAATTAATTACCAGTCTCATCATGTAGAATAACTACCAGTAGCCGCCCAGCTACTCAACCACGCCCAACCAAGTTGACATATAATTTTACCACAGTAACCAACAAAGAAAATGTCCTTTTATATATAAACCTTTCCTTGACCTTTTACAATAATGGACTAATACATATTTGTCCTTCTGTGATAGACTTATTTCACTCAGTATAATGTCCTCCGAGTTCATACACATTATGCAGTTTTCAGATTCTACATTATTCTTTAAGGTTGTGTAGTATTCCATCGTGTGTCTATACCATAGTTTGGTTATCTATTCTTCTGTTGATGGGAATCTAGGTTGTTTCCATCTTTTGGCAATCGTAAACAATGCTGCAACGAACATGGGTGTGTCTATATCTGTTTTTGTCCTGGCTCTCACTTCTTTAGGACATATACCTAGTGATGGAATGACTTGCTCAAATGGTATTTCTACTTCTAACTTTTTAAGAATTTGCAATACTGTTTTCCACAGTGGTTGTGTCATTTGATAGTCCCACCCAGCAGTGTATGAGAGTGTTAATCTCCCACATCCTCATCTGCATTTGTTATCTTCTGTCTTGTTAGACTTTGCTACTAGTACCAGGGCCAGATGGTATCTAATTGTTGTCCTGATTTGCATCTTTCTAATGGATAATGATCCTGAAAATTTCTTCATGTGTTTTTTGGATGCCTGAATATTCTCTTTGGTGACATGTCTATTCATGTCTTCTGCCCATTTTTCAATTAGATTATTTGCTTTTTTATTGCTGAGGTGTTGGAGTTTTCTATAAATTCTAGAGATAAGTCCTTTGTCAGACATGTCATTGCCAAATATTTTTTCCCAATCTATAGGTTCTCTTTTGGCTCTTTTGGAGAAGTCTTTCTTTGGAAGCACATAAAAATTGAATTTTTTAAAAGGTCCCGTTCATCTAGCTTATCTTCTGCTGTTTGTGCATTTTAGGTTATGCTTGATAGTCTATTTATGCAATAGACAGGAGCCCCTAAATAATGGCCTAGTTTTTTCTTGAGGAACTTGATAGTTTTAAGTTTTACATTTAAGTCTTTGACCCATCTGGAGTTAGATTTGTGTATGGTGTGAGGTACATGTCTTGTTTCATTTTTTGCAAATGGATATCCAATTTTGCCAACACCATTTATTAAACAATATCTTCCCCCACTTAATGTATTTTTAGCCCTTTGTCAAAGATCAGGTCACCATATGTTGATGGATCTATTTTTGAGTCTGTTGTACCAATACAAAGCAGTTTTGACTTTGTTGTTGTTGTTGTTATGTGCCGTCGAGTCAAACCCGACTCATAGCGACCCCTCCTTGGGTTTCCGAGGCAGTATCACTACGGAAGTAG
>NW_006921920.1:411086-414651 GCF_000298275.1 Orycteropus afer afer | reverse complement strand
TACTTTTGTCCTTTTTGTTATCATTCTTTATTCTTCTGTTCCCAGGTTCTAGCTCTCAGCTTTTTTCTTTTCTGTGTTCCTGGTTCCATTTTTTTTTTTTTTTTTCTTGTGGGTAACCCTGTTCCATGTTTTTCTTTTTGCATTTTTCATTTTATTTTTCATTATTCTCCCTCTTGGTGTTTTTCTCTTATTGTCCTCTCCCCAGATAGTGCAGTGTCTTTTGTTTTGTTTCTGGCTTTTTTTTTTTTTTCCATTTTCTCTTTTTGGGTTACTGTACCTGTGCGATTACACAGTGTTTGTTTTTTTTTTTTGTTTGTTTGTTTTATTTTTTGTCCATTTGCTTTTACTTTTTTGATGGTTATTCAATTGTTATTTTTGTCTAACTGAGTGGGAGACAGCAACAGTCCCCTTATGACATTACTATACCCAAATCTCCTGCAGCTTCACCTACTGAGTGAGAGTCATCACCTCCTTCTCCACCATGGGCCTATGATAAACAACCACCAAGAAGATCCTGAATCAACCTTGGCTGTTCTTCACAAACATTAACAGAGTTCTAAATACAACAACATCACAATGTCTCAGAGACAACAGAACATCACAGTCCACACAAAGAAGCAAGATAAAGTGGTAGAAACAAGGGAGCAGAATGCAGACCCAGAAAACATCCCTGAAGAGGAAACAGCATTGGAACTCCCTGATAAGGAATTCAAAATAATTTTATTTAGCTATCTTCAAAGGATTGAGGGAGAGATCAAGGAAAACATAGACAAATCCTTACAAGAATTTTGGAAGAAAATACAAGAACAAAATGACAAAATAAATGAAAAATTAAAAATGATTCTGTCTACAGATAGAAATCCCAAAGATTAATACTAAATTGGCAGAAATAGATAACACATTGAAAGGGCAAAGGAGTAGAATTGATGGAATGGAAGACAGAATTAATGAGATTGAAGACAAATATCTGAATAGTTCTTTGGAAAGGGATCAGTCAGAAAAAAGATCAAAACAAAATGAAGAAAGTCTAAGGATCATGTGGGATGCCATCAAAAGGAATAACCTGCATGTCACTGGAATTCCAGAACAGGAAGAGAAGAATAAAACCACTGAGAAAATTGTCTAAGATTTGTTGGAGGAGAACTTCCCTGATATGATGAAAGATGAGAATATATCCATTCAGGAAGTCCAACGAACCCCAAACAGGATAGACCCCAAAAGAAAATCACCAAGACATATCATCATCTCACTCATCAAAACCAAAGACAAAGAAAGAATCCTGAAAGCAGCATGGGAAAAACAAAAAGGTACTTACAAAGGACAACCAGTAAGAATAAGCTCTGATTTCTCAGCAGAAGTCATGCAAGTGAAAAGGCAGTGGGATGGTATATATAAAACTCTGAAAGAGAAAAATTTTCAACCAAGAATTTTATACCCAGTAAAATTGTTCCTCAAATATGATGGTGAAATTAGGAGATTTCTAGATAAACAGAAACCAAGGAATTTTTATAAAACCGGAGATACTGGGGTTTTTATTTATTTATTTTTTAAAAAAAAAACAAGAGATACTAAAGGGAGTGCTTTGAACAGAGAACCAAAAATAGCAAACAACAACCAACCATTAATTCACAAGATGACATAACCCAGAAACCACAGCTATGGATATATCCAAAGTAAAATAAGCTTACAAGATTGTAAACAGTGGACCAGAAATATCAATTGGCAAGTGAGGACAACTACAAACTAAAAACAGGGAAAATACTGTGTAGTTTCAGAACTTCTAAATGGTGAGGAAGTCAAGAGAGTTGCAAGATAGAACAGACTATTCCAAACTCGGCGAGAAAATTACAAATCACAGGGTATCCTCAATGAAAAATGATAAAACTTCACACCACAATAAAAAAGAGGACAGAACAAATAGTCAGCAAATACTAAAACAACAGCAAGAAAGGAAATGATAACATGATCCATAAACATAATGATCTCAGCACAGAAAATGATATGGAACAAATAAACCAGGGACACCATGAAAAAACACATAACAAAATGACAGCAAACAGTTCTTACTTGTCAATAATTACACTGAATTTTAACAGATTAATTGCACCACTCAAGAGATGGAGAGTTGCAGATTGGATAAGAAAACAAAATCAATCACTATGCTGTCTATAAGAGACACACCTTAGAGACAAAGAGGAAAATAGACTAAAAATCAAAGTTTGGGGAAAGATATATCAAGCAAATGGCAACTCTAAGAGAGCAGGAGTGGCAATATTAATTTCTGATCAAATTGACTGTAAGACAAAACCCACCATATGAGACAAGGAAAGACATTATAAAATGATTAAAGGATCAAATGAACAAGAAGATATAACCATAATAAATATCTATGGACCCAATGAAAGAGCCCCAAAACACATAAATCAGACTTTAAAAGAGTTGAAAAGCCAAATAGATAAGTCCATAGTCATAGTAGGAGACTTTAATACACCACTTTCAATGAAAGATAGAACAACTGGAAAGAAACTCAACAAAAATGCAGAAGAGCTAAACAATCCATCAACTTGACTTTATAGACATCTACAGAGCACTTCATCCAACAACTACACAATATAAATTCTTTTCCAGTGCACATGGCCATAATGCAAGCCTTCATAAATTTAAAGACATTGAAATACTGCAAAGCATCTTCACAGATGACAATGCTATCTAATTAGAAATCAACAATAGAAAGATCAATGAAAAAAGAGTAAACACATGGAAACTGAACAACACCCTCCTTAAGAAAGACTGGTAAGAGATGAAATAAAAAATGAAATTGAAAAATTTCCTCAAATCAAATGAGAGTGAAAACACAATACACCAAAATCTTTGGGACACAGAAAAAGTAATGATCAGAGGTCAATTTATAGCAGTAAGTGCACACATCAAAAAGAAGAAAGACCCAAAATCAACACTTTAAATGAACATCTCCAACAATTAGAGAAAGCACAGCAAGAAAAGCCTACAGTCACTAGAAGAAAGAAATAATCAAGATTAGAGCAGAAATCAATGAAACTGAAAATAGAAAGACAATAGAAAAAATCAACAAGACAAGAAAATGTTTTTTTGAAAAGATTAATAAAATTGACAAACCACTGGCAAATTTAACAAAGTAAAAAGGGGAGAGAATACATATAACATCAAAAACAAATGAAAAAGGTGGCATCACAACAGAACCAACTGAAAGAATGTTGATGGGACCTGGATTGGGATTGCACTGAATGTATAGATTGCTTTGGGTAGAATTGACATTTTCACAATGTTCAATCTTCCTCACCACAAGCATGGTATGTTCTTCCATTTATGTAGGTCTCTTATGGTTTCTTGAAGTAGTCTTTCAGTTTTCTTTGTAAAAAGTCTTTTGTGTCCTTGGTAAGATTTATTCCCACTTTTTTTTTTTTTTTTTTCCCAGTAGCTTTTGTGGATGGTATTGATTTCCTAGATTTTTGCATCTATATTCATGAGGGATATTGCTCTGTAGTTTTCCTTTTGTGTGATGTCTTTGCCTGGTTTTGGTATCAAG
>NW_006921920.1:403898-410602 GCF_000298275.1 Orycteropus afer afer | reverse complement strand
ATTTCTACTCAAATCTTTATTATTTCCTTTCTTCTGGTGATTGTAGGATTTTTTTTTTCCTGCTTTTTTTTTTAATTGTTGGAGATGTGTTGATTTTGGCTCTTTCTTTTTCTTTCATGTGTGCATTTATTGCTATAAATTGGCCTCTGATTACTGCTTTTGCTGTATCCCAAAGATTTTGGTATTTTGTGTATTTTGTGTTTTCATTCTCATTTGACTCAAGGAATATTTAAATTTCATTTTTTATTTCTTCTATTACTCAATTGTTTTGAAGAGGGTATTGTTCAGTTTCCATATGTTATCTCTTTCTCCATTGATTTTCCTATCGTTGATTTCTAATTTTATAGTATTTTGATCTGGGAAGAGACTTAGCAGTATTTTAATGTTTTTAAATTTATTACAGCTTGTTTTATGGCTGAACACATGCTCTATTATGAAGAATGTTCCATATGTACTGGAAAAGAATATATATTGTGTTGTTCTTGGGTGAAGTGCTCTGTTGATTTCTATAAGGTCAAGTTGGTGGATCATATTGTTTAGCTCTTCTGCATCTTAGTTGAGTTTCTTTCCAGTTCTACCTTTCATTGAAAGTGGTGTAATGACTGTGGAGTCATCTATTTGCCTTTTCAACTCTTTTAAAGTCTGCTTTATGTATTTTGGAGCTCTTTCATCAGATCCATAGAAATTTATTACAGTTATAACTTCTGGTTCAATTATTCCTTTAATCATAATATAATGTCCTTCCTTGTCTCTTATGCTGGTTTTTGTCCTAAAGTCAATTTGATCAGAAATGAAGTTTGCCACTCCTGCCCTTTTTTGATTGCCATTTCCTTGATGTATCTTTTTCCAATCTTTGATTTTTAGTCTATTTTTATTTTTGTTTCTTAGGTGTGTCTCTTGTAGACAGCACATTGGTGGATTGTTATCTTATACAGACTGCAACTCTCCAACTCTTGAGTGGTGCATTCAAACCATTGATATTCAGTGTAATTATTGACAAGTATGAATTGGTTGCTGTCATTCTGTTATGTGATTTTTCATGGTTTTCCTGGTTTCTTTGCTCCATATAATTTTCTGTGCTGAGCTCATTATGTTTATGAATGTGTTATCATTTCCTTTGGTGCTATTGTTTTAGTATTTGCTAAATATTTGTGCTTGACTTCTTTTTAATTATGATGTGAAATTTATCATTTTTCTTTGAGGTTATCCTGTGATCTATAATTTTCTCCCCAAGTTTAGAGTTTGCAACTCTCTTGACTTTGTCACCATTTAGAAATACTGTATCTACACTCTTTTTTTCCCTCTTTTTGGTTTTTTAGTTGTCCTCATTTGCCAATTGGTATCTCTGGTTTCCTGTTTACAATCTTGTAAGCAGATTTCACCTTGGATACTTCCATAGCTGTGTTGATTTCTGGGTATGTCATCTTGTGTATTAATGGTCAGTTGTTGTTTGCTACTGTTTTTTCTCTGTTCAAAGTACTCCCTTTAGTATCTGTTGTAATGTTGGTACACTTTTAACAAATTCCCTTAGTTTCTGCTTTTCTGGAAACCTCCTGATTTCACCATTATATTTGAGGGACAGTTTTGCCGGGTATATAATTCTTGGTTGGAAATTTTTCTCTTTCAGAGTTTTACAGATACCATCCTATTGCTTTGTTGCATGAATAGTTTCTGCTGAGAAATCAGAGCTTACTCTTTTTCGTTGTCCTTTGAAACAAACTACTTGTGTTTTTTTTTTTTTTTGTTTGTTTGTTTTGTTTTTTTTTTTTTAACTGTCTTCAGGGTTCTTTCTTTGTCTTTGGTTTTGATGAGTTTGATGATGGTATGTATTGGTGATTTTTTGGGGGAGCCCATTCTGTTTGGAGTTTGTTGGACTTCCTGAATGGATATATTCTCATCTTTTATCATACCAGGGAAGTTCTCTTCCAACAAATCTTGGACAATTTTCTCAGTGGTTTTCTTTCTCTCTTCTTCTTCTGGATCTGATTACACATAGGTTATTCCTTTTGATGGTATCCTACATGAACCTTAGGCTTTCTTCATTTATTTATTTTTTATTTTTTTATTTTTTTCTGATAGAACACTTTCCAAATAAGTATTCAGATATTTGTCTTCAATCTCATTAATTCTGTCTTCCATTGATACAATTCTACTCCTTTCCTCTTTCAATGTGTAATCTATTTCTGAAAATTTTGTATTATTCTTCTGGATTTCTATGTTTATATTTTGTTTCATTTCTAATTTTTCATATTATTTTGTCATTTTGCTCTTGTATTGCCTTTTGAGATTGTTCTAGGGTTTTGTCTGTTTTTCTTAATTCCATCAGTGTTTTCCCTGAACTGTCTCTCAATCTTTTGAAGATACCCAAATACAATTCTTTTAAATTCCTTATCAGGGATTTTCAATGCTTCTTCTTCCTCAGGGATGTGTTCTAGCTCTGTATCCTGCTCCTTTATTTGTACCACTTTATCTTGCTTCTTTGTGTAGACTGTGATGGTCTGTTGTCTCCAAGACTTTGTGACATTGTTGTATTTAGATCTCTCTTAACTGTTTGTGAAGAGTAGCTAAGGGTGAGTCAGGTTTTTCTTGGTGGTTGTTTATTGTTGCCCAGTTAGTGGATAAGGAAGTGGTGGTTCTCACTCAGTAAGTTTCACTGCACAAGATGCATGTGTAGTTGTGTCATATGAGCATGGTTGTTCACTCACATTCAGTTAGACAAAAACAACAATCAAAAAATCATCAAAAATGTAATAGCAAGTGGACAGAAAACACAACAGGTTAACACAGAGGAATAATCACCAAAAAATGAAAAAGAAAAAAAATTTAAAAAAAAAAAAAACTACAATATTTGGGGAGAGGGTAATAAGAGAAAAAAGGCAGAGTAGGAGAATAATGAATTTTAAAAAATTGGAAAAATGCAAAATGCATAACAAGGAATGGGGTTAACCATGAGTAAGAGAAGAGAATGGGAACCAAAAACAAGGAGGAGAGAAAAAGCTGAAAACTAGAAAACTAAAACCTGGGAAGGGAAGAATAAGAATAAAAAAGGACAAATGATAATAATAATAATTTGAAAAGAGGCAAAAATAAACAAACTAAAAGAAAGGGGGAAAAAATCTGGGCAGGGTGGGCCATGGGACCCAGGCTTGGTCTGAGAACAGCGACTGGGATGGAATTTGTGACTGCTCAGAAGGGAGGTGGAAGTGAGGGATAGCTACACCTCTCTTCACCAAGAGGGTGTGAGATCTAAGAGTAACAAGGGGAAAATTATACCTTTCCAGTCATTCATGTCCTGAATGTCCTTGTGGTTCCTGGGAAGTGAAGCCTATTCTTAAGTGCCTGGATCTGGAAAAATTCTATATTTTTAAATATCCAAAATGGTTGAACTGTTTGTAAACATTCAAAATGTCTGTGCCCTCTGGACAGCCAAAAGTCTACAGCTCAGCCCATCTTCTTCTTTGCTGTCTCCCCTTTTATTCACAAGCCACCAATGCAGTCCTCCATGCAGCCCCTGGCTAGTGGGGCAAATTTTTAGGTTAATTCTTAGGTCCTAACACCATTTGGAAATATCTAAGCTGTCCATGTCATCAGGATTTCTGACAGAACACAGCTCTCTATGTCTCCTTTTTTGGTATTTTCATGAAGGTTCTTCTACTAGTTGGAGTTATATCCTTCTCTTCAAAGCTCAGGGCTCCAGGATTATCTTCTGTATATGTGTTAATTGGTTCCCCTAATCTTTGTTGAAGAGGGTCTGTGCAGTCTATCTGCCTATTCCACCATCTTACTAGAACTCTATTATTTAACCAGTTTATTCCAAGACTCTTTTCAAAATTGAGGAAACAATATTTTATGTTCTCCTGTTATTGTTGTTAGGTGCCTTCGAGTAGGTTCCTACTCATAGAGATCCTATGTACAAAAGAATCAAACCCTACACAGTCCTGCATCACCTTCACAATCATCATCGTATTTTAGCCCATCAGCTCAGCCTCTGTGTCAATCCACCCCTTGGAGGGTCTTCTTCTTTTTCTCTGACCCTTTCTTTACTTTACCAAGCATGATTTCCTTCTCCAAGGACTGATCCCTTCTGACAGCATGACAAAAGTAGGGAAACAAGTCTGGCCATTCTCAATTCTAAGGAGCATTCTGGTTGTTCTTTTAACACAGATCTCTTTGTTTTTCTGTGAGTCAAAGGTACATTCAATATTCTCCCACAGTCTTCCTTATTCATTCTCCAGCTCTCATATGCTTGTGAGACTAATTAAAATGTCATGGTTTGGGTCTCACAAGCATATCAGAGCTGGAGAATGAATAAGGAAGACTGTGGGAGAATTGATCCATTTGAATTGTGATGATGATGAAGAATATTGAATGTACCTTTGACTCATAGAAAAAACAAAGAGATCTGTGTTGAAAGATATGTCTTTAAAATAGATATTTTGCAGCAGATTTGTCCTGTGCAATACAACATCTGATTTCTTGACTACTGTTTCCATGGGTGTTAATTGTAGATCCTAGTAAAATGAAATCCTTGACAAATCCCACATTTTCTCCATTTATCATTACATTGCATATTGGTCCAGGTGTGAGGATCTTTGTTTTCTTTATGTTGCAGTGTATTCCATATTGAAGGCTGTAGTCTTTGATCTTTATGAGGACTTCAAGTCTTCTTCCCCTTGAGCAAGTAAAGTTGTGTCATCTGCATGTAACAGGTTGTTAATTAGCCTTTCTCTAATCTAGATGTTGAGGTCTTCTTAATATAATCCAGCTTCTTATGCTATTTGCTCACTATATAGATTGAATAAGTATGGTGAAAAGATGCAACTTTGACACACAACACTACTGATTTTAAACCATGCAGTATCCCCTTGGTCTGTTCAAAAGACTCCTCTTGGTCTATGTCCAGTTTGCTCATGGGCACAATTAAATATTTGGAATACTAATTTTTTTTTGGCATTGCTATCTATAATGTATTATGATCCACACAGTCAAATGCCTTTGCATAGTCAACAAAACACAGAAAACCCAGGTAAACATCTTTCAGGTATTCTGTTCTTTCAGCCAAGATCCATCTGACAACAGCAATGATAAATTTAGTTCCATGCCCTCTTGAATTTCCAGTAGTTCCCTGTTACTATACTGCTGCAACCATTTTCGAATTATCTTCAGCAAAATTTTTCTTGCTTGATATTAATGATATTGTTGAATAATTTCCACATTCTGTTGGATCATCTTTCTTTGGAAATGCCACCAAAGTGGATCTCTTCAAATGGTTGGCTCACTCTCTGTCTTCCAAATTTCTTGGCATAAATGAGTGAGGACTTCCAGTGATGCATCTGTTTGTTGAAACATCTCAATGGATATTCCATTAATTCCTGGAGCTTGTTTTTCACCAATTGCTTCAGTGCATCTTGGATTTCTTCTTTTAATACCACTGGTTCTTGATCATATAATAATTACTGAAATTATTATAAATTAACCAATTCTTTTTGGTACAATAATTTTGCATATTTCTTACATATTTTTTGATGCTTACTATAATTCTCAATATTTTGCCATAGAATCTTTCAATGTTGCCACTTGAGGGTTGAATTTTTGCTTCGGTACTCTTAGCTTGAGGAATGTTGAGTGTGTTCTTCTCTTTTGATTTTCCAACTCCAGTTCTTTCCACATTTCATTATAATATTTGCTTTGTCTTGTCCAGCTGTCCTTTGAAATCTTTCTTTCAGCTCATAATGTCATCATTGTTCCATTCACTTTAGGTATTCTCCATTCAATAGAAACTTTCTGAGTCTCTTCTAATATTCATTTTTTTGCTTTCTTTTCTTTTTCCGTATTTTTAATGACCTTATGGTCTGCTCAAATATGATGTTCTTGATGTCATCCTACAACTTGTCTGGTCCTGCACCATCCTCAAAATATTTACTATATTTGAGTCCAATGTTATAGCTACTGTGTCAAGCCATCCCATTGGGGATCTTTCTCTTTTTCACTAACCATCTGCTATACAAAGCATGGTGTTCCTTCTCCATGGACAGAGTTTTTCCATCTTCATGACTAAGGAGAATTCTGACTGCATTTCTTCCAACTTAGTCATTCTCCTAGCAGTCCAAGGTATCTTTGATATGTATCCAAAAGCATAGATTCTTCTGCATTCTTTATTTGTTGTTTGGCTTTCACATGAATGTGGAGTGATAGAAAATTCCATAGCTTGAGTCAGCATCATAATAAATGGAGAAAAGATTGAAGTTGTCAATGATTTCACATTGCTTAATTCCCAATCAACACCAATAGAGGCAGCAATCAAGAGAACAATGTATTGCACTGGGAAAATCTACTGTAAAAGACCTCTTTAAAGTGCTGAAAAGCAAAAATGTCTCTTTGAAGACAAAGGTGTGGCTAACCCAAGTCATGGTGTTTTCAATCACTGCTTAAGCATGTGAAACCTGGGCAAAGAATAAGGAAGGCCAAAGAAGAGTTGATGCTTTTGAGTTGTAGTGTTGGCAAAGAATACTAAAAGTACCATGGACTGCCAAAAGAAATAACAAATCTGTCATGGAGGAAGTGCAGCCAGAATGCTCCTTGGAAGTGAGAATGGCCAGACTTCATCTTACCTACTTTGGTCATGTTGTCAGAAGGGACTATTCCCTGGAGAAGAATATCATACTAGGTGAAGTGGAGGGTCAATGAAAAAGAAGAACCCCTCA
>NW_006921920.1:397212-403458 GCF_000298275.1 Orycteropus afer afer | reverse complement strand
ACACACATACATACACACACACATTAAAATAATTATCATTTTAAATTATTCAAAGCTTCTACTTTCTGAAAGAATTTGGAGTGATTTAGGGTAATGCAAAGACAAGGGGATAAGCACATATCCTTTAATAGCAAGTAAACAATCCAAATGTGTAATATCTGATCATTTTTCTTAAATTGAGTTCACTCTGTTGGTAATAATTGAAGAAATCTAATATATTTTATTGGAAGTACATTCACTCTCTGTCTTTCAGTTCATTAATTCCATCCCCCCCACACACACACTGATATCCATTATCTTGTGGAATCAATAATTTGAGTAAATAATTAATACTTTATTTTGTAATTTATCTTTTAGAACATGTGAATTACAGCATTTCTCAGTCTGTTCTCAATATTTTTGATAACTGGCTCATCACAATTATATTCTTTGCAGTTTGTATGACTCTTTGAGTTCTTTTCAGTGAGAACATTAGCCTATTGCAAATGATCCCAACCTGGGCAAGAGGCAGAGGTCCCTCTCCAGCAGCACTCTCCATGGTTCACTATCCTGCAGGTGTTAGGTAAGGTTATAATAGCTCTAAAATTCAGACTCTGAAAAACAGCTATCTTTTATTATTTAAAATATTCTTTCTACATTAAAATACTTCCAATATTAAAATCAACTCCAGATCAACAAATACAACTTTTAGTCAATGGCTTCATATGATTAAATCTTATATGAACTGTGTGCAAAAGGGCAACTCATAACTGTTCTCTGTATTTTCCCCATTTTCCTTCTGCAGAGTGGCAGATGGGTTTGAATCACAAACATTCTGGTTAGCAGTCAAATGCCTTAGGGACTGCACCACCAGAGCTCCTTGTTCTCTGTAAAAGCACTTATTATTTCCCTTGAAGTGAATCTTAGATGATATCTCTTTCAAGTTGGTAATAGGTGAATTCCACCTTAAGTATTTGATGTACATGCCATATATTCTGCACTTTACTTAAGCCATAAATCAGTGAGATCAGTAGGATTAATGATTGGTTTACAGGAAGAATTTCCTAGCCTCAAAGTTTCCATATGAGATAGCACTGTGTAATATGAGATTTACATTATATTCAAAGCCAAGTATATAAGTTTAAAATTATAAAAAATAAGCAAAACTTATCATGGCTATGCCTATGTGATTTCATGGCCTTATTACCAATTGATGATACATTCCTCATGTCATCTTTCCTCATGATTGTGTTCATTAGCTCACTAACAATCTCATGTGTGGCCAAATCTTCATGCTACATCAGTCTTTTTGTGTATTCTCTCTCTCCTTCTAGCTGAGTGCTGAGTGAAGAACACTGTTACACACATGTTTTTATATTCATAACACTGAAGATTTATGGGGTCCAAATTGAGAATAGCCATTCTATACAGTTTTAGAGAGTTTCTTTGTCTTTTGAAAAAATAGTTCTGTTTCTTAAAAACAAGCATTTACTTGTCTTATGAAGGAATAGATGATTCTAAAGCAAGGGTTGTTATCTAATCAGAGAATCAACAGCAGTCATAAGTAAATGTTCCCAGTCACTAGTGTACTGTAAGGAGAATGAGCCTGAACTGACTACTTTAAATGTCATACAGACATTATGGTAGATGTAGGAAAGGGCAGAGGAGAAGAATAGAAGGAAACTACAAAAGGTCATATTTACTTTCCTGGTTTCAGAATGTAGCATTCTTATCCAGCCAAAAAATAAACAAACATACAAACAAAAACTCTCCTTGTAAAGAAGACTGGCCACATGCTGAGCAGGGTTTCTGAGCTCAGGAAGCATAAGTCCTCTATTCCCTGAGTTGGGACCTGTCCTCCTACATGTGGAGGGGTTATTATTATGTTGTTAGGTGCCATCGAGTAGTCTCCAAGTCATAGTGACCGTATTATGCACAGCGGAACAAAACACTGTTTAGTGACTCTCCGCTTAAGGGCAATTTTCAAAGTCTCTTCTGACATCCATTTTGGTCTTTTCTTCCTTTCTCATCTTGTTAATGACCTCTTGCTTTCTTCATGGATGATGTTCTTGATGTCATCCCATAATTATTCTGGTTTTCGGTCATAGGTGTTTCATGCATGAAATCTATTCTTTAGATGGTCTCTAAATTCAGGAGAGATATATTCAAGGTCATATTTTGGCTCTCATGGACTTGTTTTAATTGTCTTCAACTTCAAGTTGAACTCACATTTTAGCAATTGATGGTCTGTTCCACAATCAGCTCCTGGACCTGTTTTGGCTAAAGATATCTAAAGATAATGAGCTTTTCCATTGCCTCTTGATACAGATGCAGCCAAAGATGATGTAGAAGAGTGCATTGGTCCTAATCTTGAGAAGGCTCTTTCTCTCTGATTAGACCATCAATGACAGATCCTAGAGTATTTCAGAGTGGTGGAAGCCCTCTCCTCATGGAGAAGTTGTAAATATTGGTTAGACATACCTGTGAATGGTATATAACAGGCTGAGAAACAGTAGCCTTCTGTGGAAAACCAGCTCAATAAATCTGTCTTTGATTCATCTGAAACACTGGCTTAATGACTGAACATTTTAAATTAGGCCTTTGGGCACACTGAAAACCTGAGTAAATTCCAAGTGAATTTCTATAATTCCCACCAGAAGACTATGGGAAATGTCTAATTTACACTGTGTTGCCCACCTGCTAGAGAAGCTTTAGAGCCTAGATGTGTGGATCTGATCTGTTCGATAGAGCTACTGCCAGACACAAAATTATCCATTCAAGAATCAACCAAGTAAATTCTTGGAATTGCTCCCAACACCTGAGCTGATTTAGGCTAGCTACATCTTCACATGAGTGTATGTGAGGCCTATGGAGCTCATGGACCTCAGCTCTGAAGGCATGTACCTTTTACTCTAACACAATCCCTGCACTTTTGTCCAAGCTCAGTCAGAACCTTAGGACAGAGATAGCAGAAGTGCAGTTGCCTACAAGCCAAGAAGACTTTGATCAGTACACCTGCCAGCCTTACATTTCCTGAACTCTCTGTGGCTGCGTAAGAACACCAAAGTTCTGCTGGCTTTTCAGCAGTTCCTTGTTTTGCTCTTTATATTCTCCCCCACACAATTTCACAATACAGTATCTTTCTTGAAGGAAATGCCTAAAATCTTCACCTTTGTCTGTTCAGCTTCAAAAGATGAACAAAAAAATTTGCTGCTTTCTTGGTCCCCAACAACGTTCCCCAGTCTATGCAAACCTAAACACTCAACCTTGATCCTGATAAACAAATGCTTCTGGAGAGAAAACAAGGTGATATTTTGCCTTCCATCCTGTATGTACATGTCTGTCTATACACATTGCACATGCAGACAGGCTGTGCCTCAAACTTCTAGACAATCGTAAGACTGCTGGGTTGGTACTCTCTGGAACCAACAATTCTATGGGTATTGCATTCATCTGTGATTGAGCCAGACACATGAGACACACAGTGGTGGCAAAGTGGAAGCTATTACTATTACTCATAGAAAGAAAACAACAAACAACAAACAAAAAATTCCCATTAAAAAAGGGCTTATAATTTCTCAAATTGCCCTTGTCTATTCTTATGTCTCTAGGCAGCCATGGCCGTATACAGTTCAGATGCTGTGTTCATGTCATTGCTTCCTCTAGTTATCACTACACTGTCCAAGGCCTCTGCTCTGCTACTGGGTTTCACTGACCTCTGCTGCCAGCTTCTAACATGACACCTGGGCCACAACTGCCCAGGATAGGTGGTGTGCAACTCCTCCATGGGTCACACCATCCCTCTCTTTCCCTGTGCAACAAAGTGATACAACTCTAAACTCTGCTGGTAATCTTCCTTTCCAGAAGTATCCAGCTTTGCCCTTCTGTGGGAAGACTCAATACAGGATCCTCTTAAACAACCCCTGGACGGCGTACATTCAACCCTTATCCCTGGATTGGTAAGTGATACAAATCTTTTGGCTCCTCCAGAAATCTTCCAGACCAGAGGTGCTCAGCTCTACTCTGCGAGCTGGCAAGCAAATTGCTTCTCTCTCTCACTTTCATCAGTGTTATCACTCTTTCTTCCAGGACTAGGAGTTTCTCTGTTCAAGGACCCCGAGTGCTTGGTCCAAAGGATGTACTGCACTCTATACCAGATTCTTCTTCTTCTTTTTAATGTTTGCAAGTATTAAATCACTTCACTGGAGTTAAAACACACAGAAAATCTTTTCATAATTCACTTTATTTTATTTAAAAAACTAATTAACAATTAAAGAAATTCAACTAGATTCCACCAATGAGAGCAATGATAATCATGAATCTGGGCAATGAGGGTATGCCAAAGGTGTTCATTCTGGTGAGTTTTTCTGACCATCCTTGTTTGGAAATGATTATCTTTGGGATGTTACTTGTTGTTTATTTCTTCACACAGTGGGTAACATCACAACTATTCTGGAATCCAGGATAGATCCTCACCTTGACAGCCTGATGTACTTGTTTCTTTCCACCCTTTCCATTCTGAATGTGTGTTTTACCACAACCACCATCTTTCAGCTGCTACTGAAACTCTGAACTAGAACAGTCTATCAGTTATGGGGGCTATGTGACCCAGTTTTATATATTTCATTTCCTAGAGGCAACTGAATACATCCTCCTAGCTGTGATGTCCTTTGACATCATTGCTATCTGAAAACCCTTGAGGTACTCAGCTATCATGAATCAGCAACTTAGAATCCTTTCCAGCCACTCCTCAGAAGGAAGGTTGGTCACTCTACTTTCGTAGTGATATCCCCTCAGAAACCCAAGGAGGGGTCACTATGAGTCAGATCCAACTCGACAGCAGTGAGTTGAGTAGTCATAGCTTGGCTAACTCCTTGCTTCAGTCATCTCTCACTGTCCAGCTGCCTCTGTGGTAACAAGGTAGCAATCTCCCTGTGAGAGGTTCCTGTGATAATCAAAATGTCTTGTGTTGATACTACATTCAATGTAGTTATGCTTTCCATTGTGGGGACCTTCTATTCCCTGGTGTCCTTGTCACTTACCCTTGTCTCTTTCTTTTTTATTATTATTTTTTTTTATGGTCCCAAGCCCACAGGTTCAACTACTCAGTCACTTTGGGTAGCTGGCTGTGACCAAGAAGTGACTACAACCTTGCTCCTTGTCAGCTCGACTATACACCTGGGAATTCAGATCTTACAAATAAACTTATAGGACCACTTTCTGCCAACCCTATACCTGGTCTTGGGTATACTCCCCACTTCATAGATATACCTACTAGTTCAGCCTGTCCACCCATCTATACATTCATATAGCCATGTTTGCCTTCATTGAAAAGGCAGTACTGTATGTGCAAAAGGGTTCATCTTTGTTATCTGTACCTCTCATATACCTTTCTATGTATTTCTCTTCCTCAATGCCACCACGTTGATCACTCACATTTGGTACATTGCCCTTCTCTTCACCCAAAATGAATACTTATTTCTACCTGTTTAACAGTGTTCCCTACCCAACCCTCCCACCCCAGGTAACCAACAAAGAAAATTTCCTTCCACAGGAAATCATTCCTTGACTTTTAAAATAATGGATTAATATAATATTTGTCCTTTTGTGGGTGACTTATTTCACTCAGCATAATATTCTCCAAGTTCATCCATGTTATGTGATGTTTTTTAGATTCTACACTATTGTTTAGGGTTGCATAGTATTCCACTGTGTGTATGTACCATAGTTCGGTTATCCATTCCTCAGTTGATGGACACCTAGGTTGTTTCCATCTTTTGGCTGTTGAAAATAGTGTTGCGATGAACATGCATGTGTATAGGTCTGTTCTGGTTATGGCTCTCACTTCTTTAGGATATATACTTAGTAATGGAATGGATGGATTAAATGGTATTTCTAATTTCAACTTTTTAAGGAATCGACATACTGCTTTCCACAGTGGTTGTACCCTTCTATAGGCCCACCAGCAGGGTATGAGAGTTCCAATCTCTCCAAATCCTCACCAGCATTTGTTATTTTCTCTCTTGTTGAACTTTGCTACTAGTGTTAGAACAAGATAGTATCTCATTGTTGTTTTGATTTGCATCTCTCTAATGGCTAATGATCTTGAGCATTTCTTCATATATCTGTTGACTGCTTGAATATACTCCTTGGTGAAGTATCTATTCATGTCTTCTGCCCATTTTTTAATTGGATTGTTTGTCTTTTTGCTATTGAGGTGTTGGAGTTTTCTATAAATTCTAGAGATAAGTCCCTTGTCAGATATGT
>NW_006921920.1:394409-395851 GCF_000298275.1 Orycteropus afer afer | reverse complement strand
TTTTGCATCTATATTCATGAGGGATATTGGTCTATAGTTTTTCTTTTCAATGATGTCTTTGCCTGGTGTCAAGGTTACGCTTGCTTCATAAAATGAGTTATGTTTTCTATGTTTTGGAATAGTTTGAGTAGGATTGGTATCAGTTCTTCTCTGAACGTTTTGTAGAAATCTCTGGTGAAACTGTCTGGGCCAGGACTTTTTTTAGTTGGTAATTTTTTATGACCCGTTCAATTTCTTCTTTTGTGATGTTGTTGTTGTTGTTGTTATGTGCCGTCAAGTCTGCCCGACTCATAGCGATCCCTCCTTGGGTTTCCGAGGCAGTATCACTACGGAAGTAGGATTGCCCAACCTTCCTTCTGAGGAGTGGTTGGTGGGTTTGAACCGACAGCCTTCTGGTTAGCAGTCAAGTGCTTTAGCCACTATGCTACCACAATCTTTTGTGATAGACCTGTTCAACTTTTCAACATCAGTCTGTGTTAGTTTAGCTAAGTGGTGTGTTTCTAGAAATCTGTCCATTTCTTCCAGATTTTCAAATTTGTTGGAGTACAGTTCTTCATAGTGTCCTGATACTATCCTTTATATTTCAGTTGGTTCTGATGTGATGTCACCCATTTAATTGCTTATTCATGTTATTTGTATTCTCTCCCTCTTTTCCTTTGTTAAATTTGCCAGTGGTTTGTCAATTGTATTCATCTTTTCAAAAAACCAACTTCTGGTCTTGATTTTCTCTGTTGCCATTCTATGTTCTGTTTCATTGATTTCTGCTCGAATCTTGATTATTTCCTTTCTTCTGGTGACTCCAGGCTTTTCTTGCTGTTCTTTTTCTAATTTTTAGAGATAATGGTTTAGAGTGTTGATTTTGGCTGTTTCTTCTTTTTTGATGTGTCCATTTATTGCTATAAATTGGCCTCTGATCACTGCTTTTTCTGTGTCCCAAAGATTTTGGTATATTGTGTTTTCATTCTCATTTGATTCAAGGAATTTTTGAATTTCAATTTTTCTTTCTTTTCTTACCCAGTCTTTCTCAAGGAAGGTGTTTTTCAGTTTCCATGTATTACTCTTTTTCCATTGATCTTCTTGTTGTTGATTTCTAGTTTGGTAGCATTATGATCTGAGAAGATGCTTTGCAGTATTTCAATGTTTTTAAATTTATGAAGGCTTGCTTTATGTCCTAACATATGGTCTACCATGGGAAATGTTCCATGTGCACTGGAGAAGAATGTATATTGCTATCGTGTTGGGTGAAGTGCTCTGTAGATGTCTATAAGGTCATGTTGGTGGATTGCATTGTTTAGCTCTTCTGCACCTTTGTTGAGTTTCTTTCCAGTTGTTCTATCTTTCATTGAAAATAGTGTATTAAAGTCTCCCACTATGACTCTGGAGTCATCTATTTGGCTTTTCAACTCTTTTAAAGTCTGATTTATGTATTTTGGGGCTCTTTC
>NW_006921920.1:375357-392918 GCF_000298275.1 Orycteropus afer afer | reverse complement strand
AGGGTTTTGTCTGTGTTTTCCTTGGTCTGTCTCTCAATCCTTCGAAGATACTTAAATATAATTCTTTTGAATTCCTTATCAGAGAGTTCCAATGCTGCTTCTTCCTCAGGGATGTGTTCTGGTTTTGTATCCTGCTCCCTTGTTTCTATCATTTAGTCTTGCTTCTTTGTGTGGCCTGTGATAGTCTGTTGTCTCTGAGGATTCATGGTTGTTATTGTATTTAGATTTCTATTAACTGTTTGTGAAGAGCAGCCAAGGGTGATTCAGTCTCTTCTTGGTGGTTTTTCATCATTGTCCCTTTGGTGGAGAAAGAGGTGGTGACTCTCACTCAGTAAGTGTCGTTGCAAGACATGTCAGTGTAGTTGTGTTGTGTGGGGACTGTTGCTGTCTCCCACTCAGACAAAAATTACAATTGAATAACCATCAAAAAAGTAAAAGCACATGGACAAAAAGTACACCATGTAATCACACAGGAACAGTAATCACAAAAAGAAAAAGGGGAAAAAGAAGAAACCCTGTAATATCTGGGGTGAGGGCAATAAGAGAAAAAAATCAAGAAGGAGAATAATGAAGAAAAAATGGGAAAAATGCAAAAAGAAAAGCAAGGAACAGGGTTTACCATGAAAAAGGAAAAAAAAAAAAAAAATGCAACCAGGAACAGGGAAAAGAAAAAACACTTGAAAGTAGGACCTAGGAGGGGAAAAATAAAGAATAGTAGTGAAAAGTACAAAAGCAGTAATAATAATAGTAGTTTTTAAACTGACAAAAACAAGCAAACCAAAAAACAGAAAAAAGGAAGAGAAAAAAAAATGGGGAGGGCAGGGCAGGGTACCCAGGGTTTGTCAGAATACACAGACTGGGATAGAGTTCCTGCAGGCCCAGAGAGTGGGTGGGAGTGGGGGTTGGCTGCTCCTCCATTCACCAAGAGGGTGTGGGGTATAAGAGTAACAATGGGTGTGTCGCACCTTTCCAGTCGTCCAGGTCTGGAATGGCCTTGGGGTTCCCAGCAAGTGGAGCCTGTCCTTAAGTCCCTGGAATCTGGGAGAACGCTGTCACTTTAAATATCCAAAATGGTCAAGCAGCTTGTATACATTCAAAATGGCTGCGCCCTCCGGACAGAAAAAAGTCCATCACTCAGCCTGCCATTCTCTTAGCTGCCTCCCTTTTTATTCCCCAGTCACCAGAGCAGTCCTCCATGGAGTGCCTGAGTAGCAGGGCTGATTTTTTAGGTTAATTCTTGCGTCCTATCTCCACTTGGCAATATCCAAGATGTCTGTGCTGTTAGGATCACTGCCAGACCACAGCTCCGTATGTCTCCTTTTTTGGTAGTTTTTGTGTAAATTCTTCTGCTAATTGGAGTTTAGTCCAATTCTATATCCTTCCCTTCAAGGCTCAGGGGTCCAGGATTGTATTCTTTGTCTGTGTTCATTGGTTCCCCTTGTCTTTGTTGAAGAGGGTCTGTGCAGTCTTTCCGCCTATTCCACCATGTTACTGGAACTCTCTACCAGATTTTTCTTAGTGGTAGTAAAACTAAAATGAAAAGCATTGCCATGGGTTCGGATCCAACTCACCATGACCACTCCTTGAGTTTCCAAGGCGGTATATTTATAGAAGTAGACTACCCAACCATCCTTCCGAGGAGTGGCTGGTGGGTTTGAACCACCAACCTTCTGGTTAGCAGATGGTGCCTTAGGCATTATACCACCAGATCTCCCTCTTAATGGTAGTGAGATCCCTTTAAACCTCTGTGGTTTTATTGTTGTTGTTGTTACATGCCATCGAGTCGGCCCGGACTCATAGAGACCCCTCCTTGGGTTTCCAAGACAGTATCAGTAAGGAAGAAGATTGCCCAGCCTTCCTTCTGAGGAGTGGCTGTTGGGTTTGAAATGTCAGCTTTCTGGTTAGCAGTCAAGTACCTTAGGCACTATGCAACCAGAGCTCCCCTGTGGTTTATATGTACATATGTGACAGACTTCTTGTCAATTTCAAAGCATTGGCCCTCCTACCAGGACCACAAACTGACCAATTTTCTAAGCAGATCACAAATCATCTGATTTGTATAGTCCCAGCTAGAAAGGTCATATAAAAGCAATTTGTTGGACCATACTTCCACAGAATTCATTTCTCTAGTCTCTGGGCCTCTTTACACTTATTATGACTTTAGCACATGTCCAGACTTTTACAAATCTGTGTATGACTGTGTTTTATTCTGTATTTTTAGTTGTTCTTGGCATGATTGTTGGTTACAGTGAGCTCCTACATTATACCTCAACTGAAACTGTGTATATCTATTTAAGATAGAATGCAGCATGAGTCCATAATGACACTTCTAATTCAAATTCAGTACTAATGTGTTTTCACATAATATCATTCATTTTACATATACATCTTTATTTTCTCCCTTATTGAAAATTATGGTTTGCAATGATATCAATCTAATTATTAAACATGCTTTATCCATAATCTCATAAATTAAAGTAAAATACAAACACTAAATTTTAATTACTTAAATTATTTTTTATTATTATGCTATTCTCTTTGTTCTTATTTTTCTTTCCTGTACAATTACCAGGCAAAATATTCCCATTCTGGATTAGCTTAATCTAGGTTGAAATGAAAATAAGCATGATGAGGGATGTTATAACCCTATCTGCTGCAAGAGGAATGGAATATATTTAAAAAGTGAGAATTGTGCTCTCAAATAAATATATTGTGAATTGGGCTCCATATTTATAAAACTATGTTGAAAATTTTAACTTATACCATATTTATGTGTAAATGTAATACACATACACATACACATATATTTCTAGGAGACCAAGCAGTGCAATGGTTAAGTGCTCAGCCACTAACTAAAAGCCCAAAGGATTGATATCTTGACCATTTAGCCAGCCCATGGGAGAAAGACCTGGTTATCTACTCCCATAAAGATTACAGCCTAAAAATCCCTATGGAGCAATTTTATTCTATCACATGGAGTCTCTACGAGATAAAATCAACTTGATGACTCCTAACAACTTAAACACACACACACACATACACACATGTGTGTTTGTGTGCATTAAAGATATAAAAGACTAAAGAACATAATATTATTAAAAATAGGACTCTGAGTTAAGATGTTTTCTTAAATACTTCAAAATAACTATAAATTATAAAGAAAATGAATAAACTTATAACTAAAATATTTAAATGCTTGTAGTATCACTTACTCCATTTAGTTGCAAATTATTAAAGAAAAATGGGAGAAAATATTTGCAGTATGTAAACAAACAAAAGACTTAAGATGACTGTTACATATTATAGTATTCCAACATAATTAGGATAAAAAAAGTGAAATAAAAATAAGTGGAAAAGTGGGCAAAAATTAACATGCAATTCTTAAGAACATATTTCAGATGACCAGTATAAAAATAACAAATTGTTCAGTTTTGTTAAGAAACAAGAATAATGAAAATTAAAATTGTAATAATCTAGTTCTACCAATTGATGTTATATTGAACATTCCAACAATATCAAGTGTTGGTGATAGAGAAAGTGGGTATTGTCATGCACTGCATAGAGTATACTCTTTTATATAACTTTGATGAATAAATTAGAAGAATACAGTAAAACCAAAATTGAACATATTCTATAACCTTAAATTCTAATTTTATTATCTACTCTAGATAATTTTATCTCTTAGATTGGCTTGTTGAGATTTTTTTCTTTTCTTTTGTTTCTGACATCCTCTAAATTAAAAAATGGAAAAAAATATTTTAGTGTATTTACTTAGAAATATGATATTATTTTAATATATACAATAAATGTTTTATTTATCCATTAATTTTAGTTATATATTAATTTATATCCAAATAAAATAACATTTTTATAAGGTGATGATAATTCCCTAAATAATAAATATGCTTTCTTTAAATATGTCTTTCAACTCAACCCTTCCAATGACAAGATGATATCATATGTGAGGATAATTGATATATATTTATATACATTTTAGTGTTCCTGATTAATATCAAGTATGCCTGCTGTTTGTCAAAAGAGAGGAGAGGAAGTAGAGAACATAGTTTGAAGAATGTTTGAAATTAAAATCTTGAAGTAAATATTAGAGAATATTAAATGATAGAGTAGTAGTTTATAAATACCAAAACTGATTAAAAATTGGTCCATTGTAGTAATTTATGTTTAAGTCACTTTCTGCTCAATAGGTGGAAAATAATGTCTAAATATCATTATTTAAAGGTGGAGTTACTGGAAAAAAATTAATATTCATGTTTATATTCTAATAAATATTTTAATAAATAAACAATATTCTGTTTACATAAATATTGTACCTCCTTATTTATAAGAAAAACCTATTTGCTTTTTATCCAACACTACAATAGAAGACACACTTTTTGGGCTGATCAATATTCCCAAATATTATCACAGCTCTCCCATCATACTCACCATTGACATGACTAACACACCTATCCATACATTAAACTTTCTCTACTGATTTATAATCATTGTTTCCCTTTGTGAAGATCAATTGTCACTATTGGTCCTGTCTCCTGGTTACATTCTTTGCCAAGAATCCCTACAGCTTTTCAGTGAAGAATAATATTACACATCAAAGTTTGGCTCTTAGGGAACATGTTAGATTTGTCCTAATTGTTACTGACAAAAGGTATTATGAGAAGAAAGATAACATATTGATTGAAAGATTTAATAAGAGGTCTTTATTAACAATTAAGGTCCAAATTCACATTTATGTTTCCATTCAATTCTGTAATTGTTTAAACATGTTCTCATATTAAATCTAAGTAATCTATTTCCCCTTAGTTTTTCATTACAGTTTTCCAGTAACTTTTTTTTTAATTTTTATTGTGATTTGGGTGAAAATTTACATAGCAAATTCATTTTCCATACAGCAGTTCATGCACATTTTGTTTCATGACATTGACTTCCATTCCCCACAATGTAACAGCTCTCTTCCCACTCCCCCTCCCACTTATGTCTTCCCTGTGTCTGTTTCTCCTGTGCACTCCTGCCTCCCAAGCTGTCTCCCTATGCAGACACTACCTTTCTATTCTCCCACGATTGTTCACTCCAAGGAGTGTATATATCTGTTGTAAATGTTCACCCCATATGCCTTCTGTTGTTTGGCTGGAAGTGACAGGAGCCATAGTCTCAAGGGTCTCACCAAGCTTTATCAGATAAGCAAACATGGTCTTTTTTTTTTTTTTATGATTTTGCATTTTGTTCCACAATGTTCACCCACTCTATCCAGGATCTCCTGCACCAATTCCTTTCTGAGTAGTTGACAGTGATAGCCAGGCACCATCTAGTTCTTCTGGTGTCATGGTTAAATAGGTGGAGGTTTGCACAGTCCACCAGTTCCCTGGCCTAATTGCTTCCATGCATCCTTGGTTTTCTTCATTCTTCTTTGATCTGGATAAGGAGAGACCCATCATTGCATCTAGATGGCTGCTTGCAAACTTTTAAGACCTTGGTTGCTACTCACCAAAGTAGGATGTGGAACAAGGTTTTTGAGTAGATGTAATGCCAATTAAGCTGGATGTCACCACTGACCATGGTCCCAAGACCATAGGTCCAACTACTTCTCCTTAAGGGTAGCTGGCTGTGACCAAGAGCCACCACAACCTTGTCCCAGAGACTTTGTCAGCTCTACTACACACCCGGAAATTCTTACAGTATATACAAATATACTTGTAGAAACATCATCTGCCAACCCTATACATGGTCATGGGCACACTTCCCACTGCCTAGATATAACTGATCATTCAACCTGTCCACTCATCTATCCACTGGTAGATCAAAGCTTGCCATCACAGACAACACAGTTATTTTTTTCAGTAACTTCTATTTAACTTGCTACTTATTGAAAAGTCAAATGATGTCTTTGAATTACAACGCTGTTCATGAAAATTTCCATTTGTCTTCTTCATAAAATTTGGCCCATGTCTCTTGGAATTAACTCCAAACTATGTTCCATGATACTGTCTTAATAATTGAGCAATGAAGAGCACAGAAAAAGGAAATAAATAAATAAAGAGTGTAAAATATATCATGTAAGATATATAAATAAATAAAAACACAAATAAGTATCCCAGACACTTCATAAAATATATAGATAAATACTTGTTCTGCTCTTCCTCCAGGACAGATCTGTTAGTTCTTTTAGCAGTCCATGGTGCTTTTAGCATTCTTCACCAGCACCACAACTCAAAAGCATCAATTCTTCTGTCTTCCTTATTCATTGTCCAGCTCTTACATGCATGCGAGGTGATTGAAAATATCATGGCTTGTGTCAGGTGCACCTTAGTCCTCAAGGAGACATCCTTGCTCCTCAGAACTTGAAAGAGGTTCTTGCATGAAAATAATAATAAAATAGATTAAATATATAAAATTACTCAAGAGAATCAATACAATATTTATCTATGCAATTAAGAGATAGTGTTATTAGAGTGTTCCTTTAGGGGTTAATGAATCAACTTGATTTAAAGCCTTCTTGGGGACATTTCTTTTGGTGTATGAGTCACAATTTAGGAATGGAGTAGATTAGCAAGCAACACTGTAAGACAGAGTAGACCTTATAGATTTTCCAAGATTGTACGTTTTTACCAAAACAGACTGTCACATCTTTCTCCTGTGGAGCAGCTGATGGATTTAAACCACTAACCTTTTTATTACCAGCCAAGCACGTAACCACTGCACCATCAGGTAAAGACAAGTCTTATGCTCATTATCCTCTCAGCAACCAATATAATTTTGTCAACTACATGGCTCTATTTTTGTTTCATTTAACAATAAACAGATTAAATATGTGTTGTTGCTGTTGTTAGGTGCCATCAAGTTGTCTCTGACTCAAAGTGAACCTATATACAGCTGAAAAAAAACATTACCCAGTCCTATGTTAGCTCCATGATCCCTGCTATACTTAAGCCAATCATTGCAGCCACAATGTCAATCCATCACCTTGAGGGCCTTCCTTTTTTTCATTGACCCTCCACTTTACCATGGATGGTGCATAAATTTTAATAATAGTAGTATTAACTGGCCTTCCTGGTAGGAGTATGGGTATTATCCTATCACTGACAGCACTGTACTTCAGGATATATCTTGAAACATTTGTTTTGAGGATGAATGCTATGCCATTCCTCTTCAATTTATCATTCCCAGCATAGTATTTCACATGGTTATTTGATTCAAAATGGCCAAAAACAGTCCATTTCAGCTCACTAATGCCTAGGATATCAATCTTTATGCATTTCATTTCATTTTTTACAATTTCCAATTTCCTTAGATTCATATTTTGTACATTCCATGTTCCAGTTATTAATGGATCTTTGCAGCTGTTTCTTCTCATTTTGAGTTGTGCCATGTCAGCAAATGGAGGTACCAAAAGATCTACTTTATCCATATAATTAAGGTTGGTTCTACTCTGATGAGGCAGCTCTTTCCCAGTCATATGTTTTCTGTTTCAGGCACACAATGGATTGTGTACATGAATTCTTCTATGAATTTGCACAAGGATCCCACCTGGTAAGTGTAACAATCTCCATTTCCCCAGGAAAAAACTCAGTGTAAATGAGATTAAATATCAAAGCCTAAGAAGGCAGCAGGGAAAATCCTGGGCATTTGTCCATTTTACTCTACAGTCTGCACTTTTTTCTGTGTCACACCCATAGATTGTATATTTGAATATCAAAAAGGTGGTAAAGTCAAAATTTCTCACCTCATGGCACATTGTCTAAGTTATACAGGACCTCTGGTGGCATAGTGTCTAAGGCACTTGACTCCTAACCAGAACGCTGGCAGTTCAAACTGACCAGCCACGCCTCGGAAGGAAGATTGGTCAATCTACTTCCATAGTGATAACTCCTTGGAAACCCAAGAAGGGTCACTATGAGTAGAATCAACTCGATGGCAGTGAGTTATATTTGAATATCAAAAAGGAGGTAAAGTAAAAATTTCTTACCTGATGGCACAATGTCTAAGTTATAACTTCTAAGAATTCTGTGGGGATATGCCAAATTTCACTTTGTACATCTATTTTTATTTACATACAATCATTGGAATCTCAAGATTCGATGAATGATATGAATGGTAACATGGAGTGTCAAATTATCCTACAGAAAACATATGTGAGAGTTGTGAATATAGTTGATAATGGGCTTTATATATTTTTGTTATTCTTTTGAGGCTATGCTTCATAAAACTTAGCAGATGTGAAGACTTTATAACCCAATGTCTTGTATGTCTACTCTGAAGGGACAAATTTATTTTTCTACCTTTTATATTTTGACCCAAAGTGTCAAAAGCATGGATATATTCATAGATTTCTCCTTCATTTTACAGACATGATGTTCCCCTGTGTCTGGGGTGAACAATCTCACATTGAGAAAGTTAAATAAAAGTGGTGATCTGGCTATTATTTCTACATCATCACATGCTATGTAAGGCTCTTACTATCCTCTCATGTGGGAATCATAAGCAATTCCAATAATCTGACTCTGAAAGGCATGTATCTCCACTTTCACAGCCAGTTACCTTAATGCCACCTTTAAATGTTAATGTTGACAGTGAATTCCATTTCTCTATAATACTCCACACTTTTTAACTACACTCAATCTTACTTTAATGATACTTTTATACATTTTGAAGTGAAAAAAAAAATGCTTAAATTATTAACTTCTACAGAATTATTTTTAGGCATCTAGAGTCATTTACTCTTCTTGCACTTAATATCAGATCACAATTTTTAAAGTAGTATGCATAAACCTATGAATAATAAATGGACATTTGGATAAATAGGTACTGCTTTTAAATTGTAAGTGATTACCTTTGGAAATATATATATATATATATATAATCGTTTTTTATGAATATATGAAAATGGAAAATAAAATATTTATGATGTAATTGCTATCATTGTTTTTTTTTTAATGTAGCACAGCACTTTCCCATGCTGATTATGTCTTTTGGTACATAAGAAGTTCAATGAGTAATGCATTCTGAATATCCAAAAGCAATCAGAAGTGAAGACATTGAAATTTATGAGAGAACTGTTAACAGTGATGGAATAAAAGATAATTTATATTCCTATTTGACAACGGATTGAAGAGTTTATTTTATTCTTAAATTTTCCTAAATGGAAGGCATTTACTTAAAATTTACCATTTTAATGTGCATAGAAACTATAATCAGAGGCATTTTATGTGTGTAAATAAAATAACCTGAAAGTAAACCTTAACTCCTTCTTAACTCTTCACATGAATCTGGAAATGATGATGATTTTAAAACTGCCTCTTTTGATTATATCTATATGCTAATGGCCTTAATCCTATACCCCGAAGGAAATATTTTTTCTTCTCTGTGGTCTGGCCAATGCAGGATGTTATAAACTATTCCCAGGAGGTCTTTCCTTTTCGCTCAAGAGATGCAGGATGTGATAGCCTATGCTTGAAGAGTCTTAACAACACAGGATTGTTAATGAATCTTCTATACAATGGACCATCAGAAACAAACACACTTAAGAAAACAATTTTAATAACAAGTTACCAGAAAACCTGTCCTGCCATTGTCCTGTGACCACCCTTAATTACCACTTGGTATTGCATGCATTTAACTTATTGTGCAATCCCATCTATATGTTAACCAGTCTCTGCTAAATCCATAATCTTAGATATCTTGCCTTCAATTCCCCTGTTTGTATCTCAGCCAATTATGGTTTGATAGCTTTAGTTCCTGCTTTGACTCTATAAGTATCCTGGCCTCTTTCTTGTCCAGTGGAGTATCTATCATCACTCTGTGAGTTTGTATGTTTTCCCAGTCTAGACCATCTCTGGACTTTCTATAATCTTTTAATTTTATTTTAACAGAATGTGAGTCTTCACTCTAGGATATTTCTGTGGTGTAGTCAGCAGGATTTGAAGACTTCTCATCACTGACTTCGTCAGAGAGTCATTAGACCCAGCACTTAAGCCTTACTGAACCAAGAGCCCTTTGTGCTACAGCCACCTTCCTTGCTCTCAGAAGTGGTCTGAGGTGAGTCTTCTTGAATCTCAAAGCCTCCATATTGCTGTGCTTCTTAAAATTAAGATGTTAAAAATAAGGTTTATTATAAAACTCCTTTCCTTTATGCCTCCACATTTCAGCCCATCTTCTGGGCTTCATAGAAATAGCCAAGTTGGGCCTGACTGTTCTGACATGTAGTAACCAATAACTGTCAATACAGCTGAACTTTTTACTCCTTTCTTTTCTGTCTCTGCACAAGCTAATTAAGTGAATGCACAGGTTATTGTGCATTAAGAAACGTGTTATTTCTTGGTAAGATCGGAAATGCCATGTGTAAAGATGGAAAGATAGGAAATGTCATGTCCCTTGAGTACTACCATAGTTTACACATGTAAACATTATGTCCACATTGCTGTTTGTACAGAGAAAAATGGTATGCAATTACCAAGGACTCTTTAGAAAGTCAATGGCCAAGATGGTGAAGATTTGACCTAGGTAAATGCATCTGTTTTACACATAAAATTAGAAACTAAAGGATCCAAAGTAAATACAGAAAGTATTTCATGTTTAGTATTTTGAAGCTTACAAAAAAACTTCAGAAATGTAGGTTGCCCTCCCTACACAATACTGTATCAAGTTAGCTGCACAGATCTAGGAATTGCAATGCTAGAGCACTGTAAACAATTTAACAGTAGGCCTTATGACTGCTGACATATCCCCTCTAATTATTGCTGCAGCAGTTGTTGCTCCCCATGCTCCCTGTATTATATTGGCCCCTCTGGTCACAGTTTCTGTTTATCATTCTTTACCATCTTATTCCCCCTCAAACACACTGATTGAACTCCCCTGCTAATCCACTGATTCTTAAAGCCAAGGGAAACCTTTGCTAGAGATCCCTTTTAAAATTTGTTCGGTGCCATCAGTGGTAGCCACTATTATTGAAGAAGCTCCCAAGGAAACTAATGCTGTGTCCTTTGTCCTCTGCTCCTGCACAGAATTAGATAATGTTGCTAAATAACATCATCACATTT
Source organism: Orycteropus afer afer (assembly GCF_000298275.1). Taxonomy (NCBI): domain Eukaryota; kingdom Metazoa; phylum Chordata; class Mammalia; order Tubulidentata; family Orycteropodidae; genus Orycteropus; species Orycteropus afer. The sequence continues at coordinate 381,867 of NW_006921920.1, read as the reverse complement.
GGAGAAATATGTGGGAGAATCCTTATAAATCTGCTAAAGAATTCAAGATCCATACCATCCTGGATTAAAACAAACCCTGCTGCCACTGAGTCAATTCCAACTCATAACAATCCTACAGGAAAAAGAAGAACTATCTTATAGGGTTTTCAAGGCTATAAATATTTATGGAAGCAGATTGACTCATCTTCTTCCCATAGAGCAACTGATGAGTTTGAACCATGAACCACTTGGCTAACAGCTGAATGCTTTAATCACTATACCACCATACCTCCTTACTACGCCACCAGAGTTCCTTTCCCACCTTAAATTTACTGATTTAATATCAGTTAGTTCATAAGGTAGTGAGTCTGGGGACACTTAAATATGGCTACAATATGCGAAATGGAAGAATACTCAAGAAAGTCTTGCTTTAGATAATAGTAGGACACCTGATTACATGCTAATAGCAGCTCAAAAGCAAGCAAAAGTACTCTTTGAGGCTCTTTCACAGATGCCTTTTAGACAGTAGTAGACTGGATAAAAATTCATTCTTTTACTAGAAAAAAAAGGTGAAAGTTTATGACTATTAAGACAGAATTATTAAAAGTTTAGTGCACATTCTGATTTGGACCCTGAAGATTCTGGTGCTTCAGGAGCTTTTATGCAACATCTGTTTCTGGACTTCACCTCAAACTCTCACCTCTGCTTAAATCTAAAGACCTAACTAGGAAAACAATTTTGAGGGCTGATATTGCAGCTTTAGCTTATGTGCTATCTCAAACCTTAGAGATCAAGGAAGACCCTACCATCAAGAAAGCAATGTTTGCCCAGGCAGAGAAAACTAAACTTATGGCTTTGCAACTATGACAGCTCTAAGCCGAAGTTGCAAACTGGCCTTTTTCCCATGTCAGGTCACTGAACTATGAATCAGGCCCTGCTCCCATTTTATGCTTTTATTATGAAAAGCCTGGACATTTTAACAGTTACCTTAAGCTGAAAAATAATAAGATTAGAGCCATACTTCATGCCCTAGATTTGAAACCAAAGAAACATGATTTGGAGAACACATAGGGCCTTTTTATGGAGTGACACTAAATCCCCAAGGAGAAAACACAATTCATATTAGTGGAGAAAATTGCAACATTTTATTTGACATAGGTGTCACTCTTTTGGCTCCTAATCTAACACTTTTAGAAAAATCTCTATTCAAGAGTCCACAAACCTCTAAGGTTGTGGGGGTAACAAATCAAGAACAAATTTTAACCCATGTCCCACCTATTCCTATTTTCTTTGGTCCCATTATACACTTGCACCCTTTATTGCTTAGTGAAGATAACACAATGAATTTAATTGGAAGGGACATTTCATCAAAATGGAATTGTAATATATTCTTTAAGAAGATGGAGAAATGTGTTAGAATTCCTGGAGAAGCATACAGACAAAGAAGGAAGAGAGCTACATGAAGATACTTGTTTCTTCTAAGTAACTCAAAAGAAACTTTCTGTGTTCCTTCATCCTTTGTTAACAAGGTATTTTCAGTTCCCAAAATTCTCTGGGCTACAACTTCCATGAATGTTGGCTATATTTTATTGTTGTTGTTGTTGTTGTTTTGTGCCATTGAGTCGGCCCTAACTCATAGTGACCCCTCCTTGGGTTTCTGAGGCAGTATCACTATGGAAATATTAGCAGGCACTATTAAAATTCAAATTGACACTTCTAATCCTCTACCAAAATATCCATGTATCCCTTGAAAAAGGACACTAAGGAAGGGCTCAAGTCTTTTTGAATGGGTGTCTAATAAAGCCATTCACCAGCCCCTGCAATGCTTTTGTCATTCCTGTAAAGAAACCTGGGAACCAGGGGTGGAGATTTGTACAAAACCTAAGGGACATAAACAAAATAGAAATTCCCTGATTCCCAGTTTTCCCAAATCCTTATTTACTTTTGTGCAATATACAAATAGAAGTGGATCATTTTACAGGGTTTGATCTTTTTTGTGCTTTTTTCAGCATTCCTGTGCACTCTAATAGTAAATATTTATTTGCTTTCAGGTGGGAGGATAAACAATATACATAACTGTTATGCACCAAGGTTTCACAGAATGTTCCACATATTTTTCCCAAAAGTTTCATGCTGATATGCAAGCTTCACAATTCATTCACCTTCCACCTTATTACAGTAAGTAGATAACTTGTTGGTGTGCTCAAATTCTCAACAAGAATTTCTTGTCCAAAGTGTCCTGTTATTACAAAATTTAATCACTTGAAAGGCAGAAGATATCCAGTGAAATATTACAATTGGTCAAATAACAAAAGTAATCAGTATTGACCCTAAAAGAAAGGAAACTGTCATAGCTTACCCTATTCCTAGTTAAAAAAAAAAAAAAGAGGCTTTTAGAATTTTCTGGATATTGTAGAACTTGGATACCTAATATATCTTTAATGGCTCAACCTCTTTGTAGATACTTGAAGGATTCAACATCTGACCTTTTCAGTTTACAGAATGTGGCATAGATGCCATAATGCAGCTAAAAGAGTCATCAATTAATACACCCTCTAGAATTTCTTAATTTTTCCACTAGATTTCTCACTTTTTGTTCATAATAATTCTGGAAATGCCTTGGGGGGTTCTCACCTAGAAACATGGAGGACAACAAAGACATATTTGTTATTATAGTGTCCAATTAGACCCAGTGATTGGGGCTATACTCCATGTCTTAGGGCAGTTGTTGCAACCCCAAAATAATGTGATAATACCATGGATATACTTTTGGAAAGTACCCTGATATCTATGTCTCCATGAGTATAACCCATTTTAAATTCAAGCTTAACTCAACATCTTCCAGCTAGCAGATTGATTTCTTATGAAGTCCTCCTCTTATAAAGCTTTAATATCAGATTGCACATGATAACTACTTTAAAATGAGCAACATTGTTACCTCCTCTCAATGAAAATTTCCCACCACAGAATTGTTTAGTCCTAACTGGAAAACTTTTTTAATCTCAACAGAGTTTACAAGAAACTCCCCATTCAAACCCCAATTTAGTTCTGTTTGTAAATGTATCTTATATTAAACCTGGTTTCAAGAGCTCCCATTACGAACAGAAGTCCTGAAAAGTATCCCTCTAGCTGACACTATATCACCAAAATAAGCTGAATTGATTGCTTTCACAAGGACTTACAACCTGGCTTCTGGATGATCAGCAAATATTTACAATAATATGATGTATTTTGGGGGGTTACAAATGATTTGGAGGTAGTATAGAAACAGAAAGCATTCCTCACATCCTCTAGAATACACACACACACACACAAAGTCTTATAATGACAGACCTCTTGAAAGCCCTTTTACTCCTCTCTGAGATTGCTGGGATAAAAATCCAGGCTGATCAACCTAAAGGTGTCCCTCAGACTGAAGAAATTAAAGGAAATACTTTGGCTGATTCAACTGAAAAAAAAAAAAAAAAAAAAAAAAGCTGCCTCTGAAGTGCTTACCATGATTTTTGGATGGAAAGGAGAATGATTAGATCCTACACATGATAGCAATATAAGTGATGGACTAGATCTCCAGACAAGATGGTCTTGTCACAGTCGTTGCATATTTTTTTTTCCCCAAAACTTTTTTTATAATGAATTGGGTGCAAATTTACAAATTTTATTCCGAACAGTTTATGCACATTTGGTTTTGGGAACCCAATTACAATCCTCAGCCATAAAAAGCTCTCTACTCTGTCACTACCCCTTTCCTGTACCCTTCTTATCTATTCATTCCTGTCTGTCTAGCTTTCCCTCTATGTGAAATATTCCCTTCTGATGTTTCATGGTTGATTCATCTAAGGGGGGTAGGTGGGTGCATGTCCTTGGGGTAGGTGTTCTGCTTGTAGAACTTTCTATTTTTGGGCTGAGAGCTAATCCGTGGAAAGGAGTTCATTTCCAGGCCTGAAGGATAATCTGGGGCCATAGTCTCAGAGGGTTCCACCAGTTTCTATCTGACCAGTAATTCTGGTCATTTTTGTGTTTTTAATTTTTTTTCTACATTTTTCCTCCAATTCTATCTAACATCTCCAATTTTTACTCCTGTTCAAGTGTTGTTACTGGTAGCCAGGCAAAATCAACCCTGGTCTCAGGGTTGTGAAGCATGAGGTCCTTGTGGTCCATCATATCTCTGGACTAATTGTTCCCAAATGACTTTGATGTTTTTCACTCTTCTTTACTCTAGACAAGAGGAGACCAATAGATGCATCTTAGATGGACACTTGAAAGCTTTTAAGACCCCAGTTGCTTCTCAACAAAGTAGGGTGTAGAACAAGTTTTTTATGTGCTGTGTTGTGCCAATTGAGCATGATGTACCTTGAGACTATAGTCCTAAGTCAGCAGGCCCAGTGATTCTCTTCCTCAAGGTATTTGGTTGTCTCTGAGAAGCTACTTCAACCTTGTCCTGTGTTATCTCTCTAATGTACATGGATAATTTTGTACCACAAGTACATTATGTAAGACTATCTTCAGCCAAATCTATCCTTGGTCTTGGGTGTATTCTTGTTCACCTACCCTCATCTGATCTTTTCACCTATCTATGCATTTATCATAGCCTAGTGTTTGTTGCCATGATAATGCAGTATTATGCATGCAATAATATTTGCCTCTCTTGTCTCTCCATTTTGTGCATGTTTCTGTTTCTTCCCTTTCCCCATTATTACCGTGCTTGTCCCCTACTCTTGCCTTACTGCCCCTCCCTTCACCCAAATAAACATGTGACTCCTACTAGTCAGAAATTTTCCTGTCCCTTCCCTCCTATCCCTGGGAACCAAAAAAAGTGAATTTCCTTCTCTGTATAAACCTTTCCTTGACTTTTTATAATAATGGATGCATACAATATTTGTCCTTCTGTGATTGACTTATTTCACTCAATATAATCCTCTTCAAATTCATCCACATTTTCAGGTGATTCATGGATTATTCATTATTCTTTAATTGTACAGTATTCCATTGTGTGTATGTACTCTAATTTTGTTATCCAATTATCTGTTTATGGACACTTAAATTGTTTCTATCTCTTTGTTATGGGTAATTGTTCTGTGATGAACATGCATGCCCTTATGTTTATTCATGTCCTGGATCTCACCTCTTCAGTATATATTCCTAGTAACTGAATTGCTAGACCAAATGGTATTTCTATTTAATTTTTTTTTCAAGGAAACTTCATACAGTTTTGCACAGTGGCTGTACCATTTTACAGCCCCATCAGCAATATATGAGAGTTCCAATCTCTCTACACCCTTGGCAGCATTTGTTATTATTTGTCTTGTTGAACTTTTCTACTATTGCTGGGGTAGATATTTCATTGTTGTTTTGATTTCATCTCTCTAGTGGCTAATGATCATGAGCATTTCCTTGTGACTTTAGTAGCTGCCTGTACTTTTATTATTAATAGTGTTCACTGAGATGCCTATTAAGTTTGGAAGACTTAGTCACACGTATTGGAAAAGTACTGGTATAGTAATTTTACTGAGGTGGCTTCCCATGTCATAGGGTCCTGTCACACATATCTACCTTCTTTGTCTCTATTAATTTTGATAACATTTGTCATTGTTGTTGTTGTTGTTATGTGTGCCATCAAGTCGAACCCTACTCATAGCGACCCTTCCTTGGGTTTCCGAGGCAGTATCACTATGTAAGTAGATTGCCCCATCTTCCTTGAGGAGTGGCTGGTGGGTTTGCCACCAGCCTTCTGGTTAGCAGTCAAGTGCCTTAGCCACTATGCTGCCAGAGCTCCTAACATTTGTCATAGATTAAAAAAAAAAAAAAAAAAAAAAAAAAAAAACTCTTACTCATTGTAAAATTTGTAAATATTTTAACCCTGGAGGCTATTATGGAACCAATTTGATTGAGGAGTGAACAAAAGTGGTAGGTTTTGACTCCTCAAATTCATAATCTTACAGAAGAACAGGAACAAGGGGCTTGGAGAAAAGATTGTTGCTGAAAAAAATAGAAAAAAAAAAAAAAAAGAAGACATATTGGAAGAACTCAATGATAAACCTACTTGCCAAAGTTTTTGCAAGTGTTTCTTGCCTAATCTCTGCATTTTTAGGTGACCTGAGAAGTGAAAACTGATTGACCTAATTAAAAATATAATTGGAGATATTTGGGGAGTACAGAAGACTGTGTAGTTAAATCATTTTTAGTCTGCTCCTGATATAACTCAGGTTGTCCCCATCTAACTTCACCTGGTAGACTTCATCTTTTTAGTTGTTAACTAATCCTTGTGTCACTAAACTACAGGGAGTGAAGACTTGGATTCACCTCTCCCAGTTAAAGAAGGCCACAGGCCTGAGGAATTGTCCAGCCCACAAACAAACTAAAACTTGAATTCACACAGCCTGAAAATCAGAAGCAGACAACTGTGTGAGAAGACACATCACCCCAAGATCACAGAACAAGATCATGCAAGTAGAGATAAAATCCTTGGATGTGGTATACTTTTTTTTTTAATTGTGTTTGCTATTTTATTCCTATTAAATGTCCTTAGAATTT
>NW_006921920.1:354758-356281 GCF_000298275.1 Orycteropus afer afer | reverse complement strand
GGGCCTGAGTTGCCTCTCCTCACCTAATCCCTTCAGCTGATTGCTCTTCTCTCTGGCTTGCTGGCTTTTAATCCCCTTTCTCCTGCTCTTCCCGCTTGCTACTTTTGGTGTCCCTGAGTTGTCTCTCCTCACCTGTAACCCTGGAGCTGACTGTATACTGTATAGCAATACAATTATTTTGTATAGCAATCTCATTTATTGCAAACTTCCAAATAATTTTTTACATATATAATTATGTCATCAATGAATGAAAATAGATTTGCTTCTCTCATTCAAATCTAGATTTCTTTTACTTCTTTGCATTGTTATATTTTTAGTAGTACCATTACTTGAAAGGAAATGGTGATAAGTGGTGATAGCAAAATTTGTTGTCTTGTACCATATAATGTTTTGAGTCTTTTACTATAAAGTATGATGTTAGTTGTAGGTCTTTTGTAGAGTTTTCTCTTTGCCTTCCAGTTTGTTCATTTATTATATATACATGTATATATGTGTGTGTGTATGTATATATGTATATATACATACACATACATACACACACACACACACACACATATATATATATTCATTTTCTGCCTTCTTTTGGATTATTATTATTATTATTATTTTATTTCCCTTTATTTCTATTTTGCTGGCTTATTTGCTACAAATTTTTGTTGCGTTACTTTAATGGATTTTAAGTTTTATATTATACAGATTTAACTGTATTTAATGTAATTTAATGTTACAATCTACATTCAAGAGATAATATATCATTTTCTGTATAATAGAAGAAGATTATAATAGCTTACTTCTCCACTTCTCCTACAATTTTCCTCACTTTCTGTTACTTCCATTGAGAACTTCTATTATCTACAAAGCCACCTAGGTTGTCATATATCACATTAATACTCTTCATTTTCTAATAATTTTTTTCTTTCATTTTGCAAAGTTTCCATTGATATCTTCACATTTACTATCCTTTTTTTTTTCTGCAATGACTAATTTATTGTTCATTGCATCCCGTTTGTTATTATTATTATTATTTTTTTATCTCAGACCTGTTAGATATCATCCCTTCAAGCTTGTTCACTGATTATTTTCTATCTTCCTTGTCAGTAGTTATCATGGCAATTTTTCCTACCATTCTTAAATATATGAAGTGCATTTATAAAAACTGTTTAAATTACCTTGTCATACAATTATATAACTTCTCAGTAAGTTTCCATTGATTGACTTTCTTCCTCTTTGTTGGTCATATTTTTCAACATCTTTGTATGTGTGTAGGAGCTCTGGTGGCGTAGTAGATAAAGCACTTGACTGTTAACCAGAAAGTCAGTGGTTCAAACCTAGCAGATGCTCTGCAGAAGGAAGACTAGACAATCTACTTCCATAAGGATTTACAGCCTTGTAAACCCAATGCAGGTCACTATAAGTTGGAAATGACTCAATGGCACTGAGTTTGGTTTTTTTGTTTTGTTTTATTTTGCCTGTGTAGTTATATCTTGTTGCCTGTTAAATCTGTCATTTTCATCTTTTTTTTT
>NW_006921920.1:350332-354658 GCF_000298275.1 Orycteropus afer afer | reverse complement strand
TTTTGGTATTTTCATGCAAATTCTTCTGCTAGTTGGGGTTTAGTCCAATTCTGTATCCTTCCCTTCAAGGCTCAGCGATCCAAGATTATCTTGTGTGTCTGTGTTAATTGGTTTCCCTTTTCTTTGTTGAAGAGGGTCTTTGCAATCCTTCTGCCTCGTCCGCCATCTTGCCGGAAGCCCTTTTCTGTTTTTCTTAACAGCCATTTTAATTGCCCTTTATATTCAAATCCCAGGAATTTATTTCATCATAGCTATAATTTGTATGCTTATTGTCTTTATTTATTTTTTGAGGAAGCTATTTCCTTCACTATGAACTTTTTCTTAGGTCTACTCATACTAAAGCTTGGAATGGAAATGCAGTTTTTTTTTTGTTTGTTTGTTTTTTTTTTGTTTTTTTTAATTAGCCCAATCAGTGGCTAGCATAGCCAACCTGACTGACTGCTGTGTCATAGAACACCACAGGAAATTTCTGTCCAATGTTACGATTAATCTACTTTCATAGAGATAACACATCAGAAACCCAAGGAGGGGTCACAATGAGCTGAAAATGACTCCACAGCAGTGAGTTTTTACTGCATACTTACCTTTCCCAAAAGGATCACTGAAAACTGGGTGCTACAGTTAGGCATGTTGAAGACAGTCAATGTCACCCAGTCATTCAGTGAAAATGGCATTCTGGGTCTTAAAAACTTGAACTAGGACAGTGGTCATCCAAAATGAAATAGGAATCAAAGTGTTCATGTGGAATAAAACTTGATATCCTATGTGTGATCAAATATTTACATGGAAATCCTTGATAAAGATGAGGGAAAATCCATAAGAGTCTAAAATCAGAGGCACTTTGTTTGTGTAAGTACAACAGCCTGGATGCAAAATATCTTAAGTCTTCACATGAGTCCTGAATCCCCATTGAATCTAAAAATTGCTTTTTCTGACAGTACCTTCTCTAATCTTCATGTTGACCTAAACTCTATATACTGAAAAAACAAAACCCAACTCACTGCTGTAGAGTCAGATCTAACTCATAGGGACCCCTCTTTGGGTTTCTGAGGTGATATCTCTATGGAAGTAGATTGCCCAATCTTCCTTCTGAGTAGTGGCTGGTGAGATTGAGTCACCAGCCTCTGGTTAGCAGTCAAAACCATTTTATTTTTTCTCTGTAGTTTGGCAGGTGCAGGATGCCACCACCAATTCCCATGGGGTGTCTCCCTTATTCACAACAGATGCAGGGTATGATAGCCTTTGGCCAAAAGGTCTTGATGCATAGCATTATCAATACATCTTCTATATAATGGAATTTCAGGAACAAACATACTTGACAAAGCAATTTTAATAACAGGATACAAGTTATACATGTCTTGCCTTTGCCCTGTGATCAACTTGTGGTTGACTGAAAACCATGTATGTTTGCAACTATGTACCTTATTATTATAAGGAGCTCTGGTGGCACGGTGGTTAAGGCATTCAATTGCTAAGCACTAGGTCAGGAGTTTGAACCTACCAGCTGCTCCATAGGAGAAAAATGATCCAGAATGCTTCTGTAAAAATTTAGTCTTAGAAATGCTATAGGATAGTTCTTCTCTGTCCTATAAGGTCACCATGAGTTGGAATTGACTTAATGACAGTGGGTCTTGTTGTTGTTGTTTTTATATATAAGCAAGTTGTCTGTGGGTGAACACTGGAGACAGACCAAAAGACTGAATCAAGGCATTTTATTGAGTGTAAGAAAATTCAGCTATACTATCAATTTCTTACATGAGTTTGTTCTAAGTGTTTGTTCTAATTTAGATTCCCCACCTATATCTCAAATGAAAGTTTTAACTTATGGAGATATTATGTTTTTGAGATGCTGGGACAAATATTGACCTCATATTTCTCCCATCTGTAGATTCAAACTGATGACCTTTTGCTTACTGGCCCAGTTTCCCTAATCCTTCAAGTGTTCTTGCACAAGAGCACTCACTAACAAATCTTCTACATTCAAGTCTCAGAGACTTGAGGATAATTCTTGGGGAACTAGACCTAAGACTATATTACATTACATATTCTGTAAGAAAAGGACATATAACTAATTGACCAAGAAAAATCATCAGACATTAAAACAGAAAAGAGATGCTATTAGCAATACAAAAAAGAACAAGAAAACATAATAAGGAGCCTTGCAGATGTATTAGGCATGAAAAATGTAATAATGAAATAAAGAACACATGTGAATGCATACAGAATAAAAATCAATTAGTCAGTTAGAAGACCAAATTAAGATAAGCTCCCAGAAAAAAGAAGAAAATGACTGTCTACCCATATATACGGGAGCTCTGGTAACATAGTGGCTAAGACACTTGCCTGCTAACCAGATGGCTGGCGGTTCAAACCCACCAGCCACTCCTCAGAAGGAAGGTTGGGCAATCCTACTTCCATAGTGATACTGCCTCGGAAACCCAAGGAGGGGTCGCTATGAGTCGGGGCTGACTCAACGGCACATAACAACAACAACAACAACACCCGTATATACAGAGAGTGAGACAGACAGACAAATAAGAAACATTAGAAAAATAAAAATAAAGGTTGAATCATTGATACAGTGGCTGATGGTCCTTCTGAGTTGTTCTGATGAGGAAAGCAGTCTGGGCATTCTTCATGACATCCTCATAGGCCATTCCCTGGGCTCAAGTGGCTGAGGTGAGAATCTGTATTATTGGCTGAAGTGACCACTTTTGGTGAGAGCAAGTCCTATTGAGATACTACAAGAAGAACTGTCAGCCCAAACTTCCTACCAGCTGAAACCTGGGTCACTCAGTCCCATGGGGGCCTAAGGGTATACTACAGCACCTCACATAAGTATTTGTTTTCTTCTTAATTTTTATTGTGATTTGGGTAAAAGTTTATAGAGAAAATTGATTTCCAATTAAAGATTTGTTTCCTTTTCAATACCTTGTGCTCCTCAAAACTTTTTCTATTTCAGCTTATGATCACTTTTACTCTTGGAGACATTAGCTACTTGGACAGACAACAACTAGAGTGAAAACTAGATGTCCATTTGAGTTGGGCACAATGAAATCAAGGGAAAGAAATTGTGGCACATCTGATCCTCCATACCTGCCAGACCACTCCTCTGGTTGTCTTCATCTTCCATACCCAATGGACCAAGGAACACTGGCATTAGAAGGAGAAATCTCCCAGATGATAACTCCTCTGACTCTGGATATGTGTCAGTCCCTATCTTGCTATGGGTCAGTTGATCACGACCTGAGTATCTGTTGGTCCTTCCTGTCTTGGTACTTGTCAATTAGCCTGGGCTGCTTCACAAATTCTTAGAAGCATGAATCATCCTCTTGCTACTTTTGAGGACACACAGAATGGTGCCTAAAGTTCACAGCAGGTGTGAACATAGGTACTGCTTGTTCCAAAGCAATAGAGGAAGGGATACCAAGGTCCCACAGGTTTCCTCTTGTTTTATCCTCTAGTTGTTGCACTGCCTCTTTTTCAGGCCAAAACCACATTGCTCAAAACTACTTCTATTATTTTCTAGAAAATTATGTTTCTCATATTTACTCCCTTTCCCTTTCTATTTCATAATAGTCACATAGCCAAGGACTCTTCTGCTAGGTATTCATAACACAGGAATGATGAAGTATGTGGGAAAAACACATGTACACAGGGGTATTCTTAGCAGTATTGTTCATAATACAAATTACTCAAAACACCATAAATGCCCATCAATAGGGAACTCTTTAAATAAATTATGTTACGTCCACACATCACCACTTAAAAAGAATGAGGCAATTCTATGTATACTAGTAAAAGAATATATCTAAGAAATAAATGACTATATATGTGAAGAACTGCAAAGGAAAGGAACCAGTGACTAGAAGACAGAGTTAGAAAGAGACTTATCTTCAATACACTAGAAGCCAGAGTGCTTCTGTAAAAATTTAGTCTATTATTTATTTATTTCCTACAATAGAAATTAAAGTGGAGATAATTTAGGGCAGGAATAAAAGTGCAATGACCTAGTGTGGGAAACCACAAGTTCCTGCAACCAAAACAGGGACATGCATTTCTAGAGAACTGAATGTATTATTTAGTTAACAAAACAAATATCTTACTCTATGTAACACTATAATGGTTTGTGTCCTGACTTTTTACACAAACCCAGGAAAACATTCTGGCTGTCCTTTTGCTTTATCAACATGTTGTTGTTGTTGTTGTCATGTGCCATCGAGTCGCTCCCGACTCATAGCGGCCCCTCCTTGGGTTTCCAAGGCAGTATCACTATGGAAGTAGATTGCCCCATCTTCCTTCTGAGGAGTGGCTGGTGGGTTTGAA
>NW_006921920.1:337246-344788 GCF_000298275.1 Orycteropus afer afer | reverse complement strand
TTTTTTTTTTTTTTTTTTTTTTTTGATGCTGGCTACTTATGTTTTCTAATAAATATTCCTTTAAAAAAATTATTGTAATTTGGGTGAAAGTTTACAGAACAAATTAATTTTCTATCCAACAGTTAATACACATTTTGTTTCATGGCATTGACTGCAATTCCCCACAATGTGACAGCTCTCTTCCTACTCCTATCCATAGTTACCTCTCCCCTGTATCCTTCCCTCCCATACACTCCCATCCCCCAAATTGTTTCCCTATGCAAACACTGCCTTCTGTCCTACCATGGTTGATCACTCCATGGAGTGTGTCTACCTGATGTAAGCATTCACCTCCTATGCCTGCCTATTGTTTGGCTGGAAGGCACAGAAGTGAGTTCAATTCCAGACCTGAAGGGTGGCTAGGGGCCTTAGTCTCAGGGGTCTCACCAGACTCTATCAGATCAGCAAATCTCGTGTTTATTTTATGATTTGGAACTTTGTTCCACTTTGTTCTTCCAATCTATTGAGGATTTTTTGCACAGATCCCTGTCCAAGTGTTTGACAGTAGTAGCCAGGCACCATCTAGTTCTTCTTGCCTCATGGTCATACAGGCTGGGGATCACATGGTCTACCAGTCCCTTGGACTAATTGTTTTCACACTTCTTTGGTTTTCTTCATTATTCTCTGCTCTGGATGAGGAGAGACCCATCTTTGCATCTAGATGGCTGCTTGCAATTTTTCAAGATTCCAGTTGCTACTCACCAGAGTACAATGTTTTTCTGTAGTATGTTATACCAGTTGAGCTTGATATCCCCTGTACTCATTGTCCTGAGCCCACAGCTCAAACTACTTTCTCTCTACAGATAGCTGGTTGTGGCCAAGAAACCACCACAAACTTTCCCCATGTCAGCTCTAATATACACCAGGACATTCTTACAGCACATACAAATACACATGTGGAAATATTGTCTGCTAACCCCATGCATGGTCATGGGCATCCCCCCCCCCCTGCATAGTTATACCTGATCTTTCAGCCTGTCCATTCATCTATCCACTCATAGATCAATGCTTGCCATCACTGACAACACAGTACTGTATATGCAAAAGGGTTCATCTTTGTTGTCTGTACTTCCCATGTACCTCTCTATGTCTTGCTCTTCCTCAGTGCCATTGTGTTGATCACTCAGTTTTGGTACATTGCCCTTCCCTTCACCCAAATCAATATTTGTCTCTACCTATCTAGCAGTGTTCCCTCCCCTCCCATCCCATCCCTAGTAACCAACCAAGAAATTTTCCTTTCATATATAAAAATTACCTTGACTTTTTACAATAGTGAACTAATACAATATTTGTCTTTTGATTGACTTATTTGACTCAGCATAATGTCCTCTGAGTCCATCTACATTATGTGGTGTTTTGTAGATTGTACATTATTCTTTAGTTTTCCAAAGTATTCCACTTTGTATGTAACATAGTTTGGTTAGCCAATAATAAATATTCTTGAGTTTTACTCTTAAAAAGTACATCCTATGCAGGTAACTTTGGCCTTTGGCCTATTTTTACACTCTTCAGGAGGAAAAAAAATAAATAAATAAATTTACCAATTTAAACACTTACTTGTATATGAAAATAAAAATATTGCATGTAGTCTTCAGAGCCTAAATTTTTTATTATTGCTTATTATTTTTTTCTTATTGCTGATGTCAGATGGATCTTGGCTGAAAGCTAAGAATATCAGAAAGATGTTACCCATCTTTTATAGACCTTGTAAAGACCTACAACTGCATGAATCAAAATAAGTATGGATAACATTGCAAGGAATAGAAATTTCAGAATGCTTAATTGTGCTCAAGAGAAACCTGTACATAGATGAAGAGGGAGTTGTTTGAACAGAACAAGGGGATACTGTATGGTTTAAAGTAAGAAAGGGTGTTCATCAGGGTTGTATCCTTTCACCATATTTATTCAGTCTGTATGCAAATAATACTAGAAACTGAATTGTTGTTGTTGTTGTTGTTGTTATGTGCCGTCGAGTCAGACCCAACTCATAGCGACCCCTCATTTGTTTCCAAGACAGTATCACTATGGAAGTAGATTACCCTATCTTCCTTCCGAGGAGTGGCTGGTGTGTTTGAACTGCCAGCCTTCTTGCTAGCAGTCAAGTGCCTTAGGCACTATGAAAAAGAAAGCAGCATCAGGATTGGAGGAAGACTCCTTAACAACTTGCAATATGCAGATGACATGACATCGCTTACAGGAAGTGAAGAGAACTTGAAACACTTATTGAGGAAGATCAAAGACTACAAACTTTAATATGGATTACACTTCAAAAAAAAGAAAACAAAAATCCCTACAATTGGACCAATAAACAATATCATGATAAATAGACAAAAGTTTGAAGTTGTCAAGGATTTCATTTTACTTGGATCCATAGTCATTGCCCAAGGAAGCATCAGTTAAGAAACCAGATGACATATTGCATTGGGCCAGGCTTCTGCAAAAGACTTCTTTAAAGTGTTAAAGAGCAAAAATGTCCTTTTGAAGACTAAATTGCACCTGACCCAAGCCTATGTTTTTTCACTGGCCTCCAATGCATGTTAAAGTAGGATAATGAATAACAAAGACCTACAGAAGAATTAATCCTTTTGAATTATCATGTTAATGAACACTAGTGAATATAATATGGACTGCCAGAAGAATTAATAGATCTATCTCAGTAGAAGTACAGGAAGAATACTCCTTAGAAGAAGAATGCCCAGATTTCATCCCTGTATACTTTCATTGTGGTTTGAGGAGTGACCAGTCGCTGGAGAAGTGGCTGGTAAAGAAGAGGATCAGAGAAAAAGGGAAAGAAAATGAGAAGGATCGACATAGTGACTGCAACAAGGGTCTCAAGTATAGCAATGATTGTGAGGATGTTGCAGTATGAGGAAGTGTTTCATTCTGTTGTACATAAGGTCACAAAGAGTTGAAACCATCTTAAGGACACCTAACAACAACAAAAACAATAATATTTAATACTTACAATATTTACTATTTACTATCAAATCAACTACATTTGTGGAAAGAGATAATGGAGAAGCTCAACATCATCAGGAGTGGCCTGTGGAACAGACTATCAATTGTTCATATGCAAATTCAAGATGAAATTGAATAAAATTTAAACAGGTCCAAGAAAGCCAAATTTTGACCTTGAGTATATACAACATGAATTTAGAGACCATCTAAACTATAGATTTGATGTATTGAACACAAATGACAGAAAACCAGACAAATTGTATAATGATATCAAGACATCATAGATAAAGAATGCAAAACTGTCATTTAAAAGACAGGAAAGAAAGGGAAGACCAAAATGGATGTCAGAAGATACTCTGAAACTTGCTCTTGAATGTAGAGTATCTAAGGCAATGAGAGGAAATAAGGAAGTAAAAGAGTTGAAAAAAATTCAAAGGGCAGTGTGTTAGACTGCGTTCTCTAGAGAAATGAAACCATTAAAGCTTATATAGAGAAAGAGAGATTTATCTTAGGAAAATGGCTCACACACTTATAGAAGGTAGCAAGTCCCAAGTTCTTGGATCAAACGTCAAGCTGGAGGTTTTTCCTGGCTTGCACAGCTGGAGGGGCTGAAGAGCTCAAGATTGGCAGGCAGTATACTGGCTGTTGACTCCATTGAATGATGAATCCTAGACCTCAAGGCAGAGTGATGGATTGTTCGTTTACGGATGGTTGTAAGCCTCACAACAAAATCCTGATCCACAGAAACATATCTCTTTTCCCAGGATGTCCTGGGAAAATGTATTCTGGAAGCAGGCCAAACCCCTAGGGAAACTCCACTTTCATTGGATTGGCTGCTCAAAACATATACATCTGATCCCATCATGGGAACAACCCACACCACAATTGCTTAAACCACACAGAATTGTGGTCCATCCAAGTTGACACACAGATCCAACTTTCACAATCCACCCCTTGTCAACTTGGCAGTTGTACACATCTTCTTAACCATATATAATCTCTAAATAATGACAATTATAAACTCATATTTGCACCTAACATGATACACTAATACACATACAACCAAAACACATTAACCTTATTTACATTTCACAGTTCATAACAGAAGGAAACAAAAATATTTGATGCACATGTACAATGAAGAAATATAACAATCACAGTCCTCATTTCTGCAACTGGTCATGTGGTCAAAGCTGATATTCAGAACTACCTGCTTCCATCATCCATTCTGTATTTCCCTTACTCTCCACAAGCACCTCACCTGGTCATAGTTCTTTGCCTGGTGGGGTGACCCAAACCTTCATTCCTGAAGGATCTGGGCCATTACTACTCATGTCAGAATTGGGTTGGTGTAATTTTCCATTGACATTAATCATAGGACATGGTAGTACTAGGAGATGTCCTAAAGAATCTCCTGTATCCCAGACATAATCTTTACCTCCATTACGTAATGTCAATCCAATTTCCCCTTGGTAATCAGGATCTATCACACCAGACAGTACAGTAATGCCGTTCTTTGTCTGTTGATCCAGAGGCATGATTAAGCCAAAATATCCAGGTGGCATTCTTAATTTCCAGTTCAAAGCAATCAGTATTGTGTCTCCAGGTGGGAATGTTCCTCCCTTTGGGAGTAAGATCTCCAGACCACAGAGCATAGCGTAGCAGGGACAGGAAGCAAAATTTTTTGAGTGAGTCACTAGGGGTAATAGTGAGTGGCTCCACTCCTGTTTCCACCCTTTGGTTCCTGGAACCATGAATCCTGGCTATTGGAGAAAAAGCACCATATACTGGATGCTGGTTTGGAGCATATACAGCCTCCTGGAGAACATTGCCCCAATCCTTCAAGGTATTGCCACCTAGCTGGTGCTGTAATTGTGTTTTCAGGAGGCCATTCCATCATTCTATCAAGCCAGCTGCTTCAGGATGATGGGGAACATGGTAATACCAATGAATTCCATGAGCATAGGCCCATTGCCACACTTCATTTGCTATGAAGTGATTCCCTTGATCCAAAGCAATGTTTTGTGGGATACTATGATAGTGAATAAGGCGTTCTGTACCTGGAAGGATGCTGGGTCGAAGGGCTGTTCTGGGTGTCTCCTAGATGCATACCTAGGCCAAGGCTGCCCAGCCAGATGCAAGAACATGACGCTGTAGTCCACTGATGGGAGAAAGGGCCCTGCCATTGTTATATATTAAAGACGAGATGGACTATACGGAGTCACCAAGCACTCTGAGACCAAATCAAGTTTGAGTCCTTAAATTCTGAGGTCAAGAGGGGGTCATGCCAGAAGGGACTCTCAACCCAGAAGAGCAGCTTCATGAGGTTTATAAAGACAAAAACCACATATAGGCGGAGTGTAATATTGACTGACTCTTTCCTATTCTTTGCAAGCAATCGTTTACAGAAGGAGAAAGTAATGTTAAACCTAATCTAGCAAATAACACCTGTAAAGAAACTCCTTGGCATTGTGGTTAGGCCTCATCTGCTCTGGGAGCTTCAACTAGGACTCAGCCTTTGCAAGTAGACTTTTACAGAAGCTGAAAAACCATTATACTTGCTCTAGCAAGTCACACCTATAGGCAACACTTTGCATCGTGGTCTCTCTCTGTGGTTGGCATAGGGGCTTAACTAGGTCTCCATGTTCTGACAGAATGGATGGGGGTAGTTTAGGCCTGCAGCCTTTCAGTAGAAATAGGATGGAGTGGTCTAGACCTGTAGCTTAAGGGAAAATAACTTTTTGGGGATATCAGCATGTCAAGATGGAGTCAGTTAAGCTATCTGGCTCATCACATCATTCCACCTTCACAGCCCAAGGCCAATAGTCCTCAGGCTTGACACCCACATGGCAGGGCTCCTGCCACGCGTTGCCCCTGCTTCCCCACCCACTGCCCTTGCCCCTAAAGTGGGCAATCTCTATGCTCCAGACTCACTCTGCTCCCTCCAAGCACAGCCATGGCTCAGGCCCTGCCCACTCAGGGCACTGGACCTGACCTAAAAATCTCAAGCTGTGCCTCCCTGGGTCTGGGCTCCGCACTGGACAGAGCCCTTATCAGTGGCGCCTGTGTGGCGGTTCCCTGAGCCCAACCCTGGAATGGCCCAGGACTCCTGAGCAGGAATTTGGAAGGATACTCAGGTGGTGCGTCAAAGGACCGCTTCCCATGCAGAGCTGAGGCCTGTGTGAGGTGATCTCCATCGGCCACCGTAAATGATATTCTAGAGGCCACAGGGAAGACCGGGCCACGCGAGGGCCTCTGGGCACCTTCCCCTGCTGGTTCTTGACATCTATAATCCGGATCAAGTGGTACCTTGTGGAGAGGGGGGAATGGCCATGCGCAGAGGACCTTCCTGCTCTGGTCGACCTAACCTGGCAACACAACACCTGTGAGCTAAAGCACAGTGGCTGTTTGCCAGCTGTTTTCTGTACAATCTCCAAGGAGCGTTCCGTAGCGACACCCCTCCCCAGTTGGGGTGATCCTACTGATGCAGTCCTGCTACTGGAGCGCTGTTATGTGCACCACGGTTTGGACCATGTCCCAAATCCAGAGACTTTCCAATCTACTGACCACCGCTCTCCACTTCCACCCCAAGGACCAGGTCACACTCTTTTGATCTTAGCTGAACAAACTAAAGTGGGTCATCAAGGAATAGTCCTTCAAGATCACTAGCTCTGTAACACTCCACCTGTGGCAAATCCACTAAATCCAACTGCCTCTCACCACCTTCAGACAAGGAAGAGCCTGTCCATAGCATGGTGCCAGTCCCTCAGGCTGTCAGGTGCCAGTGCACAAAGGATCTGCTCATTGCAAATGACCTAGGCCTGCAAAGGGTCATACTGGGTGGATGGATTAGGAAGGAGACAAAGTAGGGTCCAAAGGGAGCTCTGATGCCATAGTATCTAAGGCATTTGACTGCTAACCAGAGAGCTAGCTATTCAAACCGACCAGTCACTCCACAGAGGGAAGATTGGGCAATCTACTTCTGTAGATACTGCCTTAGAAACCCAAGGAGGTGTCATTGTGTGTCGAAGCGACTGTGAGCAGTGACATTGTTTTTTTTTTTGTTTTGTTTTCTGGTCAAGCCACAGTAGATGGAGGAGACTAGATGGCACACAGGTAGGAGTCACCAGGTTTAGACCATCCTGGGCCACCCCTGCAAACCGAGGCAATTTCAGGCACTCATTTGGGCACCTGGAAAATTCTACACTGTTGGTTCTCTGCTTCATAAATCCAAAGGCTATGCTCCTTTATCAGATGCTGTCCATTTTCCTTCTTTTCTGGTGGCTGCAGAGTATAAATTCCTTCGTAAGGAGTCACAGTTTACATCATGAATCCCATTACTTCACATTTATTTTACTCCATTGCAAAAACGGCGAGAAGGCCAAATGTTCTGACCTCCTCTAATCTCATAGGAGGAAGACAGCATTACCAGCAGTAACCCAAGGCCTATTACTGCAAGGCCAAACATGCTGCCTCCCTCCAGCCCTTTCACCAACCGTTCCTCCCAAAGCACCCACCACCTCTCTCCTGGGTTCGATAATTCAC
>NW_006921920.1:318771-335226 GCF_000298275.1 Orycteropus afer afer | reverse complement strand
CAACCAGGCCCAGCCAAGCTGACATACAAATTTAACTACCACATACATCCTACCTTGGGGAGTAGCCACTGGGCTCCTCAAAGTTTTTGTTGTAGGAAAACCAGGTCCTTACCCCCTGTCATGAAGAGCCAATGATCACAATAGTTTGAAGCTGGAAAGCAAAGGTTTATTGAGTATCCTTGCCTAAGGAGACAGAATCACTTTTCTAAAATGTCTGTCTCCCCAAGGAAAGGGGTAAACATGATTTTATAGGGAGAAGGTAAGGGAGTTGAAGATCTCTTGGACTGTCAGGAAATCTTAGTTCTTCTCATCCCTGGTTACTCCAAACTCAGTCTCCCTCTTCCCAGGGTCATGTTGCTTCATAGGCTAGGGTTCTCAGCAGAAACCAGTCATAAGAACGGGTTTTGCTTGTTGTTTTTGTTAGGTGCCATTGAGTCATCTCTGACTCATAGTGACCTTATGCACAGCAGCACAAAACACTGCCCGGCCTAGTGCCAGCCTCAAGATCCTTGTTATACCTGAGCCCATCATTGCAGCCATTGTGTCAATCCATCTCATTGAGGGCCTTCCCCATCTTTGTTGACCTTTAACTTTACCAACCATGATATCCTTCTCCAGGAAATGGTACCTTCTGACAACATGATCAAAGTAGGTGAGACAAAGTCTGGCCATTCTCGCTTCCAAGGAGCATTCCAGCTGCACTTCTTCTAGGACAGATTTGTTAATCCTTTTAGCAGAAAATGGTACTCTTAGAATTCTTCTCCAAATCACAACACAAAAGCATCAACTCTTCTTTGGTCTTCCTTATTCACTATCCAACTCTCACACTCGTAAGAGGCGATTAAAAATACCTTGGTTTAGGTGCACCTTAGTCTTCAAGGAGACAGGTTTGCTCTTCAGAACTTGAAAGAAGTTTTTTGCAGCAGATTTGTCCAATGAAATACATCAGCTGATGTCTTGACTGCTTCTTCCATTGGTGTTGATTGTAGACCCATGTAATATGAAATCCTTAAAAGCTTCAAACTTTTCTCCATTTATCATGAAGCTTTTTATTGGTTAAGTTGTGAGGATTTTTGTTTTCTTTATATTGAGGTGTAATTCACACTGCAGACTATAGTCTTTAAACTTCATCAGTAGGTGTTTCATGTCATCCTCACTTTCAGCAAACAAAGTGGTGTCATCTGCATATCACGGTTGTTAAAGAGCCTCCCTCCAATCCTGATGCCACATTCTTCTTCATATAATCCAGCTTCTCAGATTATTTGAGCAGCATACAAGTTGAATAAGATGATGAAATGATACAACCTTGATGCGCTCCCTTCTTGATTTTGAACCACGCAGTATCCCCTTGTTCTGTTCAAATGACAGCCTCCTGATCTATGTACAGGTTCCTCATGAGTACAATCAAGTGTGCTGGAATTATCATTCTTCTCAATGTTATCCATAATTGGTTATGATTCACAAAATTGAATGTTTTTGCATAGTCAATAAAGCATAAGAAAACGTCTTTCTAGTATTCTTTGCTTTCGGCTAAGATCCATCTGACTTCAGCAATGGAATCCCTTTTTCCATGCCCTCTTCTCAATCCAGCTTGCATTTCTGGAAGCTCTTTGTCAATATACTGCTGCAACCATATTTGAATGATCTTCAGTAAGATTTTACTTGCATTTGATATTGATGATATTGTTTGATAATTTCCCTATTCTCTGGGATCATCTTTCTTTGGGATGGGTACAAATATGGATCTAGCCAAGTGAGTGCATTCAGTGGGGCATCCGTTTGTTGAAACATCTCAATGGGCAATGCCTGGAGCCTTGTTCTTCTCCAATTTCTTCAGTGCAGCTTCAAATTCTTCCTTCAATACTACTGCTTCTTGAAAATGTGCCACCTCCTCAAATGGATGAAGATCAACCAGCTCTTTTTGGTACAATGACTCCGTGTATTCCGTCCATCATCTTTTGATGCTTCCTGCATAATTCAATATTTTGCCCATAGAATCTTTAAATATTGCAACTTGAGGCTTATTTTTTTCCTCACTTCTTTCAGTTTGAAAAATACTGAGTGTGTTCTTCTCTTTTGGTTTTCTAACTCCAGGTCATTGCACATTTCATTGTAGCCATTGGTTTTGTCTTTTTGAGCTGCTCTCTGAAATCTTCTGTTCAGCTCTTTTATCTTGTCATTTCTTCCATTTCTTTAGCTACTTTCCACTCAAGGGCAAATTTCAGAGTGTTTTCTTATATCCTTTTTGTTCTTTTCTTCTTTTCTTGCCTTTTTAATGACTTCTTGCTTTCTTCATGGATATGTACTTGATGTCATCCCACAATTTCTCTGGTTTTCAGTCATCGGTGTTCAATGCATCAAATCTATCCTTTAAATGGTCTCTAAATTCAGGAGGAATGTTATCACGGTCATATTTGGGCCCTTGTGGGCTTGTTTTAATTGTCTTCAACTTCAACTTGAGCTTGCATATGAGCTGTTGATTGTTCCACCATCAGCACCTGGCCTTGTTTTGATTGAAGATATTGAACTTCTTCATTGCCTCTTGCCACAGATGTTGTCAGTCTGATTCCTGTGTATTCCATCTGGTGAAGTCCATGTGTATAGTCCTTGCTTATGTTGTTGAAAATAGGTATTTGAAATGAATAAGTCGTTGGTCTGGTAAAATTCTATCATGCGATCTCAAGAGTTATTTCTATCAGCAAGGCCATATTTTCAACTACTAGTGACTCTTCATTGTTCCCAACTTTTGCATTCCAGTCTCCAGTGATAATCAACACATCTTGATTGTATGTTTGATCAGTTTCAGACTGCAGAAGTTTATAGGAATCTTCAATAATCTCATCTTTGGCTTTGGTGGTTGGAGCATAAATTTGGATAATAGTATGGCATGGATATCATCTTATCACTGACAGCATTGTAGTTCACAATAGATCTTGAAACAGTCTTTGTGATGATGAATGCCACATCATTCCTCTTCAATTTGTCATTCCCGCATAGAAGATTATATAGTTGTGTGATTCAAAATGGCCCAAACCAGTGCATTTCAGCTCACTAATGCCTAGGATATTGATCTATGTCTTCCATTTCATTGTTGACAACTTCCAACTTTCCTAGAGTCATACTTCGTACATTCCATGTTCCAATTATTAATGGGTGTTTGCATCTGTTTCTGCTCATTTTGAGTCATGCCTTATCGGTCAGTGGAAGTCCCGAAAGGTCTACTCTATCCGTATTGTTAAGATGGTCTCTACTGTGAGGAGTCAGCTCTTTCCCAGTCAAATTTTGAGTGCCTTCAGACCTGAAGGGCTCATTTTCTTGCACTATTTTGGACAATGCTTTAGGGCTGTTCATAAAGTTTTCCAGTGATATATCAGACAGTGTTTCACCACTATTCATAAGGTTTTCACTGGCCAATTCTTTGAGAAGTGGAAAGCCTCTTCCTTCTTCTGAGTCTGCCTAAGCCTAAACTCCACTAAAACCTCTCCACCATGGGTAACCCTGTTAGCATTCTGCAACATGGTGGCATAACCTCCAGCCTCACAGCAACATGCATTCTACCACAGGACGACAAAGTGACAAACAAGTTCATCTCCCTTAGGTGTTCCTAACCCCTCTGAACCTGCCAACCTCAGGCCCTGGCTTTAAAATAGAGATGGCCACAAGTGAAGAGCAGCCTCCAAGTCCCTTGCCTATCTACCTCAGGTCCCGGACTTAATAAAGAGCCACAGCCAAGTGAAAATCAGCCTCCAAGCCCCAGGCCTGCCTACCTCAGGTCCTGGTCTTAATATAGAGACACACCCAAGGGAAAAGCAGCCCCCAAGCCCCTTGCCCATCTACCTCAGGTCCTAGACATAATAAAGAACCACATCCAAGCTAAAAGCAACCTCCACGCCCTGGGCTTGCCTACCTCAGGCCTCAGGATTAATATAGAGCTACCCTCAAGCAAAAAGCAACCTCCAATCCCCAGGACTGCTTACCTCAGGTCTGTGCATTAAAATAGAGCTACCCTAAAGTGAAAAGCAGCTTCCAAGCCTCCCCCCCACCACTGTCTACCTCATGTCATGACCTTAATAAAGAGCCACAAAAAAGAAAAACAAAAAAACTCATTGGCATCGAGTGGCATCTGACTCATGGAGACCTCTCCTTGGGTTTCTAAGGTGGTATCACGATGGAAATAGATTGCCCAACCTTCCTTCCAAGGAGTCACTTGTAGGTTTGAACCACCAGCCTTCTGGTTAGCAGTCAAATGCCTTAGGCACTACACCAGCCTCCAAGCCCAGGGACTGCTTACATTAGGCCCTAGCCTTAATATAGAGCCACACCCAAGTGAAAAGCAGCCTCGAAGCCCTTCCCAGTCTACCTCAGGTCATGGTTTTAATAAAGCACCACAGCCAAGTGAAAAGAATCCTCCAAGCCCTGTGTCTGCCTAACTCAGGCCTCAGCCTTAATATAGGGCCACCACCAAGCAAAAAGCAGCCTCCAAGCCCCTTGGCCATCTATCTCAAGTCCCAGCCTTAATAAAGAGCCATAACCAAGTGAAAAACAGGTCCAAGCCCTGGGCCTACCTACCTCTGGCCCCTGCCTTAATAGAGACATACCAAAGTGGAAAGCAACCTCCAGCCCCTCCCTGGTCAGCCTACCTCAAGCCCCTGCCTTAATATAAAGCCCACATTGACATAATCTGCCCTATCTCTGCTCTTTTTATATTTGATTATTTTAATCACTTTTAGGCACTGCCTCCTTTCAAGCCCTGTTCTTCCTTAAAATTGCCCTTCATTTCCTCATATTTCTTCATCTGAATTCTCATAAATTCAATTTCCCCTTTCCTTCCATTATCCTGCTTCCTTACACCTCTTCCTTCATTATTTGAGATATTACCTACAATATGACATATACAGGAGCACTGGTGGCACAGTGGTTAAGCACCCAGCTATTAACTGAAAGGCAGATCATTCCAAACCACTACCCACTACATGGGAGAAAGATGTTGCAATATGCTTCCATATACATTATAGCCTTGGAAGCAGTTCTACTCTGTCCTGTAGGGTCACTGTGAGTCAGACACAAGACAAGACCTAAGCTTTTGTTTGTTTCTTTTTAAAAATATTTTACACATACTAGTTGAGATGTTAAGACTAGAGAAATGAAGACAACATCTAAGTCTTTAAGGATCCCCCAATATAAATATCCATGGGGAGAAACTAATTCAGACTAATATTAAAAATACCAATTATAATTCATCTTGTCAATTATTCCAGTGAAGGTTTTACTTGTTGTTGTTGTTGTTGTTATGTGCCGTCGAGTCAGCCCTGACTCATAGTGACCCCTCCTTGGGTTTCCAAGACAGTATCACTATGGAAGTAGGATTGCCCAACCTTCCTTCCGAGGAGTGGCTGAAGGTTTTACTTAGGAAGATGGAATGTATATTGTAGAAATAAACAATCTTATGGCATATTTACATAAGATATCACATAAGAAAATTGTTTCATAAAATTCAGAAATTTGGAGCGATGTAGGCATATTTGTTGAGAGAAGACAACTTACACTTTCCTAACCATCTAGTAACTGTGCTTTCTGAATAATAAGATTTGGTTCATAATAAAACTGAGAGACAGAGTCTAAGAAAAGTATAACATTAAGTTCCATATTTACTTATTCATTCAGTGAAACTTTAAGTATAACCATCTAGATACCGTTCTGTACTAAAAACTCTTCTCAACATGAAAATGATCTTTCTAAACACAGTCAAAAAGCAAATATAACTGAATCATACAAAAGGGAAAATTTCAAGGTAGCCTTTAGAATGGAAAAAAAAAAAAAAAAGAAACAACCATAAAACCTTACTTATGTGTTTTGTCAGTTTCCCAAGAATCAGAAATGGAGGAAAGTGTTCTTGTTCATGTAATCTATACTCTTAGGAAAAGGAAAGTAGGATAGAAAAAGGTAAAAGTCATAGCAAAAAAGTGGGTTCATCAGCAACCTGGCTTCATTATAATCCCATGCAGACACTTTGGGAAAGGAATTGCATCACATGGTTTTTGTTGGTGGTGGGTGCCTTCAAGTCAATTCTAATTCATAGCAAACCCACATGACAGAGTAGAACTGCAGCTTGGATTTTATGTATGGACATAAAATGGTCAATCAAGTTTTGATCCTCTGTTCTAGTGTGTTTGTATGTTTGTGGAGGCTGAATCTTCTTTTGGTTGACAAGTACTGTTTGGAGGAGAGCATTGCTCTGGTGAAGGGACAGCTGTGAGTTATCAGCCAATACTCACAAATTCTGAAAGAGGGGCGTACCTGCTGGCAAAGAGAATCTGAGTAAGGAAACAATGATATATCCCAACTACTTCTTCAAAATGATGGATATCTCTTTAGTCCTATCCTCTCAAGTGGATGCTTGTTTAAACAAACAACAATTTCATTGACTAAGACTTAAAGTGAGAAGCAAACTAGAAATGAGAAGAGAACATTGGGAGACAGATAGTCAATATAAGAACTGAACTTAGTAGAATAGTATAAAAACGAAACCGTACCCATTGCCATCAAGTCGATTCTGACTCATAGTGACCCTACACTAAATCAAAGAGGCTGTTTATCTCTGAATTCGAGTTTTAGTTTTAATTGTTTTCAGAACCTAAGTGTACATGTCCATGAACCAAACTAAGTGTATATGAAATGGGATTCCTCAATCCTTTTCTGACTAGCTGAGAAAATTTAGTGTTTGGGTTTTGAAACTTCATTCACTGCTTCTAAAGATGAGTACTTTGTTAAATAAGGTTATACATCAACTTGGCTGAGTCATGATTCTAAGTGCTGTAGCAGTTATGACCTAGTCACCTCAGTGCTGAGATTTGATATAATGTAATAACCTCCACGATGAGATGTGCCGTGAACAGTTGAAGGCGTGTTTCCTTTGGGGTGTGGCCTACTTCAAATATATAAGAGAAATCTCTGACAAAGCTCTATGGCTTTTATTATTATTATTATTATTATTACTATTATTATATTATTTATTTTGATTTTTTAAAAGTTAGAATTGGGATTTGGGTGAAAGTTTATAGAGCAAATTCATTTTCCATACAGCAGTTCATATACATTTTGTCTCATGACATTGATTGCAATTCCCCACAACATAAGAACTCTCTTCCATTTCCTCTCCATAGTTACTTGTTCCTGTGTCCTTCCCTCCCATGCACTCACACTCACCCCCTAGTTATCACTCTGTGCATACAGTGCCCTTCTGTTCTCCCACGATTGATTGTTCCAAGGGCTGATATAAATGTTCATCCCATATGCCTGTCTATTATTTGGCTGGAAGCCACAGCAGTAAATTCACCTGAAGGGTAGCTAGGGGCCACAGTTTCAGGGTTGTCAGTTTCCCCATTTATAACATGGACAGAAGAACAATACAAACATCGCGTGATGTACTACTTATGGCTCTGAGCATCAGAAGGGTTCATATCTGTAAAGCACATGGAACAGTGCCTGACACATAGTTATCACTGTGTGAATCTCATTTCAATAGAAAGTACCCATTGTATACCATGCTAGTCTACTGTTTTCTAAGAAACTGCTTACAGGGAAGCCTGAGTGAGAACAGATTAGAAATACCTGAGAGTCGCACCTACGCCAAAACATTCTCACTGGATTTCCTTTGCCTTAATCTGGAGGAGTAAACTCCCATGATAGGCGTGCTTTGTACTGCAGGAAAAAAGTCCCCTTTGGAAAGCAATTATGCTGGTTCTACTTTGTATTTTGCTGTTGGTGAAAGAGGTAGCAGGATAGTTAAGCACTTGGCTGCTAACCGAATGGTTGGAGGTCAAATGCTTCACAGGAGAAATATGTGACAATCTGTTTTGGACAAAATAAACAGCCTTGGAAACCCTGTGGAGTGGTCTACTCTCTCTAATGGGGTTCTTATGTGTTAAAACCAACTCAACAGCAGTGAGTTTTTGTTTTAATCTTCCTGATATTTGCCTCCATAACTACCTGCAATTCCTCTAAGACACTTTGTTATAATGAACCCGATCTTCACTAATAATCTATCACTGTATGCAATGATCATATCTTTCACGCCTACTAGAGTGTCTACTGCAGAGCAAATCATTACTGAATGAATTATGGTATTTTATTAAGGATCTCTGGTGACAATGTGGCTAAGAGATTGGGCTGCTGACCAAAAGGTCAGCAGTTCAAACCCACCAGATGCTTGGTGGGAGAAAGATGAGGCAGTCTTATTCCCTAAAGATTTACAGCCTTGGAAACCCTAAGGGGATCATGTGAGTCGGAATCAACTAGCTGGCAATGGGTGGGTGGTGGGATGTATAACTTACATGTTTGTAATACTTCTGGAAAAAATACTTTTAGAGTGCAATGATCTTACTAATAATATCAGACACACAATCCTAAAAGCTGTTGACATCAGGTTTCTGCTGAGGAACCATGTTAAATTTTAATTCTTGAGTTCTGGTAAGATGGTAGAATAGGCAGACAAATTACACAGACCCTCTTCAGCATAGAAAAGTGGAACCAATTAACACAGTGTGTTAGACGGTGTTCTCTAGAGAAACAAAACCAGGCAAGCTTATATATAGAGAGAAAGAGAAATTTATCTTAGGGAAATGGCTCACACACTTATAGAAGCTGGCAAGTCCAAGTTCTTGGATCAGGTGTCAAGCTGGAGGCTTTCCCTGACTCATGCAGCTGCAAGGGCTGAGGAGTCAAAGTTGGCAGGCAGTATACTGGCTGCTGACTCCAACGAATGACAAATCCAAGATCTCCAGGCCGAATGGTGGATTGTTCACTCACCAACAGTTGTAGGCAGCACAACAGAATCCCGATCCACAAAAGAGTGTCTCTTTTCCCAGGATGTCCATAAATATACTGAAAGCAGGCCACACCCCTAGGGAAACTCCCTTCCAACAGATTGGCTGCTCAAAACACATACATCTGATCCCATCATTGGAACAACCCACAACACAATTGTTTAAACTACACAGCATTGTGGTCCAGCCAAGTTGACACACAGCTCCACCTATCATGTACAGATACAGAAGATAATCCTGAAGCCCTGAGCTTTGAAAAAGGGATACAGAAATGGATTAAACCCCAACTAGTAGAAGAACCTGTATGAAAACACCAGAAATGGAAACATGCATAGCTGTGGTCTTTTGGTGATCCTGATGGCATGGACAGCTTGAATATTGCCAAGTGGTGTAAGGATGTCAGAATTAACTTAAAAATCAGCCCAGCTAGCCAGGGACTGCACAGGGGACTGCACTGGTGGCCAGTGAATAAAAGGGGAAGCAGCAAAGAGGGAGATGGGCTGAGTTGTGAACTTTTGCCTGTCCAGAGGGGACAGCCCTTTTGAATGTTTACAAGTGCTTTGACCATTTGGGCTATTTAAAGTGACAGTATCCTCTCAGATTCCAGGGACCTAAGAATAAGCTCCACTTGTCAGGAATCAAAAACATTCCAGAATCGAATGACTGGAAAGGTGTGATATCCCCTATTATATACCCCTCCCCTCTTGGTGAATGGAGGTGCAGTCATCCCTCACTCCCACCCACCTTCTAGGCCAACCGGAATTCCGTCCCAGTCTGTGTGCTCTTACAAAACCTAGGTGCCCTTGCTTGCCCTGCCCAGATTTTTTTTTTTTTTTTAGTTTATTTGTTTTTGTGTTATAAAATTATTACTATTATAATTATTCCTTTTTGTCATATTCATTATTATTCTTTATTCTTCCCTTCCCAGGTTCTCTTTTTCAATTTTTTCTCTCCTCACTGTTCCTGATTCCCAGTTTTCTTTTATTTTTTTTCTTGTTCATCCTTTTCCTTGTTTTCCTTTTTACATTTTTCCCAATTTTCTTCATTATTCTTCTCATCTACATTTTTATTTTATTGCCTCCCTGCCCAGATATTGCAGGGTTTTTTTTTTTTTTTCTTTGCTGATTGTTCCTGTGTGGTTATATGATGTATTTTTTGTCCACTTGCTTTTACTTTTTGATGGGTTTTCAATAATTGTTTTGTCTAACTGAGTGGGAGACAGCAGCCTTGCCCATAAGATGCAACCATACCTCCTGCAGTTCCACTGAGTAAAAGCCACCACCAACTGAATGTGGTCCACCAACTGGCCAACAATAAATGACTACCAAGAAAAGCCTGACTCACCCTTACCTGTCCTTCACAGTTAGCAGTGATCTAAACACAACAATGTCCCAATGCCTCAGAGAAAACAGACCATCACAGTCTACACAAGGAAGCAAGATAATGTGGTACAAACAAAGGAGCAGGGTACAGATCCAGAACAATTCCCTAAGGAAGAAAAAGCAGTGGAACACTCTGAAATGGAATTCAAAAAATTATACTTTGGTATCTTTAAAGGACTGAGAGACAGATCAAGGAAAACACTGACAAAATTAAGGAAAACAGAGACAAAACCCTCAAATAATTTCAGAAGAAATTACCAGAACAAAATGACAAAATAAGTGAAAAATTAGAAATGATACAAAATCTACAGATCAAAATCCAGAAGATTAATACTAAATTTTCAGAAAGGGATAACACATTGAAAGGGCAAAGGAATAGAACTGAATCAGTGGAAGACAGAATTAAAGAGATTGAAGACAAATACCTGAATACTTCTTTGGAAAGCAATCAATCAGAAAAAAAAAAAAAAAAAAAATCAAACAAAACTGAAGATGGGATACTATCAAAGGAATAACCCCCGTGTAATCAGAGTTCCAGAACAGGAAGAGAAAAAGAAAACCACTGATAAAATTGTTCACAATTTGTTGGAAGAGAACTTCTCTGATATGATGAAAAATGAGAACATGTCCATTCAGGAAGACCAACAAACACCAAACAGGATAGATCCCAAAAGAAAATCACCAAGACATATCATCATCAAACTCACCAAAACCAAAGACAAAGAAAGAATCCTGAAACCAACAAGGGGAAAATGAAAAGTTACCTACAAAGGACCAGCAATAAGACAAAGCCCTGATTTCTCAGCATAAACCATACAAGTGAGAAGGCAATGGGATGGTATACATAAAACACTGAAAGAGAAAAATTACCAAGCAAGAATTATATACTTGGCAAAATTGTCCCTCAAATATGATGGCGAAATCAGATTTCCAGATAAGCAGAAATTAAGGGAATTTGTTAAAACTGGACCAACCTTATAAAAATTACAAAAAGGAGTTCTTTGAACAGAGAACCAATGATAGCAACAATAATTAACCATTAATACACAAGATGATATAACGCAGAAAGCAACACAGCTATGGATGTATCCAAGTAAAATAAGCTTACAAGATTGTAAACAGGTAACGAGAGACATCAATTGGCAAATGGTGACAACTACAAAACAAAAAGAGGGGAAAAAGTGTAGTTTCAGACTTCATAATGGTGAGGAAGTCAAGCGAGTTGGAAGATTGAGTGGACTGTTCTACACTCAGGGTAACCTCAAAGAAAAATGATAAGCCTTCACATCACAAGTAAAAAAAGGACAAGCACAAATATTTGGCAAGTACTACAACAATAGCAACAAAGGAAATGATAACAAGATTCATAAACATAATGAGCTTAGCACAGAAAATTACATGGAACAAAGAAACCCAGGAACACCATGAAAAAACACATAACAAAATGACAGCAAACAATTCAACCTTAGCTATAATCACACCGAATGCCAATGGATTAAATTCACTACTCAAGACAAAGAGTTACAGACTGGATAAGAAAACATAGTCCATCAATATGTTGTGTACAACACACAGACCTTAGAGAAAAAGACAAAAATAGACTAAAAATCAAAGATTAGAGAAAGAAATATCAAGGAAATGGCAACCAAAATAGAGTAGGAGTGGCAATATTAATTTCTGATCAAATTGACTTTAAGACAAAAACTAGCATAAGAGAAAAGAAAGGACATTATATAATGATTAAAGGATCAATTGAACAAGAAGATATAGCCATAATAATTATCTATGGACCCAATGAAAGAGCCCTCAAATACATAAATCAGAATTTAACAGATTTGAAAAGGCAAATTGATAACTTCACAGTCAGAGTAAAAGCAAAACCAAAATCACTGCCATCGAGTCTGATCCGACTCATAGTGACCCTTCCTTGGGTTTTTGTGGCAGTAGGAGACTTTAATACACCACTTTCAATGAAAGATAGAACAACTGTAAAGAAACTAAACAAGGATGCAGAAGAACTAAACAATATAATCCACCAACTTGACCTTATAGACATCTACAGAGCACTCCACAGTAAACTATACATTCTTTTCAATGCACATGGAACATTTTCAATGTAAGACCATATGTTAGGCCATAAAGCAAGCCTTAATAAATTTAAAAACATTGAAATACTACAAAGCATCTTTTCAGATCACAATGATATCAAAATAGAAACCAACAATAGGAAGATCAATGGAAAAAGAGTAAGTACATGAAAAGTGAACAACACCCTCCTTAAGAAAGACTGGGTAAGAGAAGAAATAAAAAAGGAAATTAAAAAATTCCTTGAATCAAACAAGAATGAAAACTCAACATATCAAAATCTTTGCAACAGAGCAAAAGCAGTGATTAGAAACCAATTTATAGCGATAAATTCACATATCAAAAAAGAAGAAAGAGCTGAAATCAACACTTTAAACAGACATCTCCAACAATTAGAAAAAGAACAGCAAGAAAAACTTACAGTCACCAGAAGAAAAGAAATAATAAAGATTTGAGCAGAAATAGAGGACACAGAAAATGGAAAAGCAACAAAAAATCAAAACAATGAGTTACTTTTTGAAAAGGTTAATAAAATTGACAAACCAGTGGCAAATTTAACAAAGAGGGTGAGAATACAGATAAGACAAATAAGAAATGCAATGGGTGATATCACAACAGAACCAAGTGAAATAAAAAGGACAACATCAAGATACTATGCAGAACTGCACTCCAACAAATTTGAAAATTGGGAAGACATGGACAGATATCTAGAAATACATTACTCATCAAAACTAGCATAGACTGATATAGAAAAGTTCAACAGATCCAGAACAAATGAAGAAAGTGAAAAGGTCATAAAAAAAAAATCACAAACCAAAAAATTTCCTGGCTAAGAGTTTCACTGGAAAATTCTACCAAACATTCAGCGAAGACCTGACATCAATCCTATGCAAACTATTCCAAAACATAGTAAAGGTTAGAATTCTCCCAAATTCATTTTATGAAGCAAGCATAACCTTGATACCAAAACCAGGCAAAGACATCACTCAAAGGGAAAACTACAGACCAATATCCCTCATGAATATAGATGCAAAAATCTCCAACAAAATCCTAGCTGATAGACTCCAACAACATATAAAAAAAAAAAAATTATTATGACGAAGTGGGGTTTATGTCAGGTATGCAAGGATGGTTCAACATTAGGAAAACAATCAACGTCATCCACCACATAAACAAAACAAAGGAAAAGAACTACATGATCATATCAATTGATGAAGAAAAGGCATTTGATAAAATCCAACATGCATTCCTGATCAAAACTCTCAGCAAAATAGGAATAAAAGGCACATTCCTTAACATTATAAAGGGTATATATGCAAAACCATCAGGCAACATTGTTCTCAATAGACAGAGATCAAAACTATTCCCCTTGTGAACAGGAACCAGAAAAAGATGCCCTCTATCACCACTTCTATTCAACATTGTATTGGAAGTTCCAGCAAGGGCAATATGCAAGGAAGGGAAACCAAAAGCATCCATGTTGGTAAACAAGACGTCAAACAATCCTTATTTGATGATGATATGATCTTACACCTAGAAAACCCAGTGACTCAGGAAAAAATCTACTAGAACTAATTAAGAAATTTAGCATAGTGGCAGGATACAAGATCAACATTCAAAAATCAGTTGGATTCCTCCACACCAGCAAAGAGATTGCTGTAAAAGAAATAAGGAAATCAATGCCACTTACAATAGCTACCAATTTTATTCCCAGGGAATAAATCTTACCAGGGACACAAAAGACCTGTCCAAAGAAAATGTTAAAAGACTACTTCAAGAAAACATAAGAAATCTACATAAATGGAAGAACATTCCATGCTCATGGACAGGGTGATTGAACATTGTGGAAATGTCAGTTCTACCCAAAGCAATCTATACACTCAACGCAATCCCAATCTAGATCCCATCAACATTCTTTAAGGATATGGTAAAACCAATCATTAACTTTATATGAAAAGGAAAGAGATCTCAAATAAGCAAAGCATTATTGAAGAAAAAGAACAAAGTAGGAGTTGTCACAATCCCAGTCACAAAATGTATTATACAGCCACAGTAGTCAAAATTGCCTGTTATTGGTACAATGACAGACTCATAGACCAATGGAACAGAATTGAGAACCCAGAAATAGATCCATTGACCTATGGTCAGCTGATCTTTGACAAAGGGCTAGAATCCATTGAATGAGGAAGAGAATGTTTGTTTAATAAATGGTGTTGGCAAAACTGGATATCCATTTGCAGAAAAATGAAACAAGATCTGTACTTCACACCATACACAAAAACAAATTCCAGATGGATCAAAGACTAAAATGTGAAACTGAAAACTATAAAGTTCCTTATGGAAAACTAAGGGCAGATATAGGGGCCCTAATATATGGCATAAAGAGACTATGAAGCATAACCCAAACTGCACAAACAGCAGAAAAGAAACTAGATGAATGAGACCTTATAAAAATTAAATTTTTATGTGCTTCCAAAGACTTCTCCAAAAGAGTCAAAAGAGAACTTACAGACTGGGGGAAAATAGTTGGCAATGACATATCTGTCAAGGAACTTATCTCTAGAATTTATAGAAAACTCCCACACCTCAACAACAATAACACAAATGATTCAATTAAAAAATGGGCAGAGGCATTAGTAGACACTTCACCAAAGAAGATATTCAGGTGGCCAACAAACATAAGAAGAAAGGGTCTTGATCATTAGCCATTAGAGAGATGCAAATCAAAACAACAATGAGATACCATCTTGCTCCAGCACTAGTAGCAAAGTTCAACAAGACAGAAAATAACAAATGCTAGTAAGGATGTGGAGAGATTGGCACTCTCCTACACTGCTGGTGGGACTGTCAAATGGTACAACTACTGTGGAAAGCAGTATGGTGATTCCTTAAAAAGTTGGAATTAAAAATACCATTTGATCCAGGCATTCCATTACTAGATATATATCCTAAAGAAGTGAGAGCCAGGAAAAGAACATATATATGCACACCTTTGTTAATCGTGGCACTATTTACAATAGCCAAAAGATGGAAATAACCTAGATGTGCATCAGCAGAAGAATGGGTAA
This sequence comes from Orycteropus afer afer, assembly GCF_000298275.1. NCBI lineage: Eukaryota > Metazoa > Chordata > Mammalia > Tubulidentata > Orycteropodidae > Orycteropus > Orycteropus afer. The sequence goes on along the minus strand of NW_006921920.1, from coordinate 319,866 downwards.
CCAAACTATGGTACATACACACAATGAAATACTATGCAACCCTAAAGAATAACGTGGAATCTGCAAAACACTACATAATATGAGTGCATGGCAGGGAAGGACACAGGGAAGAGGTAACTATGGGAAGGAAGTGGGAGGGGAGCTGTTGCATTGTGGGAAATTGTAGTCAATGTTATAAAACAAACTGTATGTGAGCTGCTGCTTTATGAAAAATGAATTTGCTCTGTAAACTTTCACCCAAATCACAATAACTTTTTTTAAATAATATTGTTTATTGGTTCAGTATATATTCCATCTTCCTAAGTAAAACCTTCACTAGACTAATTGACAACATGGTGGCATAGTGCCTAAAGATTTTGACTGCAAACCAGAATGCTGGCAGTTCAAACCCATCAGCCACTTCTCAGAAGGAAGTTTGGGCAATCTACTTCGATAGTGATACCGCCTTGGAAAACCAAGGAGGGGCACTATGAGTTGGATCCTGTTCGATGGCAGTGAGTTGTTTTTGTATTTTGTTTGTTTGTTTGTTATTGTTGTTTTTAAGCTATAATTCGTATTTTGACTATTAGTCTGAATTAGTTTCTCCCCATTGATATTTGGTCTAGGGGATCCTTAAAGACAGATTTTGTCTTCATCCTCTAGTCTCAACATATCATACAGTATGTATAATATATTTTTTAAAATAAAATAAAACACCAAACTCATTATTGTTCTCTTGCCTCTGACTCACAGAGACCCTACAGGATAGACTAGAACTCTTCCTCAGTGCTTGCAAGTCTGTAATCTGTATGGAAGAATATTGCCACATTTTTCTCTCATGGAATGCCTAGTGGGTTGGAACAACTAACCTTTCAGTTAACAAGTGAGTCCATAATTGCTATGCCACCAGGACTCCAGTATATATCATATTGTAGATAATATCTCAAATAATGAAGGAAAGAGTATAAGGAAGCAGGAGAGTGGAAGGAAAGGAGAAATTGAATTTATGAAAATTCTGATGAAGGGATATGAGGAAAGATTATTTTGAAATGAAGGGCAGTTTTAAGGAAGAACAGGCCCTGAAAGAACACAGTGCCTGAAAGTGATTAAAATAAT
>NW_006921920.1:300871-310566 GCF_000298275.1 Orycteropus afer afer | reverse complement strand
AAAAAAAAAAAAAAAAAGAGCAGAAGCAGGGCCAGATTTAGGCAATGTGAGGACCTTAAATATTGGTAATCTCTGATACCCTCTCCTCTATTTATTCATTCATTCCAACAAGTTATGTCAGTTATGTATATTTATTCTTATATATGTGTATATACAAATAGATAGATATACACACACACATATATGGGTATGTCTTTATATATATATCATATACACAAGTATATATTTGTATACTCTCTTATCAATTCTGCCCTGTCCCTTCCTGCTCTGGAAGACCTATCAATGTGTGTAGTTGTCTTTTGTGGAGGTGGAAGGCTGACTGAGAGATGCCTGCTGTGAGCTGTACATGTGTGTGTTTCCCCAGCAGGGGCTGGGTGTGCATCTTTGCTAGACAATGGTGTGATGGCACCCACCAGGTCTAGGTCACCCCCACCATGGCCTGCTCCCATGTTTCCTCTGTCACACCCCGTACGCACAGCTCTTCTTTCCCTCTTAGAGGCCAGGACCTCACCCCCACAGACGGTTGTGTGGTTTGACCCTTGCCGGTGGGCTGGCCTTACCCCTGGGTTGCATGAGCCTGGACCCTTCCCATGGATAGGTCCAGCTATGCCATAGTTGACCTGCTGCTAGATGGATGGATTCCATCTGTTTTCACAAGCCAGAGACTTGGATTCTTTTCCCATAGACACATTTTGCCTGAGATGTAAAGAACTCCAGTATAACAGATAATTTCTTCTTTAGGTCTTATACTGATCCTCCATTAAAGTGTGGGTCCTACCCACCTGGGGGCTACATAACACGTGCTCATCTGTTACTGAGTCAGCAAGGTTTGCAGTGCCCAAGAAGGCAACTGTGTTGTTCATTGTGTCCGTGTGTGCCTTTGTGTGTGTTGTGTTTGTGGGTGTGTGTTGTGTTTGTGGGTGTGTGTTGTGTGGTGAAGGCTGCGGGTGACATCCCTCTGATCTTGGTGAGTCCGTAGACTGGCTGGAATTGTGGAGTGGGCATTTCGCAGTGGATCCAAGGGGGCCATCCTGGTGTCCCCAGTCACTGCCACAAAGACCTCTTTGGCGGCAGCACCTGTAAGCCAAGGGTCCAATGAATCTGTGTCATCACCACCCCTTCAGTCTCATCATCCCCTCTAGTATGTGGTGTGAGATACCTGAGTATTCCCAGAGACTTTATGTGTTTTACTGCCTTTCAGGGTGTTCCTCACATGTCTCTGGATGGATGAGGCAAGTTCCCACATCCCCTTCCCCACTGTGTCTCTCCCTGCCATTCTGGCATACTTGGTGCTGTTGCTGGTGATGATGGTGATAGGGGTGGGTTTTCACCCACCTCCTACTATGTCCATTGAATACCCTGAACAGGAAAAGCCCCTCCTGTCCTCTTCCTGCCCAGGACCTGCTGCCCAGAGAAGCCAGTTTCCCCCCTTCATTCTTCCTCCGTCTTTTCAGTCTCCTCTCCTCCAAAGCCAACCTCCCCACACTTTCGGGCCCTGGCCTGGCTTCCCTCTGGCATCCTTCAATATCCACATCTTCAGGCCCTCAATCAGCACCCTCAGTGGTGTGTGGCCTGGGCCCGTAGTGTGCCAGGAGTGAAATGGGCCTGTCCTAAGCATAGATCATTCAGTTTTGGAGCAACGGCAGTGGGTGGGGAAGCAGAGGCAATGCTTGGCAGGAGCCCAGAAGAAGACTGGTCTTGGGCTGCAAAAATGGGCAGTTGGGCCCTTTCCCTCAGCAGTGGGGCCCTTTCCCCCAGCAGTGGACTTCAATGGCAAGTTCTGGCTTCTAGTTGGGTGGCCTTGGCCAGGGTGTGCATCCAGGAGGCACCCAGAATGGCCCCTTCACCCTGCATCCTGTTCAGGTACCTAGACCATCTTGCTATGGATGTTTCAAGACACTTGGGTGTACCTGTCAGCCATCATACAGGACTCTGAGCTTGCACTGAGTTAGTGTCCCTGTCACTTCTCCTCTAGACTTCACCACCAGATAGTGTGCTGTACAGAACCTGCTGGTTTGGCAGCTTTCAGAAAGGGAGCACTATGGCCTCTGTGGCTGGTCTGAGCTGTACACCAATGCCCTGTGTCTTGGAGATGTGTACTGTCGGGTGCCTGTGGGGTGCCCATGTTCACTGCTTGGAGTACTCCAGACTCAGCATCCCTCTTCACAGGGTCCTCTGTGTTCATAGGTTACAGTTCTCAGGGGAAGCTAGTAGTGGGAGAGGGTTATCTTAAAAGAATACATAATTGAAAATAACAAAACTAAAGGACTCAGCCTCCCTAAAGTCATTGGCTATTCTACTTAACAGAAAGCAAAAGGTAGAGGAAAATTGCAAGTTAGTCACTATGATTAAAGTCTACTTTAATCCTGCCTGCTATTCTGTTAAAGTTCTGCAATTTTCAGTGAGGAGCCCCTTCAGCCTCCCACTTCAGTCTTCCACACTTGGATTCATTTCCCATAGACATATTTTCCCAAAATCTCTGAGAAATTGGTTTACCAGATAATTCTCTGGGTCTCTCTCCTGATCTTCCATAAAGGTGTGAGTCCCATCACACTGGTTGTTATATTGTTCTTGCTCAACTCTCACTGAGTTTAGAAAGTTTGCCATGCTCGTGCCTACATCTGTGCTGTTCAGTGTGTGTGTGTGGGGAGGGTGCCTGTGTCTTATTTTTGTGTGTTGTGCTCCTCTGTGGTGTGGGTGTGTGTTTAGGGGGACACCAGTGCATGACATTGTTCAGCTACTGGCGGGTCTGTCAGTTGGCTGGAAGTTTCTTGCTGGATACAGGGGGGCATCTTGGTGTCTCCATTCACCACCCCAATGATGTATCGAGTGGTAGCGCCTTTTTACCAAGGGTTCCTACCTTGACAAATGCATCCCAGTCATCGCTGCCCATTCAGCCGCATCTTCTTCTGGAGGAGACAAGAGAGTCCACAGTACTCACAGTGACTTCAGAACTGGTGTCCACATCTGTCATTCATCCTCCATCAGGGTGCCCCTGCAAATCTCAGAATGCACATGGCATGGTCCAATCCCAGTTCCCCACTGTACCTTTTCTGGCCATCTCTGCATTTGTGGTGATGTTGGTGGTGATGGTGGGGAGGTCGTGGCCCATCTCCAGCCAAATCCCTTCTCCAGCCCTGTGTTCCTTCTACACTGGCCCCACTATGTAGTGAAGTGGGTTTTTACTTTTCCCATTTCCCTTGCCCTTTTTGCCTCCTCTCCTCCAATACAGAGCCCCCCCCCATACCTTCTGGTCCACACCCAGCCTTGCCCTGCCCTCCTTCAACACCATGTGTTTAGTCTGTCACCCAGAGTCCTCAGTGGCATGGTGCCTGGGCTGGATGTGTTCATGGAGTGCCCTATTTCAGTGTTGGTCCCCACCTTTTGAGTTACTTTTGGGTCCTTTGTGCTTCCGGAGCCCCAGACCTCTTCCAGAACTCTAGGCCATGTCTAGACTTGCCATGGTTCCATGAGTCGATGCAGGGGTTGCTCCCCTGGTGACCTGTGTCCTGGTGGAAAGCCTGGGGTACGCTGCTATGCCAATACCCATGTGCCCTTCACCACCTAGGGTGTTCTATTGGAGAAGGCCCTACCTGGCAGAGGTGCAACAGCAGCCTCTCCGTTTGGTTACTATGAATGATGGGGTCCTTGGGACCAAGGGGCTGGTGCTTGGTAGGCCAGCAGTCTTGGGAGGAGTATAGTCGCCTCCTCACCTGCCCCCTTTCCACCTCTGCCTGCTACATGGATCTCCCTGCACCCTTTTATGACCCTGGAAGACACAGGTTCATGCTCCCCCACTCTCTCCTATCATGTCATTCCTTCCACTCCTGCCCCACAACATGTGGCTCTGGTGTGTGTGGCATGGTCAGCTGCTGACAAGTGCCTGCTGAGAGCTGTGCCTCTCTCCTTCTTGTGCTCTCTCTTCCTTCCAGAGCTTTCTTCCCCTTGGCCTTGACAGGGCCTGGCTCTGCCTCTGAGCACCATATTTTCCTGGCTCTCCACTCTCTTGAGGATACCTCAGATCAGATGTGGCAACCTGCTGAATTCATGCATATTAGCAAAGGAAGAAAAAAACAATAAAAAAAAACTTACTAGGATTCCCAAAGTAAAGGAAAGTGAACGAGGAAGAGACCAGCATCTAATGCCTGCCCTGTGGTGAGGCATGATAAATGTGGTTTCTGGATGACCCACTCCCTGAGGCCACTAGTTGAAGACCAAGTCTATCTGATCAGGCCAGGCCAAGAACAATGTGAGGCTAGTAATAGTCCCCGCCAAGAAAGACCTGGTCTTCCCAAACTCTGGTTGCTTAGGAATGCAGCCCAAAGCAGCAGGTGGTAAACTCCGTTTTTGGTAAATACTGGCAAGAGACCAATAGTGAACAAGTACTTTAAAGGAAGTTGAAAGGAACAGTTGAATAGAATCCAGTTAGCTCTGTAAATTTCACTCAAGGCACATTATAATTAAAAAAAAGAAAGAGAGAGAGAAACAGAAATTCTCAAACAGAGTATGCTGACAATTTCAGTTTGCTAATCCAAGGGACATTAACAAACGAAATAAGGAGACAGTACTTTAAAATAACTTATACATTTTTGCCACAGTAACACAAATTGTGGATTAAAAACAAAACAAACTTTTTCTTTAGTTGAGTCGAGATTTTATCTAAATAAGTACTCTTTTTTTTTTTAAGAGTTTGTTTTACATTCAACATTACGTGTGCATTTAGTTCCACTCCCCATTTACCATGCCCAACCCTAACCCAGTCTCCGCCCCTTCCTTCCCTGTAACATCCCCCCCCATGTCCCTCATAGTTATGCACTCCTGTTTTTCCTGCCTTTCCTCCCTGTGAATGTTGCTCCTCTGGTGCCCTGTGGTTGATTGTTCCAAGGGATGGATTTCCATTAGAGTATTTGGGTGCATCACCCTGGGTTGAGTGGTCTGCATGTATGTTTTGTTTACTATTGGGCTAGGAGTCCAGCCCTGGGGAGTGAGCTGTATTCCAGGCCCAGAATGTATCCCAGGACCATAGTATTGGGGGCCTCACCAGACTCCATCTGACCAGTAATTGTGGTCATTATTGAGTTTTTGGATTTTGTTCCATATTTTTCCTCCCACTCTATCCAGGCTCTCCAGATTAGATTCTTCCCTGAATGATCATCTTTGGTAGCCAAGCACCATCTAGCTCTTCTGGTCTCCAGGGCCATCATGTCCTAGGGCTGATTGCCTCCAAATGCCATTGTTTTTAAACAAATATTATTTTAGACTAAAATGTGTCAGTAATAATATAAAGTGTTATATATACTTGAATACATCAAGTTTTTCTTTCTGATTTATAGCCTATGCAATGTTCTCTGAACATTCAAATAAGTTTACCAGAAAAGAGAAATAACACACTTCCAGAGCTGAAACATAAAAAAAAAAAAAAAAAACACTTCAATTTATCCAGTATTGTACTCTGTTTAAAACCGAACAACTGTGATTTAAAAACAAGACTCCAACTGCAAACATAACAGAGTCCCTTGCTCTACCAGCTCCATACAGACTAAGTTTCTTTCCATAGATAAATTAACTGATGGCAATTTCTGTTGTGTTCTTCTAGGAATTTATAAAGTTTTAATCATACAGTATACAAGATCTGAAATTTATCATCTTAGATACCTTTTGCGTCGGTTTAAATATGTTAAATATATTTAATGTATTTTTAGTTACCAATATAACCTCCAGTGCTGTTCCTCATATATGTCTAAGAAAGCTTGAGAAAGAAAACAAATGAACATTAATCATAATTTAGTTACAAATGATTTATTTACAAATTATATCACTATTTAATTCTACTGTAAATACATATTTTAATGTTTTGTTTTTGGTATTACAGAAGAAGATTTAATGAATGTTCTTGTTTTCTTTTTAAAAATTTATATTGTGATTTGGGTGCAGTTTGAGATTAGTTTCGCATTCAACAGTTCATACACATTTCGTTTTGAGACACTGATTGAAATCCCCCAGTGTAATAGCTCTCCTCCCAACTCTTTTCTGTGGTTACCCCTTCCCTGTGTCCTTAACTGGGAGCTCTGGTAGTGTAGTGCCTAAGGCATTTGACTGCTAACCAGAAGGCTGGTGGTTCAAACCCACCAGCCACTCCTTGGAAGGAAGATTCAGCAATCTACTTCCATAGTGACACCGCCTCAGAAACCGACTCAACATGGCAAATAACAACAACAACAAAAATGTGTCTTTAATTATGCATTCCTCCCTGCCTGGCTTTCTCCTGTGCAAATGCTCCCCCCTGGTTCACTGTTCGAAGGAGCTCATCTCCCTGGTGTGGTTGGTCAGCATCTAGGCCTGTCTATTGGCTGAGAGTTAAGCCACAGGAGTGAGTCCAAATTAGGCTTGAACGAGGACTTGGGGCCACAGTCTCAAGGGTTTCACCAGTCTATTTCCCACAAGTACACCTGGTGTTCTTCATGTTTTGGAATTTTTTTCCACATTTTTTCTCTTACTCTATCCACAATCTCCCATTTTGATCCCTTTCCAAGTGGTTGGTCTCAGGGTCATATAGGCTGAGGTTCCCATAGCTAATTAGTCACTTGGAATAATTGACTCCATATGTCCTTGATTTCCTTCATTGTTCTTTGCTCTGGAGGAGGTAAGACCAATAGTTGCATCTTCCTTGGCTGCTTGATAGTGTGGAAGGCTGGAGTGGATGGCCCAAAAGGTCCCTTAGTGAAAATCATAGAACTCTAACAGACTAGCAGGCATGATTAGTGTAGACATTAAACATAGTGACTAACTTCCTCTTTTTCCCTCCTTTTTGCTTTCTTTTGAATAAATTGTAAAGCCAAAGATGGCTATAAAATTTACTTAAAGGAAACAAAAGGAAGGGAAAAATAGGGAGAATATCTATCTATCCATGTATCTATTTATCTATCTATCTTTATTGAAGTGGTGGTCTGTTTGTGGCAAAATAATGCTCTGGCACTTTATTGGTGAAAGAAAGAATGAGCTCAAATTTTAGAGGACTAATTGGGAATACACAGTCCATGTTACATATACTCATCCTCTGACCCAATGGGTTGCAAGGAAAACATGTCCAGAATTTAATTAAGCAAATTTAGGGAGTTAAAAAACAAAAACAACATAAATAAATAAATAAAACAAAATTGACAAAAATAAAGTATATATATTTAAAGTGAAAAATGTCATCAGGTGGCATGAACTGTGAAATCATCTCCACAGAAGATGTAGTGAGCATACCAATCACCCTCAAGTTTCCTTGTCCCCCTTCATAATTCCTACTTTCTGTCTCCCTATCTCCTACAATCACTAAAGTGGTCAGTATCCACATAGATACATTTGCATTTTCAAGAGTGCTTCAAAATAAACTTAAATAGAATCAATCATTATATATTATTTTGTATCTGCTTTCCTTCATTAGAATATATATTTAAGGATCCCTCCAAGTTGTAATTCACAAAGTTTCTTAACGATAATATTCTAAATGGAAAACACAGTAAAACTAAACGGAAAACAATGGGATTTATGATGTAAACTGTGACACCTTACAATGCTGCAGCCACCAGAAAAGAAACAAAATGGACAGCATCTGATAAAGGAGGATTGCCAAAGGATTTATGAAGCAGAGAACAAACAGTCCAGAATTTTCCAAGTGCCCAATAGGGTCCCTGAACTTGTCTCCATTCGTGGGGATGGCCTGAGATGGTCTGATCCTGGTGGCTCCAGCCTGTGCCCCATCCAGTGCCCCCACTCTATCATAGCTTGACAAGAAAATGTGCTAAATGTCCCCTCCAGCCTTTTGCCTATGGACCCCACTCCTCCTCCACCTCTCTGCACTTCTGAGCTAGGTCATTTCTAATGTGTGACCTTGGTGCTCTGAGACCAGACGGTATCAGGAACTGGCAACCTGCAGCTGACAGGCTCTGTCCTTGACTGATGGTGGTGAGAGGCACGTGAATTTAGTGGATTTGCCATTGGTGGAGTGTTAAACAGAGCTTGCTATCACGAAGGACTCTTTCTTGGTGAGCTGCTTTTGCTGGTGCAAGGAACAGCATCAGTAGGATCATCCCAATTGCGCAAGGGCACCAGTTACAGAGCACTTCAAGGACATTGTGTGGAGAACAGCCAGTGCGCCTACATTCTGCTTTGGCACTCAGGTGTTGTGTCTCCAGGCTAGTTAGACCAGAGTGGGAAGGTCCTCTGCACAACGCCTGTCCCCCGCTCCAAGAGTTTCAACTTGATCTGGATTTCAGACCTCGTTAACCCACAGGGGAAGGCGCCCAGCGGCCCCGTTGTGGACCGGGTGTCGCTGTGGCCTCTAGAATATCATTTGGGGTTGCCCGCAGAGGTTGCTTCTCACAGGCCTCAATTTCGCGTGGGGCACGGACTTTTGGAGGCACCACCTGAGTATTTTTTTCCCACATCCCTGCCTGGGAGTCCTGGGCCATCCCAGGGCTAGATGAGGGTAACCGCCGCTTGGGAGCCACTAGCAAGGGCTCCGTGCAGTGTGGATTTTGTACCCAGGGTGGCACAGCTTGAGATTTTTTCCAAGTCCCCAGTGATTGGAAAATCTTCCCACAGGGTGGTAATTCATGCACAGCTTCCTGCCTATACAAGGGTTTAGGGTTCCAGGTGCAGCCTGGCATCCTGGCTGGATTTCAGATAGGCTCAAAACAAAATCTCCTATAGTGGGTATTGGGCATAGAGGAATAGGTTCATGCCCAAGAGACTCTTAATTTGTCATCTAACTGTTACTCTGTATCTCCTTTGCTCCGAGAATCACTTTTCCCCTTTTGTTCTATTCAGACAGGTGTAGATGTGGTGGAAGAATTATTCTTCACTTTGCTTCAGCAAGCCATTGGTGACATCTGCCAATTCTTCATGAATTGTGAACATACAGTTTAGTAAATGGCTCCCTTAAGACATGTTGTCGTCACTAGAAGGTCAGGAAAGGATAGCACCCATCTTGACCTGCAAAACCTGCATATTTGGAAGGTAAGAGCTGTTGTCCCTGTGGATGTTTTCAACTATTGAAAGGTGACAATATCCTAATAGCAGTGTGCCAAAGAGAAAATGGCTGTAGAATGAGTTCTTTCCTTCATAACTCTATGAACTTGACATGGTTGTTTATTACCACATTGGATTTTGAAAATAATGTCTCTATAGTAGTGTTGATGGCCATTGATAAAGCACTCCTTGGCTAACCCAGAGTTCCATTGTTGGAACCAGTAGATAGATAGATGTGCCAGTCTGTTTCCCTAAGGACTTAAACTGTCAGAAACCGTCTGGGGACAATTCTACTCTGTCCCACTCCATGAGGTGGTATCTACTAGACAACAGTTGGGTTGGGCTCTTTAAAACCAACATGAATTTTAACATTCTTATTGATGGACTCTCACATGAAGAAAGATGAAAGGTGATATTCAAAATCTGATTTGCATGGGTAATCTTGAGAAGGCAACCACCTTTCTTGACTGTGCTTCTTGAAAAAAATGAAAAGGGAAGGGAAAGATCCTCTGCTTATATTTGAGGATGTTTACTCTTTAGATCACAATAAATGGAGAGAAGATTGAGGTTGTCAAGGAATTCATGTTGCTTGGTTCTACAATCGATGCCAACGGAAGCAGCAGTCAGGACATTAGACGACATGTAGCATTGGGAAAGTCAACTGCGAAGGAACTGTT
>NW_006921920.1:295457-300401 GCF_000298275.1 Orycteropus afer afer | reverse complement strand
TGAGTCGGAAATGACTCGACGGCACTTAACAACAACAACAACAACTCTTTAGATGTCTCACTACTTTGGTGGTGATAATAACTCAATGTTAATGATCAGTTTTTCTTGATAGAATTTCCATTGCTAGAATATATCACCCATAACTAGATTTTACATATTAGAGGATAAAGGATTTTACTTTTTATTTTAAAAAAAATCCCACTAATATTTCTTCAGAATCGTCAACAACAGCAATGTTTCTCACTCAGCATCTTGATACACCCACATGGTGAATGGTATGTCCTTAGGTGCCTTAGAGCTGTTTCACTGTAACAGAACAAAACACTGCCTGATCCTATGTCACTCTCACAATCACTGCTTTTTTTGTGTTGTAGCCACTGCATCAGTCCTTGGCATTGATGGTCTTCATCTTTTTCACTGAACCTCCACTTTACCAAGCATGGTGTCCTTTTCCAGAGATTACTCTGTCCTGATTACATGACCACAGTACATGACAGGAAGGCTTGCCATCCACACTTCTGACAATTTTCAGGCTGTTCTTATTCCAAGAAAGATTTGTTTGCTCTTCTGGCACGCCATGGTACATTCCATATTCTTTGCCAACATTGTCATTCAAAGGCATCAATTCATCTTCAGTCTTCCTTATAAACTGTCCAGATTTTCCATGCATATGAGGCAATTGAAAGTACCATGCTTGGGTTATACACATCTTAGTCCTCAAAGTTACATTGTTCTTTTTACTGTTTTAAAGAGGTCTTTTGCAGCTGATTTCCCATTGCAAAGTGTCATTGGATTACTTGACTGCTGCTTGTCTGGGTACTGAATGAATCCAAGTAAAATGAAATCCTTGGTAACTACAATCTTTTGTCTCTTAATCATGATATTGCTCATTGGTGCCATTGTGAGGATTTTTGTTTTCTTTATCTTGAGTTTCAATCCATATTGAAGGATGTAATCTTGGAGGTTCATCAATATGTGCTTTAAGTCTTCCTCATGTTCAGCAAGCAAGATTGTATCTTGTGAATATCTAAGTTTGTTTATGAGCCTTTATCAAATCCTCAAGACTTTTCTTCCTCATGTGGTATAGCCTCTTGGCTTATTTGCTCAGCATACGTGGCAAACAAGTATGCTGAAAAGGTACCTGAAACCCACTGTCCTGATTTTAAAACATGCTGTTGTTGTTGTTGTTGTTGTTTGCCATCGAGTCGGCCCCGACTCGTAGTGACCTCTCCTTGGGTTTCCAAGGTAGTATCACTACGGAAGTAGATTGCCCAACCTTCCTTCCGAGGAGTGGCGGGTGGGTGCACCGCCAGCCTTCTGGTTAGCAGTCAAGTGCCTTAGGCACTATGCTCCCCTTATTCTGTCTAAACAATGGCATGTTGGTCTATGTATAGACTCCTCATGAGCACACAGTGAAGAGTCCTTGAATTCTCATTCTTCACATTGTTATTGATAATTTATTCTGATCCACACAGTCCAATTCCTTTTCATAGTCAGTGAAACACAGGTAAATATCTTTCTCAAATTATCTGCTTTTTAGCCAAGATCCCCCTGACACTAGCCATGAGACGTTCCTCACACCATGTCCTCTTGGGAATCCAGGTTGAATTTCTGGCAGTTCCTTCTCAATGTGCTGCTCCACCTGTTCTTCCACTTTCTTCAGCAATATTTTTCTTGCATGTGATATGAATGATACTGTTTGATAATTTTCCCATTCTGTTAGACCAACTTTCTTTGGAATGGGGATAATATGGATCTCTTCCACTTACTTGGCCTAGGAGCTGTCTTCCAAATTTCCTGGAGTAGCTTAATGATTGCTCCCAGTGTTGCATGTGTTTGTTGAAATATTGCAATTGAATTGATTTCTGGACCCTTGCTTTTTTTGTTTGTTTGTTTTGTTTTGTTTTTTGTTTTTCCAATGCCTTCAGTGCAGCTTGAACTTCTTCTTTCAATAACTTTGGTTCTTGATCATATTCTACCTCCTCAAATGGTTGAATGTCAGACAGTTCTTTCTGGTATATTGACTGTGTGTATACCTGTCATCTTCTTTGAATACTTTCTGCATCCTTCAATAGTTTGTCTGTAGAATCCTTCAATATTTCACCTCGAGGCTTGGGTTTTTCTTCAGTTCCTTCAGGTTGAGAATAGCTGAATGTGTTCTTACCTTTTCATTTTCTAACTTACCTTTGCATGTTTCAATATGAAACTTTATTTTTCGTTTCAAGCCACCCTTTCAAATCTGTTCAGTTCTTTTACTTCATCATTTCTTCTGTTCACTTTAGCTACTCTGTTTGTAAGAGCAAGTTACAGGGTCCATTTTGCCATACATCTCGGTCCTTTCTGTCTTTTCAATGCCTTATTATATCCTTGATGTCATCCCACAACTTCTCTGCTCTTTAGACAGTAATTTCCATGATTCTAACCTATTCCTAAAATGATCTCTAAAGTCAGGTCAGATACTCTTTGGGCATCTTGGACTTGTTTAATTTTCTTTGGTTTCAACTTGAAGTTGCCTATGAATAACTAATGGTCTATGCTGCAGTGAGTTCCTGGCTTTTGTGGAATGATGATACTGAGCTTCTCCACCATCTCTTCATTGTGTATTTTCAGTAATGGAAACTCAAGGAAGCCTCGCTATAAGTTGAGTTGGAGTCAACTCCACAGCAGTGAGGTTGATTTTTTTAAATACATGTATCCACACTAATTATTTTTTCCTTTTAGTTTGGTTGCTATGGTTACAAAGTTGTTTATATCATCATTGTTGTTGTTAGGTGCTGTTGAGTCAGTGCTGACTCATAGTGACCCTTGGTACAACAGAAGGAAAGATTGCCTGTCTCATCAATCATTGCTATGTGTAAGCTTATTGTTACTCCACTGTGTGAATCCATCTCATTGAGGGTCTTCCCCCTTTTCACTGACATGCTTCTTTAGCAAGCATGATGTCCTTCTCCGGGAACTAGTCCCTCCTGATAATATTTGAAAGTATGTGACACAAAATCTCCATATCCTAGCTTCCAAGGAGCATCATCAAGTTCTTCCAGGCTAATAATTGTGTAGACTGAGGATAGCATGGTGTACCAGTCAATTGGACTAATTGTTTCTGTGAAATTTTTGTTTTATTCATTCCTCTTTGCTCTGGATAAGGAGAGACCCATCATTGCATCTAGATGGCCACTTGCAAGCTTTTAAGATCCCAGTGCCTACTTGTCAAAATGGGATGGGGAACAATGTTTTTTGTAATATGCTATGCCAATTGACCTTGATGTTCCCTGCAATATGGTCCTGAGCTGACAGATCCAACTACTCACTCCCTCTGGGTAGCTGGCTGTGGCCAAGACGTAACTACAACCTTGTCCCTTGTCAGCTCTACTATATACCTGGGAATTCTTACAGAACATACCAATACACTTGTAGAAACATTGTATGCCAACCCTATACATGGTTTTGGGCACACTCCCCCCCTTCATAGATATACCTAATAGTTCAGCCTGTCCACCCATCTATCCATCCATATATCCATGTTTTCCTTCACTGACAATGTAGTACTGTGTGTGCAAATGCATTCACCTTTCTTGTCTATACCTCCCATGCACCTCTCTATATCTTGCTCTTCCTCAGTGCCACTGTGTTGATCACTCACATTTGATACATTGCCCTTCTCTTCACCCAAATCACTACTTGTCTCTACCTGTGTAATAGTGTTCCCTCCCCTCCCTTTGCAGGACATTGGGAGCCACAGGCTCTTGTTCCCTAGTCTCTGATGTCATGTTATGTTTGCTATGCCCAGTTGGCCCGGCAGTGGTGAGAGTCAGCTGACTTGTGCCAGCTGGGAGGTACAACTCTCTGCTTCTCTCTCTTCCTTTGAGGACCTTGGCATTGGCTTTGAAAAGGACCCTGCTCTGTAGCTGAGCCCCAGGATTTCCTAGCTCTCCTCTCCTGAGGTGACCTAAGATCAGATGTGGCAATCTGCTGATCTATGCATATTAGCGGAGATAAAACACACAAACAAACCAATGGGATTTGCAAAGTAAAGGTTAGTGAATAGGGAAAAGCCTGGTGCCTAATGCCCATTTTGTGGAAGGCATGAAAGGTGTGATATCAGGAAGACTTACTCCCTGGAGCCACTGGTTGAGGCCCAAGTCCTTCTGATCAAGCCAGGCCAGGGACAGTATGAGGCCAGTAGTAGTCCCGCCACAGGAGTCCCGGTCTTCCCAAAGTCTGGTTCCTTGCGAATGCAGCCCAAAGCAAGTGATAAAATTGGGAAGTTCCAGCAAGATGGCCGACTAGGCAGAAAGACTGTACAGACCCTTTTCAACAAAGAAGAGGAAAATCAATTAACACAGACACAGAAGATAATCTTGGACCCCTGAGCCTTGAACGGGAGGATATAGAAGTGGACTAAGCCCCAACGAGCAGAAGAATTAGTGTAAAAATATCAAAAAAGGAGACATACGGAACTGCGGTCTGGCAGCGATCCTGAGCAATCCTGACGGCATGGCACAGACAGCTTGGAGATTCCCGAGTGGTGGTAGGATGTAAGAATTAACCTAAAAATCAGCCCTGCTAGCCAGGGATGGCACAGAGGACTGCTCTGGTGTCTGGGAAATAAACAAACAAAAAAACAGAGAAGGTGAAGAGAAAGGTGGGCTCAGCTGTGGACTTTTGCTGGTCTGGAGGATGCTGCAATTTTGAAGGTTTAAAAGTGGCTTGACTATTTTGGATATTTAAAGAGACAGCATGCTCGCTGATTCCTGTGGCTTAAGAACATGTTCTGCTTTCCAGCAACCCCAAGGACACTCTGGACCTGCAAGACTGAAAAGTTTTTTGATGGTTATTCAATTGTAATTTGTGTCTAACTAAGTGGGAGACAACAACAGTCCCCATAAGACATGACTACACCCATGCCTCCTGCAACTTCACTTACTGAGTGAGAACCACTACCTC
>NW_006921920.1:274010-293771 GCF_000298275.1 Orycteropus afer afer | reverse complement strand
GGAAAAAGATATATCAAGCAAATAAATGGCAACTGTAAGAGAGCAGGAGTGGCAATATTAATTTCTGATCAAATTGACTTTAAGACAAAAAACACCATAGGAGACAAGGAAGGACATTATATAATGATTAAAGGATCAATTGAATATCAAGCTATAACCATAATAAATATCTATGGACCCAATGAAAGAGCCCCAAAATACATAAATCAGACTTTAAAAGGGTTGAAAAGCCAAACAGATGACTCCACAGTCATAGTGTAAGACATTAATATACCACTTTCTTTGAAAGATAGAACAACTGGAAAGAAACTCAACAAAGATGTAGAAGAGCTAAACAATATAATCAACCAACTTGGCCTTACAGACATCTACAGAACACTTCACCCAACAGCAGCACAATATACATTCTTCTCCAGTGCACATGGAACATTTTCCATGATAGACTATATGTTAGGCCATAAAGCATGCCTTCATAAATTTAAAAACACTGAAATACTGCAGAGCATCTTCTCAGATCACAATGCTATCAAATTAGAAACCAAAGCAAGTGGTAAAATCCAACTACAGTAAATACTGGCAAGAGACCAATAGTTCACAAGTTCTGTAAAAGAAGCTGAAAACTTCTTTTCACTTGAATGGAAACCAGTTTCCTCTGTAATCTTTCACTCAACACACAATAAAAAGGTATTTGTTTGTTTGTTTGTTTTAAATTCAAATAGAATGTTTTGATAATTTCAGTTTCCTGATAGAAGGGAAATTAACTAATGAAATAAAGAGAGACTTTAAACTTTAAAATAGCTTAAACACTTTTAACATAGTAACCCAAATTGTGAATTAAAACACACAAATTTTTTTTCTTTCAGGGTGTCTAGATTTTAATAGAATAAAAACTGTTTAACTGAATGAAACTATTTTTGACTGAAATGTGTAAGCAATATACAGTGTTACTTATAATTGAATATGTCAAGTTTTTTTCTTTCTGTTTTATAGCCTATGCAGTGCTCTCTGAACTTTCAAATAAGCTTACCAGAAGAGAGAAATGACACAATTCCAGAGCTGAAAATTTTAAAAGAAATTCAATTTATTCAATATTTTACTTTGTTTAAAACTAATAAACAACTATGGATTAAAAATAAGAGTCCAATTCTAATGAAATCTGGCTAGGCTCCCAATACTATGGCCCTGGAATACATTCTGCACCTGGAATAAAATGCCCCCAGGCGCAGGCTCTCAGCCCAATAGTTAACAAGATGTACATACTGCATCTTAGATACCTTTTGTATCAGTTTAAATATAGTTAATATGGCTTTAGTTACCAATATTATACTGATAAAAGGAACCTCGAATGCCGTTCCTTATATACATCTTAGAAAGCTTGAGAAAGAAAACAAATGAAATATCATAATGTAGTTATAAATAATTCATTTACACATTATATCATTATTTATACAATTCCACTGTAAATATATATTTTATTTATTTATTTATTTATTGGTATTAGAAAGGGAGATTTCCTGAATGTTCTTTTGTTTTTCAAGCTTTATATTGTGATTTGGGTGCAACTTTACAGAGGAGATTACTTTCACATTCAAAAGTTCATACACATTTTTGCTTTGAGACACTGATTGAAATCCTCACCGTGTAATAGCACTCCTCCCAACTCTTTGGGAGGTTATCCCCTCCCTGTGACATCCTTACCTATGCATTCTTGCCTACCCAGCTTTCTCCTCAGATACTAATGTTTTTTTTTTTTTTTTTCCTTTTTTTTTGTTACTGTTCCTATGTGATTTCACAGTGTATTTTCTGTCCATTTGCTTTTGCTTTTTTGATGGTCATTGGGTTAGACTGGGTCCTGTGCAAATGCTGCCCTTCTGGTCTCCCATGGTTCACTTTGCTAAATAGCTCATCTCCCTGGTGTAGTTGTTCTGTTCCTAGGCCTGTCTATTGTTTAGCTAAGAGTTAAGCTGTGGGAGTGAGTCCAATTCCACGCCTGAAGGGTAATGTGGGTCTGTAGTCTCAAAGGTTTCACCAGTCTCTCTCCAACAGGTAAACCTGGTGTTCTTTATGTTTTGGAATTTTGTTTCACATTTTTTTCTCCAACTCTATCCAGGATCTCTTTCTGAGCAGTTGTCAATGCTGGCCAGGCACCATCTAATTCTTATCTCAGGGTGCTGTAGGGTGATAGTCCCATGGTCAACCAGTCCTTTGGAATAATTGATTCCATATATCTTTGATTTCCTTCATTGTTCTTTGCTCTGGAGGAGATGAGATCAATAGTTGCATCTTCCATGGCTGCTTGAAAGCTTTTAGGACCCCAGTTGCTACTCATCAAAATAGGATGCAGAACAAAGCTTTTGTGTACTGTGTCCTCCCAACTGAGCCTGATGTCCCATCTGACCATGGGTCCTGAGCCAGCAGGCCCAGTGACTCACTCAGTCAAGATGATTACTTGTCACTAAGAAGTCAAATAGTTCATTTCCATGATTGAAGAAAACTTTGGCACCAAGTGGATCTCATTTCAGATCTCATCTCCAGGATTATAAACCCATAAATGGGTGTTGCTTTAAGCCACTAATTTTGGTTCTTGTAACAGCAACCATAAGAAATGACACCATGGAAAACGGTTCGACCATAGTCACCATGAAAAACATGCAAACCAAAAAAAAAAAAAAAGGAGATATGATCATTTCTGCTATTTCGCTTACTAAACTGACATTAGTTAGAGATTTTAAAAAAATATATATCAATACATATTGAAGATGGCGGAATAGGCAGAAAGACTGCACAGACTCTCTTCAACAAAGGAAAGGGGAACTAGTTAACACATCCACAGAAGGTAATCCTGGACCCTTGAGCCTTAAAGGGAAGGATACAGAAGTGTACTAAACTCCAACTAGCAGAAGAATTTGCATGTGAAAGCACCAAAAAAGGAGACATACGGAGTTGCGGTCTGGCAGTGATCCTGACAGCACAGACAGCTTGGATATTGCTCAGTGGTGGTAGGACCTAAGAATTAAGCTGAAAATTGGCCCTGCTAGCCAGGGACTGCACCCAGGACTGCTCTGGTGGCTGGGAAATAAAAGAGGAATAAAAAGGGAATAAAAGGCGGGCTGAGCTGTGGACTATTGCCTGTTCCCAGGGTGCAGCCAATTTGAATGTTTACAAGCAGCTTGACCATTTTGTATATTTAAAGTGACAGCATTCTCTCAGATTCCAGGGACTTAAGAACAGGCTCAACTAGCCAGGAACCCCAAGAGCATTAAAGACCAGGAAGACTGAAAAGTGGGACATTCCCCTTGTTACTCTTACACCCTACTCCCTCTTGGTGAACGGAGGTGTGGCCATCCCTCATTCACACCCAGTTTCTAGGCCAGCAAGAATTCCATCCCAGTCTGTGTGCTAGGATGGAGCCTGGGTGCCCTGCCCCACCCTGCCCTGATTTTTTCGTTTTTCTTTCTCTGCATTTAGTTTGTTTTAGAAGTACTATTATTATTATTGCTTTTGTCCTTTTAACTATTACTCTTTATTCTTTCCCTCGTAAGTATCCCTTCAAGCTGCCATTCACAAGGTTTCTTAATGATAGTATTCTTTCTAATAGGAAAGCATGTTATGTGCCCTGGAGTCAAACCTTGGTTTGACTCCTCCTCGGGAGACCCCTATCCACTACGGAAGAGCATAGTGACCCCTCCTTGGGTTTCCGAGGCAGTATGTCTGCAGAAGTAGATTGCCCAAGCTTCCCTCCGTTTGAACTGCCTGCCTTCTGGTTAGCAGTCAAGTGCCTTAGGCACTAAGCTACCACAGCTCTATAGGAAAGCATAGTGAAACTAAATGTGAAGAAATTAGATTCATGATGTGAACTGTGACTTCCTACAGCGGAATAAATACTCTGTAGCCATCAGAAAAGAAGAAAAATGGACAGCATCTGATAAAGGAGCATAATGTTAGGATTTATGAAGCAGAGAACAAACTAGCATTTCCAAGTTCCCAGTCGGGTCCCTGAACTTTCCCGGTTTGGCGGGGGTGGCCCAGGAGGGCCTGATCCTGGCAGAGTCTGTCTGTGCCCCATCCAGGCCCCTCTGTCTATAGTCTTTATAGACTTTACCAGAAGGTGTGCTAAATGACCCCTCCAACCTTTCCCTAGGGGCCCCACTCTGTCACCTTCCTAATCCTCCCTGCATTTCTGGGCTGTGAGGAGACCTCACGTGGCCTGCCCCATTGTGGGCCCAGGTAATTTGTGATGCTGGGACCCTTTGTGAGCTGGCTCCTGACAGCATCAGTGACTGCCACCAGGCAGTTGAAAGGCTCTGTCCTTGACTGGAGGTGCTGAGTGGCAGGTGGTTTTAGTGGATTTTCTGTAGTCAAAGCGTTCCAGACGAGTCATCTTGAAGGACTCCTTCTCAGTGAGCTGATTTCCATTGCCCAGGGAAGATCACAAAAGTGCGGTCTGGTCCCTGGGATGGGGGTGGGGATGGGGTGCTGTGGTCGGTTGATTGGAAAGTCTCGGGACTAGGGACCTGATCAGACTCCGGTGCACGAGGCAGCTCTCCTGTAGCCAGAAGGCATCAGTAGGATCAACGCAACTATGGACGGGGGGCGCGGGCTAGAGCACTGCCCAGAGATTGTATGGAGAACAGCCTGTGCGTGCCGCCGCTCTGCCTTAGCTTGCAGGTGTTGTGTCCCCAGGCCAGGTCGACCAGAGCAGGACCGCCCTCAGCGCATCGCCCCTCCCCCGCCCCCTTGTGGTAGGACTTGAGGATCCAGATCTCAGCAACCGACTGGGGGAAGGAGCCTGACGTCCCTTGCATTGCAGGGTCTCTGGGGCCTCCAGAATGTCCTTTGGGGTGGCCTGCGGAGGTCACCCTCAGTCGAGCCTTGGCTCCGCGCAGGGAGCGTACTGTTGGAGGCGCCACCTGAGTATTTTTCCAACTCCTGGCCCAGCAGTCCCTGACAGTCCCAGTTTGGGGCAAGTAAAACTGCAGCGCAGGCGCCACTGGCAAGGGCTCTGCCCCCTTGTGAAGCCCGGACCCTGGGAGATGCAGCCTGAGAATGGGAGCTCTGGTAGTACAGTGCCTAAGGCACTTGACTGCTAACCAGAAGGAGGGCGGTTCAAACCCACCAGCCACTCCTCGGAAGGTTGGGCAATCTACTTCCATAGTGATACTTCTTGGGAAACCCAAGGAGGGGTCGTATGAGTTGGGTCTGACTCCACCGCACACGACAATAGCACCAACAACACAGATTGGAGAATCTCCACACAGGGTAGTACTTTATGCCCAACTTCCAGCCTGTGCAAGGGTTTTGGTTTCCAGGTGCTGCCTGGTCTCCTGGCCAGATTTCAGATTGGAGTCAAAGTAAAATCTCCCATTGTGGGTGCTGGGCATAGGAGAGTAAGTTCATTGCCCAAGAGACTCTTCATTTGTCCTCTAAATGTTACTTTGTATCTCCTTTGTTTTGAGAATCACTTTCCCGTTTTGTTTTATTCAAACAGGTGTTGGTGAGGTGGAAGAATTATTCTTCAATTTGTTTCAGTAAAACTTTCGTAACATCTGCCAATTCTTCATCAGTTGTGCTATATACATGGTTTAGTAAATGGCTTACTTAAAATGTCTTGTTGTCATCAAACCGTCAGGAAAGGATGGTGCCCATTTTCCTTTGAATCACAAAGCCTGAATATTTGGAAGGTAATAGCTGTATTTCCTGTTGAAGTTTTCAGCTTTTGGGAGGTGGCAATATCCTAATAGCAGTGTACCACACTAGAACATGGCTCTAGAATTAGTTCTTTCCCTCACATTCTCCTGGTACTTCCTTCCTAAGCTTATGGTTGTTTGTTACCAAATCAGGTTTTGGAAATATGTTTCTATAGTCATGTTGGTGGTTCACTGGTTAAAGCACTCCATGGCCACCGAAAAGTTCCATGCTTGAAGCCTAGTTGGTAGAAAGATGTGGTCATCCTCTTCCTTAAAGATTTATAGAGTCAGAAACTCTCCGGGGATGATTCGACTCTGCCTCACTCTGTGAGGTGGAATCTATTAGACAACAGTGGGGTTGGGCTCTTTAAAACCAACATGAATTTTTAAAAAACATTTTGATAGCCTCTCACATGAAGAAAGATTAAGATGATTCTCAAAATCTGATTTGCACAGGTAATCTTGAGAAAGCAGCCACCTTTCTTGACTGTGCTTTTTGAAAAAAATGAAAAGAGGAGGGAAGGGTCCTCTTCTTATATTTGAGGACATTTCTCTTTAGTTGCCTTTGTGGTTTGGTGGCGGTAATAGCTCAATGTTTATGATCAGTTTTTCTCAACAGAGTTTCTAGTGCTAGATTTTGTCACCCATGACCAAATTTGACAAATTAGGAGATAAAAGACTTTCACATATTTAAAAAAAAAAAAAAAAATTCTCACTACAATTTCTTCAGAGTAATAAATAATAGCAATGTTTCTCTCTCAGCATCTTGACACACCCACATGGTCAATGGTATGTTGTTAGATGCCTTAGAGTTGTTTCAGCATAACAGAACCAACGCTGCCTGATCGGGTGTCATTCTCACAATCTCTGTTTTGCTTGTCAGTCTGTGGCATTGAGGGTCTTCATCTTTTTCACTGATCCTCTGCATTACCAAGCATGGTGCCCTTCTCCAGCGACTACACTGTCCTGATTACATGTCCAAAGTACATGAGATGAAGTCTTGCCATCCTCAATTCTGATGATCTTTCAGGCTGTATTTATTCCAGGAAAGATTTGTTTTTTCTCTGGCACTCCATGGTACATTCAATATCCTTTGCCAACATCATCATTCAAACATATCGATTCATCTTCAGTCTTCCTTATAAACTGTCCAGCTTTTGCCTGCATATGAGGCAATTGAAAATACCATGGCTTGGGTCAGATACATTGTAGTCCTCAAAATTTCATCATTGCTTTTTACTGTTTTAAAGCGGTCTTTGGCAGTAGTTTTCCAATTGCAATGTGCCATTGGATTACTTAACTGCTGCTTCCATGGGCAATGATTGTGGATCCAAGTAAACTGAAATCCTTGGCAACTACAATCTTTTGTCTCTTAATCATGATGTTGCTAATTGGTGCAGTTGTGAGGATTTTTCTTTTCCTTATCTTGAGGTGTAGTCCATGCTGAAGGCTGTATATATGTAGTCTTTGATATTCGTCAATAAATGCTTCAAGTCCTCCTGACTTTCAGCAAGCAAGGTTGTATCATCTGCATGTTGCAGTTTGTTTATGAGGCTTTTTCCAATCCTGATGAATTTTCTTCCTCATGAGATCTAGCATCTTGGCTTACTTGCTCTGCATATGTGTTGAACAAGTAGGCTGAAAAGGTACCTGAAGCACACATTCCTGATTTCAAACCATGCAGTAGCCCCTTATTCTGTTCAAACAACTGCATGTTGGTCTGTGTACAGGTACTTCATGAGCACACAGTGAAGTATTCTGGGATTCCCATTCTTCACATTGTTCTTGATAATTTGTTCTGATCCACACAGTCCAATCCCTTTTCATAGTCAATAAAACACAGGTAAACATCTTCCTCATGTTATCTGCTTTTAGCCAAGATCCATCTGATTCTAGCTACGATGTCCCTGATACTATGTCCTCTTTTGAATCCAAGTTGAATTTCTGGCAGTTCCATATCAATGTGCTGCTACACTTGTGTCTCAATTGTTTTCAGCAAATTTTCCCTTGCATGTAAGGTAAATGATGTTGTTGTTGTTGTTATGTGCCATTGAGTCAGCCCTGACTCATAGCGATCCCTCCTTGGGTTTCTGAGGCAGTATCACTATGGAAGTAGATTGCCCCATCTTCCTTCCGAGGAGTTGCTGGTGGGTTTGAACCACGAGCCTTCTGGTTAGCAGTCAAGTGTCTTATGCACTACGCTACTAGAAGTTGTCAATATTTAGCACTCTCATAAGTGCCAAGTAGAAATATGGACTGGAGTTTTAGATTGTCAATGAACATCTAGCACTGGTTCTCAACTAAGGAAAATTTTGAGGTTTGCCAGCATTTGGTGACAGTTTTTGATGTCCCAACAGCATTGGGATGTGCCACTGGCATCCAATAATATAGGCAGGTGTGGTGGTTACATTTGTATTTCAACTTGGCTGGACCTAGTTGAGTGGCTGGACAGCTGACTGTAGTTATTCCCCATGGTGAGACTGGTAATTAACTCCATCATGGAATCTATTGCAGCAGCTGAGTAGCTGCTTTGGGTATGTGGTCTGCTTCCCGTATATAAGAACAGCTTTGGGAATGGTCTCTAGCTTATGGCACACTTGAACCCTGCATGTAGCAGTGTTGTTCTTCAGCAGCTTGCCATGTTCTGATGACCTAGGGACTTTGAATGACTTGAATTAATGGCCTACCATTGTGGTTTGTAAGGACTGTGCCTTTTTCCTTGTCAACCTTGGGCTTGTCAGCCTCAGCAGCCAGCATCTGAGTGAAGAAAAGCCTCCAGCTTGGTGGGCTGGGAGCTGAAGCCCAAGGTTGAGGGGCTTACATGCAGCCCATAGAGCCTGGCACTTAGATCTTGGACTTAAAGTCTCCAAACTGTAAGAGAAAAAATTCCTGTTTCTTCAAGCCATCCCATTTGTGGTATTTTCTTGTTGGAGCGACACTAGGTAATCAGAACAGCAAGTGTGTTACCAAACAATCTACAATGCATAGACCACTTCCATAAGAAAAAAATATCATGACAAAATGTCAACAGTGCCAAGCCTGGGAAACAGTGATATATACTGATTCTGTCAGCCCCCTGACATTCAAATTCTCCATTCTAATCAGATAGTCTATATTTTCCTGGAATGTTTTGTTGTCTACAAGAAAATGTCTTTTCTTTGGCTTGGAGTCACTGTTAACTTTCCGTAGGTTCTTTCCTCTTCTGTGCACAAGTGAAAACACACAATACTTTCAAATGGAAATATTTTTGCTATTATGTAAAAACCAAACCAAGCACACCACCGCTGAGTCAGACCCGACTCATAGCGACCCCTCCCTGGGTTTCTGAGGTGGTATCACTATGGTTGCCCAACCTTCCTTCCGAGGAGTGGCTGGAGGGTTTGAACCACCAGCCTTCTGGTTAGCAGTCAAATGTCTTAGGCACTATGCCACCATATAGCAGTGATTTTATTTTTATGGAAGATTTTATAACTTTTTTTAAAATAATATTTTATGTTTTCTTTTTTTTTGTGTGAAAGTTTACACAGTAAGTTTGGTTCCATTTAACAATTTTTACACAATTTGTTCAGGCATGTTGGATACATTTTTCACAGTGTCAGCTTTGTAATTATTTCCACTCAGGATGTTCTCTTTCCAATAATCTAGTTACCCTGCCTCGTACTTTCTCATATTTGCTTTTGGTGTCGTATAGATTATTTTTTAAAGGAGGACAGTACTCACAGGTGATGTTTTGTATTCTATGATCAAGTTTGTCATTTAACAAAAAGATGACCCAATGGATTATTTTTGGTTCATCTGTTAAAGATCACCTTTGGGTGATAGTCTCAGGGAGGCCTGCAGCCTCAAGTGGTCCAGTAAATCTGAACTTTTTAAGAATTTGAGCTCTGTTCCACAATTTGCTCTCATTCTTTCAGGATCCAGCAGTTGTATTCCTGTTTGGAATGGTAAGGAGAGGTAGCCAGGCACCAGCAAGTTCTCCCAGCCACAGCATAGATGAGGCCATGGTTTGTGTAGATAACTCCTTTAGACTAGATTCTTCTCAGAGTCTTTGCTTTCCTTCCTTCACTTTTACTCCAAACATACAGTTGTATCTTACATACAGAACAATAGGTATATGTGAAGCTGGCCATTCACAAGCCTCTAAGATCCCAGGTGCTACTCTTCAAAGTAGGATGTAGAACCTAATCTTTATGTACTGTATCATGCCAACTGAGTGAGTTGTCTCGCATCACTATGGTCCTGAGCCTTTAGACTCTGTAAAGCAATCCTGTGAGGTATTTGGTTAAATCAAAGAAGGATCTGTTTGTGCCCTCTATGTGTTTATTGTATATATGGCTATATATAGATGCATACATCTTTATGTGTGTATATATATATATATGTGTGTGTGTGTGTGTGTGTATACATATATATGTATGTATATACACTTGCATATAGATAGACCTTTGTGCATATTTCCACATGTAAATACACATATACATACCTATATACATGTACCCACACTCACTTTTTTTTTAGTTTGGTTGCTACTGTTGCGGAGTTGTTTAAATCATCATTGTTGTTGTTAGGTGCTATCCAGTCAGTTCTGACTCATGGTGCTCTTCAGTACAACAGAAGGAAAGATGGCTGGTCTCATCAATTGTTGCTATATTTAAGCCTATTGTTACATCCACTGTGTGAATCCATCTTGTTGAGGGTCTTCCCCCTTTGCACTGACACTCTACCAAGCATGATATCTTGCTCGAGGACCTAGACCCTCCTGATAATATTTGAATGTACATAACACAGAATCTCCATGTCTGAGCTTCTAAGGAGCATTAGAAGCTTCTTCTGGCAGTCCATGGTATATTTAGTATTGTTTGCCAGTACCATAACTCAAAGATATCATTTCTTCGTTGGTCTTCCTTATTCTTTGCTCAGCGTTCACATGCATATGGGGCAATTAAAAATCCGCTGTCACACCTTAGTCTCCAAAGTGACATCTTTGTTTTTAATACTTTACAGAGATCTTTATCAGCCAACTTGCCCAATTCAGTTCCTCCTTGGATTTCTTAATTGCTGACTCCATGGGCATTGATTATAAATCCAAGTAAAAGGAAATCCTTGGAACTTCAATCTTTTCTCTTTTGAAAGTGATGGTGGTTTTTGGTGCAATTGTGGGGTCTTTTGTTTTATGTCGAGGTATAATCCGTACAGAAGGTTGTAGTCTTTCATCTCCATCATACTCTTTTACATGCAGTTAATGGTTTTTTTGCTCTTTACTTTCTGTACTGAGCTATTTTGTTTATGGATTTTCTTTCATTTACTATTGCTGATTTTTTGTTTACTTTTATTATTGTTTATTTTTGTTTTTATTCTTGTATGTTTTGGTGAGTATATTTATTAATGTTCTTTGTGGACCATGGTGTTCACATTTAACATCTTAAATTTAAAGAAATCTCTTTTATCTTGGAATCACATAAGTTTCCTCATCATAGGGAAACAGCATAACTACAACAATTGTCCCCTTTTAGTTTTGATATTGTTGTCAATTACATGTTGGTATCTCAGAATCCTTTTCAGTGATGTTTAACTTTAGTTAAACTGTTGTGACTTCTTCACATGACTTGACATGATGCTGTCACATGCCTTTATCTTAGGTGGTTCTTCATTTCCTTTATACTCTTCTTCCTGTTCATGTGATTTGTAATTGACTGTTGTCTTCAAAGCATTCATAATTTTATACACACATACTCGTATGTTTTTTATGTCTTTGGTTCAGTATGTCAGGAGCTTGGTCTCTTGTTTTTTGATATTGGGTTTCTTCATTTCATTTGTATTATTCTACGTGTTGCTTTGTGTCACTGGCCTATGTATGGCTTTGGTCCTTTCAGTTGGCTTGGTGTACTTTCCTCTCTCTGATGGCTATCAGACTGTCACAGACCTTTGAAGGTTCTATGTTGTTAGACACATATGACTTCTTTTAGAGGACTCCATGGTGGTGCAGGAGCAGGTCCCCTCTCTGATGGCAGGTGGTTAGGATCCCTTCACAGATCATCAGGGATAGCACATAGCCTCCACTTTGAAGCTGATGGCTATTGCATCCTTGGAGAGTAGCATGGGCCATGGGCAGGGGCAGAGAGGGCCAGGGTGCTGGAGCCTATGGGATCTCTTGAGCAAGGGCTTGGAGGTTGTGCCACAGTGTGTGCAGGCAGGCTGAGCAGGGTTGAGTGAATGTTGGGTAGTGGAGGGGGGCCCAGGTGTTGGGTAGGGGCGAAGACACATGGAACCTGATTCACATGAATGAGCCAGCAGACAAGGTGGTGTGGTATGGGTGGAGTGTAGAGACCCATGGAGAGGGAAAGGTGCTCAAAGGAAGAGAAGGGACTTGGCCTGAGGATGTTTGGGGCATATTTCTAGTTGTTCCTCTCTTGGTTACTATTTGAAGGGAACCCCTAGTGAAAATGGATGCGCACAACCACTCACCAGCAATCCTAGGCCTAGTTCCTGGTTCTGTCTCATCTCTGTGCTCACCAGGGATACTGGATCTCTCCTTCAATTTCCTGTGGTTTCCCTTTGGCCTTTGGCACATGTGCTATCCCTTTCTTCTCTATCCCTCATCTGAGGCTTCCATGACTCAGACTCCCCTTGTTTGCTCCAGTGACACTTCCTTTATGCTGTTTTAATTTACAAATTATGGAGCTCCCATGCATCTGTCTCTGGGGCCAGTTTTCATCCAGCACAAGTTCTGCCCACCTAGTTTCATTTCAAGTTTCTTTACCTAGGATCTCTGCATGTGTTCCATCAAGTTGTCTTTGAGGACTTCTCACCCAGGGATCATGCTTGCTGCCATCCCAGAATGGCCATGCTGTGATGGGCTGGCAACTAGGTCACATGGAAGCCATGATTGTCTGCGTTCCTTCTGGCTAAAGGGGCAGGGGGGCTGCATCTTTTGACTTCCTCTAATCCTACAAGAGGAAAACAGAATCACCATCAGTAGCCCAGGCATATCCTTGTGAGGCCAGACAAACATGCCGCCTCCCTCCAGCCCTTTCACCAACACTGACACCAACCGTTCCTCCCAGAGCACCCACCATCTCTCTTCTGGGTTTGATAATTGGCTGCAGTGGACACATAGAACTCACCGGTTGTGGGGCTTATTAAATAAAGGAAGAAACAGGCCACAATTCAAGTTCAGCAATGTGCTCAATCTCTCACAGCCTGATGTCTTTCAGCCGACAGTCTCCCTCAGTCTCTCTCCTAGCAGTGCATGTCTCTCGGTGTCTCTCTCAGCTGTGCGTGTGTCTCACATCTCTCTCTCAGCAATGCGTGTCTCTCACATCTCTCAGCCTCTGGTGAGAGATTCCTTCTGCCTCTAGGAGGGCTCCTTTTGAGCCTGGCAAAGTGGCCAAACTAACCAATCCCCCAACATCAGAATTCTATACACCTGAGAGAGAGCAAACTTCCCCCAGAATTACTTTGTGCTGCTCTCAACAGAAGTACCCCAGGTGGAAAACTTTAATAATCAGGAGCTACTCAGTTGCTCACAGCAGATTCCGCCATGGAGTTTACAAAGACTTATAGCTAGAAAAGCCACACCATGTAATTCACTACACCGCACCACTGTTTTCCTTCTCTCTCTCCTTCCATTCACTGTTCCATCTGATTCTTCAGCCCTTTGATGTTCAGAGGAAGAAGTTTGTAATTAGTGTCTCTTGGCTTACTTTATTGAGTCCTTGTTGTAGGAGGATGTTATGGTGTGTCTAGCTAAGCTGCCATCTTAAGTCACATGTCCTGCAATATTTTATCATTTCAAAACCAGTTCTTTGTCATGCAAAACGGGTAGGAAGCAATAGTTTTAGGCTTCAGAGATCTTTGCTGAGGATATGAGTTTACATACGTTGTTCCAAATTAGTTTCAAAACTAAAATAATGGTAACAAGAACACCAGAGTGTTAAATAACCTTGTTAGTGAATTCAGGTTCGTTTACGTATAGTTTCAGGCACACTCCTCTCTGGCGTACTGCGGTGATGGTAGCCTTCTATGGAAAGGCAATATCGATCTCAGTAATGCTTTTCTAATTGCATGCCAAGTAGTGTTTTTATGCTTAAAAGATTCCTGAATCTGTCATCCAATATAATGCACTTTAAAACATCAATAAAAGGTCACACATAACTGGCATTCACTATGCCTAAGAAATGATTCACCTGTTTAGCCCTTCACCTGTAATATTCATTCACATTAAAATACTACCTGGCTGATGGTAATATCATACTCTTTTTTTAGAGGCAAAACTGATGGACAAAGAGATTCTAGTGCAGAGAAGTAGGCATTTTGGGGATGATTAATGCCCAAGGCATTTGACTGCTAACCAGAAGGCTGGTGGTTCAAACCCACCAACCACTCCTTGGAAAGAAGGTTGGGCAATCTACTTCTGTAGTGATACCGCCTCGCAAACCCAAAGAGGGGTCACTATGGGGCGGACCCGACTCGATGGCAGTGAGTGGTCATAGTCTATATATGTTTAAACCTGCTGTGGTGTCTAGAATAAAATCCGGGTAGAACACTATAAATAGTTAAATTGGTCATTCTCCAAAGTGACTTAAAGTCCCTTCATTGATGGGTAATAAACATAGCTGTTTTAAAGTTTATTTACATTGCCCAATTTGTTGTAGTTTTATGTCATTACAGTTAGGGGTCAACAACACCGGTCAAGTGCTTTCCTATTTTGAAAATTTGAGATACTCTTTAAAAGGTGCAACACCCAAATAGTCTCTTCTTTTTTTTCCCCCCAATGAGGGGTTTGGAATGTAACATCCGCATCCAGTTCCCTGAAGTTGCGCGCCAACATTGCAAAGTTGTAATCTATCGGCAGGAGGTAAGTGCTTTTGCAAAATTGTTTTTTGTAAAACTTGTTTTATTTTACTTCATCAATTTATTAGTTCCATGGTTCTCTCTTCTCTACTTGTAGGCAGTATTGATTAATTTCTGTACCACCTTTCCAACAAAATTAAATGGAGCCTATGTTAAAGAACCCGTAAAACTTGAACATGGAGATATAATAACAGTTGCAGATCGATCTTTCAGGTACATGAAAGCTATTTGAGTTTACAAATAAATGGCACATACTGATTAAACATAAAATGGTTTCAGAGTTCAATTCTGATCTCTATGTAAAGATGATAAGTGTCAGAATGCTTCATATTGTCATTCTCAAAACTATCTTAATCTGAAGCACATGGATTTAGGAGGAGTGGGAAATTGGCCTTAAATGTAATCTAAATTCAAGGATTTAGGCGCACAGGCCTATGCCACAGGAGGGTTACCTGGTCCTTAGGAAGCTTGTTATTTAGATTCACAAACTGACTGGATCTGACACCAAGTAAGTTTTTCAGTGTCTTCATACTAAAATACATGTCTAGAAAAGAGCATATCCTTTCTTCTTAAAACAAAATAACAGCTCAGTTTATCATGAAGTGAGCAACCACGGGATCACCTCTCAAGTAACAGAAGAATTCTAGTAGCTTCTTGCATGCTGTCTTCTAATGTGTCCTTCTTCAGTTCAACAAGCAAACCACCATCATGTGTTTTGTGTGACATCATAGAAGTTTTTGGTCCTTTACCACCTAAGCGTGCATCTCTAAACATCATGGTTTGTCTCTCTTTCTTAAGCTCTATCTTAATGAAAGCTACAGTTATTGGGTCCATTGCTCTATCTATATATGGCCTTTAATGTCAAAGCTTCTCTATTACTATTTTCCCATGCTTATTACTTACTCTTCAGAGAAATGATGAAATCTCCTGCTAAGACTGGTTGTTAGTTCTCTGCCAGAATTCTTCACCTTTAATTTCCTTGGGCATGATGAACTTAGTAATTTTCAGGATTGCCCCATTTTATACTATCAGGCTCCCCAAATGAATCTGTTTCTATAGTTTATTGTTTGTGACTCCAAAGGCGAGCAATCCTAGTGCTGTTTAAAATGACCAAGCCTTCCATGTCAGTAACAGGCCAAGTATATAGGATGCAACTGTCTTAATCTACAAATCAGCCTTATGTTATCCTTTCCTCTGAAAAGGACAATCGAGGTGCCTTTCTTAAGACAACCTTCTCTGCTTATTTATAGATCTCTTCTCCTTAACTCTAGTAAATCTTCCCTTAACTGAATCCTTTCCAACAATATTCAAAGAGGTTACATCCCTCGTGGAAAATACAAAAGAGAATTTGTAGAGCTTATATTCAGATGGAGAGTGCCCAAGTCATGATTCCTGTTTACCGGAAAACATATTAAAAGCACCATCAAGAATATGTCGACCATCCCATTGCCCAGTGCAATAGTTAATTGTACGTTCTCATCCTGATTACATCTGATTTAGTTCCTTCCATTTGAAACTCTTCCTTTGACTCCCACACTCTGTGATCCCCCCTTCCTGGATATTCCTGGTTATCTCCTCCTTTTTGTGCTTCAAATCTTATTTCTTAGATCACTTCTGCTTTCATTCATGGGAGCTCTGGTGGCACAGTGCCTAAGGCATTTGACTGCTAACCAGAAGGCAGGTGGTTCAAATCCACCAGCCACTCCTCAAAAGGAAGATTGGGCAGTCTACTTCCTTAGAGATACCACCTCAGAAACTCAAGGAGGGGTTGCTTTGAGTCAGGATCGACTCAACAGTGGTATGTTTGTTTTCTTGGTTTCATTCATAGTCTTTTCTCACATGATCTCACTCTCTCCTTGGTATTTTGAACTTGTATATCAACTGCTCTCTCCACTTTCAACATCAATATTACTAAAAATACAAATAAATAAATAGAAACCACATTCACTGCCATCGAGTCATATCCAACTCATAGCAAACCCTCCTCATGTTCCTGAGGTGGGATCACTATGGAAGTCGATGCTCAGTTTTCTTTCTGAGAAGTAGCTGATGGGTTTGAACCATCAGCCTTCTGGTTAGCAGTCAAATGCCTTAGGTACTACACCAAATATTCCTCAGGGGCATGTCTAATACATGTTCCGAAACTAAAATCTTGGTACCTTCTGTCTCCCTCAATCTGCAATACCTCAGCAAAAGGCAGTTCGATTCTACTTCCAAATTCACAAAACCATTTTCTTCTTGTCTCATGCATAGTGTTTATCAGAAAATACTGAAGTTTCAACCTCAGAATGTATCTAGAATTAGACCATTGTTCTCCTCCATTTCTACCCTTAACCAAGTCTCTCCCTCTTTGAGCTTCTTAGGATTGTCTTCCTACGTCTGCCCACCCAACCAGAATTTTCCTTCTAAATGCAAGTCACTTAAATTCCCATGGCTCTATCTCACTCAGAATGCAATCCAATCCTGTTTCCATGCTTTGTAGGCTTCTTGGGCAGTTACCTCCTGTTGCTCTCTTGACTTCATTCTTTATTCTTTTCCCCTTGACATTGTAGTACATTAAGCCTACCACCATCTTGCTCTTGCTTGGAACATATGTCCTCACTCTTCTCTTTTTCTGCTAATGTCTTCTTCTAGATCTTCTCATAGGTCATTCTGACCTCCTTTCAGATCTCTAAAACTGACACCAGAAGTATTCCTTGACTGACCCCAACCCCACCCTTGTCCCATCTGTCCACATGCTCTGTTTACCTTTCATTTCTAACACTTTACCACCACTTGATATGTCTTCCTAGTAAGATACTGTTCCTTAAAAACAGGAGTTTATATTCATTCATAGTTATGGACCAGTGCCTCCAAATAGTGTGGCATATCTTAGACTCTCAAATACTCATTGAACAAATCCTTAATAAATGAGTATATCTACTAAGCATTGCAAAAGGGAGAGTCAAGTTAAGAATTTCTTGAGTCAGGAACTATTCCACTAAGCAAGATACTATTTGAATTGAGGTCATGCAAACTGGTAGAAGATCCCCGAAATAGAATAAAAATTTAAAAAATAATAAAATTTGATCTTAGGGAGGAGATCTTGACTGGGGTATCTACTACCCTGAGAAATGAGTCCCGATGTCTGACTGCTCCTGATTTTCCATTGATGGCATTTCAATTCAAATCAGGCCCTCTTACTGAGACATATCTAGGCTTTCAGTATATAAAACATAAATTTAGCTCCTGAAATTATTCCTATGTTCTATCAGAGCAAGTATGTATCTTTCTAAATATTGCCTTAAAAGATGTACTGATATTCGTTCAGACCATAGAATGGATAAGTGGAAACTTGAAGAGATGATAATGTTATTAAATAAAAGTGTCACTCTGTAGTTACATTGAATTAGGTGATTTACCAACATGTTTAAAGAATCAATAGCCAACAGTCCTGCTAGTTTTCCTTTCAAACTAGAGCTAGCACAATTTTGCTCTGATCTGGACTAGATTCACACCTAAATGATGCTCAGGACATTGGTGAATAATCTGGGTCCTCATTTTCTGTTGTTTCAAAAGAGACATGAGGTGATGTGTAGTCCTAAATATTGATTGTAAAAATACTCACTCTGAATTTAATTCTACCCAGAAGCTAGTATCTGGAAGTTTGTTCCTTGACTTTGCACATTGACCATGTGAGGAAATTCAACCACAGTACACACCACTTCCATCTGAAACTGTGCCTGTCATTTTTTGCACTTTAGGTTTGAATCTGGATGTGTTCCAGGAGGAAGCAATACCACTTACTATTGAGAACAACCATATAAAGAGGTGTCTGATACTAGTAAGTTTATTGCATTGTAAAAGTATTTTTCCCAAAAGCATTACACCTTACCTTATCTATCCTCCACCCTCCCATTGGCTTAGAGTTGATACTGACTCCCAGCGACCCCCTGAGAGTTTCCAAGCCTGTAAATCTTTAGGGAATAAGACTGCCTTATATTTCTCCCACTGAGCATCTGCTGGGTTTGAACTGCTGACCTTTTAATTAGCAGCCCGATGCCTTAACCACAGAACCACCAGAGATCCTTAGTAAAATACCTTAATTCATTCAGCAATGATTTGCTTTGCACTGACACACTACTGGGCATGAAACGTACAATTATTGTGTACACTGATGACTTATTAGTGAAGACCTGGATGATTATAACAAAGTGTCTTAGAGGAAGTGCAGGTAGTTATGGAAGCAAATAGCAGGGAATATCTAAGGAGAAAAAAACAAAACCCCATTGCTCTCAAGTTGATTCCAACTCCTAGTAACCCAATTAGAAAGAGTTGAACTGCTCCATAGGGTTCCCAAAGCTGTACATTTTTCCCAAAACAGATTGCTACATATTTATCCTGTGAAGTATATGACCTCCAACCATTTGGTTAGCTGCCAATGCTGAACTACCCTGCTACCTCTTGCACCTACAGCAAAGCAGAAAGTAGAAGAATAATTGCTTTCCAAAGGGAACTTTATTCTGCAATACAAAGCACCATATCATGGGAGTTTACTCCCCTGGATTAAGGCAAAGTAAATCCATCGGGAATCTTTTGGTATAGGTGTGGCTCTCAGGTACTTCTAATCTGTTGTCAGGCTCCCCTGTAAACAGTTTCTTAGAAAACAGTAGACTAGCATGCTGTGCAGTGGGTACTTTCCGTTGATATGAGACTCACACAGTGATAACTATGTGTCAGGCACTGTTCCATGTGCTTCACAGACATGAAGCTTTTTGACGCTCAGAGCCATAGGAGTACCATCATGAGATGTTCGTATTGTTCTTCTGTTCATGTTATAAATGGGGAAACTGACAAACTGACAACCCAAGGTCACACAGTAATGGCAGTCATATGACCTTTACAGTAGCTCCTTGATGTCTATTACATCTGTCAGGGCTCGCAATAATGGGCTCGAACACAACAACAATTGTGAGTATGGCATAGGGCCAGGCAAGTTTCTGTTGTTCTGTTTTACACACAGTTACTATGAGTCAGAACCATCTAGATCGGCACCTAACAACAACAGTGGCTTTTAGAAAGCAAAGATCTCCAGCCATCCAGGTGCAATAACCTCAGTATCAATGCCCTAGTTCACCAGAGGGCCAGTACTTGGGAGACATGTCCTTCTCTATCATATTAGACAAGTGCACGTCAAACAACGCTTTCCTGTTGTTGTTGTTGTTATGTGCCGTCGAGTCGG
>NW_006921920.1:269014-273602 GCF_000298275.1 Orycteropus afer afer | reverse complement strand
CATTCCCCTCTTTCCCCTATTCCAAGGAGAGAATGATGGCTTTGGACTAATCAGTTTATCAGACTATGTCTAGATAGGACACAAAGTCATTGTCTGTCCACTTGGGATCGGAATTTCAGTAGTTTGTCTTCAGATCCTTTGCAAACTCTTGAAATAGTTATACCTTCATCGACATTACTAGAGAGGTAAGGGGTGGTTGTGATTTTCAGTTTCAATTCATTTTAAGTGGAATAATTTTGAAAAGTATTTTATATTTTGTCATGTTTTATTTAGCCCAGTAGGCCCCTAGTTTTTATTTTGATAGGTAATGTCTGTAGAAATTATTGTGATATCCATTTAAATATTTTATTGTGATAAAGTATAAAATGAAAAGCTTATTGTTTTGACGATTTCTAAGTATATGCTTCAATGACACGAACGATATCCATCATATTGTGCTATCAGTAATTAATAGAAATTGCTTACAAATTATAAATATAGATTAAAGGTACCCAGGTGTCACAAATAACTAAGTGCTTGTCTGATAACTGAAAGGCTGGTGATTCAAACCCACCTTACATCCTCATAGAAAGAGGCCTGGAAATCAGCTCAGAAAACCCTATGGAACAGTTATACTCTCTTCCATGGAGTCACTGCTAATGAAAATCATCTGGGCAGCACCTGCCACCCAAAACAACAGGAATTGCATGCGTTCATTTTCATTGTATTTTCCTTCCCCCCCTTCATTATTTAAGAGGATACAAAGGAGAAACTGCCTCCCATCAAAAAACACGTGTCTTTCGGACCCCAACTGAGACCAGAGGTGTTTGATAAGCACCTTCCATCTAATATGCCCCTTCAAAGAGGAGAAGCCCCTACAAAACACCCATTGCTTGGGACTCACCCTCGATCTATTCTTAAAAAGACCATTAAGGTAACTTTAACTGTATTTTCCCTCACATTTCATGCCTAAACACTTGACATATAGTCTTTACAAACTCCTGACACAAGAAGAAACTTTAACTAAAGATTTTTTTTTTTTTTTAACAAAATAGTAAGTATAAAAGAGAAGTGTAAATGAACATTCGTTGACTTGGATGCTGGAAAATAATGATCAGCGTTGTTATCTATGGTCTTGATACAGTTCAGCCTCAGAGAAGCCATGGAGCACTTTGTATTTAGTAAAGAAATTGTGTTCAGGCCCCTGCCTGCCCTTCACCCTTGTGCAGGGCTGCAGACTTGACCTCACACTAAGGGTGAAAAACCTACCACCAAAATTAATTTGGATATATCTTAAAACCTAACCATAGGGCTTTTGTCTTCTTTTGCTTTAGAACTTTCAGGCTATGTTTAAATTCTTTCATCATTGCCCGTCCAAGAGAAAACTTGTATGACATATATACTCCACCTTATTGAGTATCTAGAACGTTTTATCACCTAACCTAGATTGTGTTGTCCTCTCTGGTTTTCAGACTTCTATCAAGATCTGGCTCCATAGCTCAAATTTATCTAGTGCCTGTGAAATCTCTGCTTCCTTCTTGCACCAAAAGTTGTGGCGAGGGATGGGTAGTTTCTACAAGGATACTTTATAATGCAAAGGCGGTTGGGCACCCACGGGTTATATTTCTTCTTCC
Source organism: Orycteropus afer afer (assembly GCF_000298275.1). Lineage (NCBI taxonomy): Eukaryota > Metazoa > Chordata > Mammalia > Tubulidentata > Orycteropodidae > Orycteropus > Orycteropus afer. Next base: position 271,989 of record NW_006921920.1, on the reverse strand, counting down.
ATCTCACTCATCAGAAGGTTCCTTCCACTTCCCTCCCTGAAACTCCTGTATCAGAAGCTGCCTACTGCTTTTCTTTTTCCTGTGATAAGTAAGAATGGCAAGCATCTCTACTTTAATCTTGGCACACAAGGCATGTTTAGCATGGCTAAAAGATTTGTAGCTTCATAATTAAAACCTTGAAATTCTTAATTAACTGGGCAGCCAAAAACCACACATTAATGTGGAAAAACAGGACCCTCAAAAAACAAAAAGGGGAAATCATAGTCCACAGATAGGAGTTTACAATATGAATTGCTCTGACAGGTTAATGATATTGTTCTTTAACATGACTTTATATATGGATTTGTGTTTTAAAGATCTGTATATTTTGTTATTTTTTTATATATAGCTGCCAATGGAGCAGGCTCAAAATGAGTTCATTACAGGCCATGGTGTAAACTATGCTTCTAGAACAACAGGGAGAGACTTTGTGGGAAAAGAGAGAGTCCCACCTTGGCTCAATAACATTCTGAAATGTTCACCACAGAAAATAAACACTAGAGCACTCCATACAGGTAAATAATCCTCCCCCTCTCATTTCTGTTGTTATGGCACCAGTTACATCATTAGACTTCCTATGTCCATTAGTTTAATTTTGTATATATTTTCTACACATTTAATGTTGTGTTGCTTGTAAAACTTAACCACTAAGTTAGTTGCTTTTTGCTGTTGGGTCAATTTTGACTCACAGGGACTCTATGTGGCAGAGTAGAACTGCACCATAGGGTTTCCTAGGCTGTAATCTTTATGAGAGCAGATTGGCAGGGCTTTCTTCCCCAAGAGCTTCTGGTGGGTTCAAACCATCCTCTTCCAGTTAATAGCTGAGTGCTTAACCATTACACCACCAGAGATTCTTTTACTCCCAAGTTTATCCCCTGGGAATACCGCACACTGGTATTCATACTTGCCAATTCCATTACCTTTATTGGGGACCTCTCATACTTTCCTTTTTTCTGCTTTTCTTTTCCATGTGCAGAAGAAGTACTGTCTAGTGTTCATTCCTTTCTATTTAAAAAATTCCTTCAAGCAGGTTTTTTTTTTTTTTTTTTTTTCCAGAGAAAGTGTGGGGGGTATGAAATCCCATAAGTTCGTTTATTTGCAGATGTCTTGATTTCATCCTAATATTTGAAGGACAACTCTGCTGGGTCAAGAATTCTTGGCTGACAATTCTTGTCCTTCTAAACTTTATACATATCATTCCATTGCTCTAAACCTGCATGGTTTCTGAGGAGAAATCCACACTAATTAATATTGAAGCCCCCTTATAGGTTATGCTATTCTTTTCTCATGCTGCTTCCAGGACTCTCTCCTTGTGTTTGGCTTTTGAAAGTTCTATTAAATTGTGTCACCTAACTTCCTGGATTTGCAGGCTTGACTCCTTAATCAGATCTGGAAAATTCTATGTCAGTATGTGTTGGAAAGTGCTTTCTATCTCCTTCTCCCTTTCAAATGTTCTGGAATTCCAAAAACCTTACTGTTGGATTTCCTGAGACTCAGATTTCCATTTTGCTTGTTCACTTTTCTTTCTTCTTTCCTCTTGCTTCTCTTGAGACTTGATGAGTTCAGTTACTCTGTCTTCCCATTTACTTATCCATCTTCAGTCTGCTTAAATCTAAGTTTGTACTCTTCTTTACCATTTTGCAATTCAGTTACTTTGTTCTTCAATACCAATACATTTTTTAAAGGTTTCTGTCTACTTGTGTTGAGATGTTCACTTTTTTTTGCCAGTTTCCATTGTTTTGTTTCCTGTGTGTTCCTGTTTTCTTTGAACATGCTTAATATTGATGTCTGAAGGTCTTCCATTTTTCCCACTCACTTGACCTCCATAGGACTAATTTCTACTTGTTTATGGTTTTCTTTGAATTGAGCCATTGTCTCTCATTATTGTATCCCTTACACATTTTTGTTGTATTTGAGGCATTTGATTATTTTTTTAAGTTAATTCTGAGACCCAGAAACTTCTCTTTCTCCAAGTCATGTGATTTTGTTCTTTTGAGTTCCCTTTATTTCTTGTTCTTCTCTAAATATCTCGTAGAGGTCACTCTTGCCTTTTGTTTTCCAAGACTGCTTCAATAGTTCCCCTCTCTTCTTCTGTGGGAGGGAGACAGGCATTTTCTCTGTTTGTATTTCCCAGGCTTTCCATTTCCAGCTTGTTTGTGGGCAGGATAGGAGGCAGCACTCTCTTAAGCTTTAGGGAAAGTGTTTCCTTAGGTGCTTGCTTTTAGGTCTGTGTGCAGAGGTTTCTTTGCCTGCAGTACCCTCACATGTGGCTGGTTGCCCTGGATTTCCACAGCACCAAACTAGCAGGGTGCCAAGCGGCCTTTCCAAGACCACCTTCCTAGACATGTTTGCCTGTGGTGCTCCCACCAGTGCTTGGATGCTTGAACACTCCAAGTATCACTGCAGTCTGCGCTGGCTGCTGTCTCAAGTTGGTTATATGGTGCTCAGGAGGAGAGTGGGTTGAAGATGCCCTGCCAACATCTTCTCTCATGTAGTCAGTATGTTGTTGTTGTTGTTGTTATGTGCCATCGAGTCTTCTCTGACTCATAGCGACCTTCCTTGGGTTTCCGAGGCAGTATCATTACGGAAGTAGATTGCCCCATCTTCCTTCCGAGGAGTGGCTGGTGGGTTTGAACCGCCAAACTTCTGGTTAGTAGTCAAGTGTCTTAGGCATTATGCCACCTTTGAAATAATTCAGATTTCCCTTTGGTCCTTTATTGGTTGCTTGGAATTCCCAAGGTATAATATTTTGCAATATATATTTGTTTTCTTTTCTTATATGTGTAAGGGCTTGGGGCATGCACTGCTTACGCTGCCTTCTTCTCTGCCCCTTTCTTAACTGTTTCTTGAAACAGTGTCATGAAAAGTTTCCCTAACACATACATGGTTGAGTGACATTTTCCACTTGCATTCCACTTTCAGTTAAAATGTAATGA
>NW_006921920.1:267158-267826 GCF_000298275.1 Orycteropus afer afer | reverse complement strand
GTTGTTGTTGTTGTTGTTGTTATGTGCCATCGAATAGGACCCAACTCATAGCCACCCCTCCTTGGGTTTCATATATATCTGCAGCAGAAGAGCCAAAAGTCAGAACAAGCCCAAGCCCCATGAGATTGCCAGGGCAGCAAGATTGAGGGGTAAAAAATCTTGCAAGCCAGAGTTTTGCAAAGGCTCGTAGGGTGCACTGGAAGTTACATAGATGCTAACGTGCTTATGACAAAAGATTTAAGGTATTCACACAGTTCTTGACAGATTACAACAAAGGTAATTGCCTACAAGCCCCGTCTTAAAAGAATTCCACTTGAATCCTTGGGGATGCAAAAGCCTATGGAAGGGAATTCTTCTGAGTGTATATATATGCTGATTCAGCGACTAAAACTGAGGTAAGAACATTCTCACTTTCTATATATTCTCAATTTCTGTAAAGTAATTGGTAAGAATGGAATATTAATTTGTAATAACCGGATATCCCTTTTCAAAGGGGTCTGCATTCACACTAAATAACTACATGTGGTAGCAAAGAATTTGGGGGGATTTCTGGAGGGGGTAGAGTAATTTTTTCAGGGAGGGAAAAAATAAACATTGACCAAAATGATTTCTTCACATTTTGAGAAGTGAAGAATGAGGTTCATCTTCAAATATGTGAAAACGTGTTC
>NW_006921920.1:264476-266831 GCF_000298275.1 Orycteropus afer afer | reverse complement strand
AGCTGTCCAAGAATATTCACGATATCCCGTTTGTGAGAAGGAGCCGCTGGGGAGCACAGCATTGGGAAGCATGATTCTTTAACTCAGAGAAGCCTACTGAGCTGGACTCTAATTTTCCCATTGTATATATATAGATAAATATATTTTTTTCTGAAACAATAAAGATATTATAGATGTTGAAAAGAATCACTAAGTTTGCATTTGGTTTTGTTACAGCACACAGATTTAAGGAATCAGAATGTCTGAGGATGGAACCAGATATAGATAGAAAAAAATGGAAGATTAGGTAGGTGATGAAAAAGAAAGAGACAGACTGACTGACTGAGTGACAGATGTGCTTTTCAAGTGAGGAAGTGGTTTCAAAGTTTTGTAGGAAAAAGAATTTCTGTACTGAAAATCCTCTTAGAGTTGCTTTTGCTCAATTTAAAATTCATTTTTACTATGAATATTAACACTGAAACTTCATTTTATCAAAAGACTTTCAGGTCAGCTAGAAAATCTTGTTATTGCAGTCATAAAAATAACAACTATAACAAATAATCATTTTCTTGTTTACTACTTCATTACTTGATGTCAACAGTTTTTAAAAAAGCTGTTGTTGTAGTTATGATGTGCCATGGAGTCAGACCCAACTCATAGTGACCACCCCTCCTTGGGTTTCCTAGGCAGTATCACTAGGCAAGTAGATCGCCCCACCTTTCTTTGAGGACTGGCTGGTGGGTTTGAACCGCCAGCCTTCTGGTTAGCACTATGCTACCAGAGCTCCCTTATAAAAAATGTTGCTGTTGTTATGTGCCTTTGAGTTGCACCCGACTCATAACGACCCCTCCTTGTGTTTCTGAGGCAGTATCACTACAGAAGTAGATTGCCCAACCTTCCTTCCCAGGAGTGGCTGGGGGGTGAACCGCCAGCCTTCTGGTTAGCAGTCACGTGCTTTAGGCACTATGCTACCAGAGCTCCTCCTCTCATAAAAGTAGGGGCCAACCCTTAGGGTGCCTCTTGAACCCTGCCCTGGGCACTCCTTTTGTGTGCCACTCCTCTGCCGAGAAGGGGACTCCCCTTAGCTGTGCCCCTTCAAGCCTGCCCCGGGTACCCGGTGGCGTGTCCGTCTTCTCCCCAGGAGGGTCCTCCCCTTTAGGGTGCCCCATGAAGCCTTCCCTGGGCACCCTTGCGGCAGGGGCGCCCCTCTTCTCCCATGGAAGGAGGGGCCTCCCCTTTGGGGTGCCCCTTGAAGCCTGCCCCAGTCACACCGGCGCTGTGCCCCTTCTCTCCTGGGGGGGTCTCCCCTACGAGGAGTCCCTTGCAGCCTGCCCCAGGCACCCCAGCGAAGTGTCCCTCCTCTCTTATGGGAGGAGGGTCCTAGCCTTCATGGTGCCGTTTGAAGCCTGCCCCAGTCACCACTGCAGCAGGGGTCCCCTTCCTCTCTCATGAGGGGCCTTTCCTTCAGGTGCCACTTCAAGCATTTCCCGGGCACCCCTGCTTTGTGCCCCTCCTCTCCCATGAGAGGAGGAGCCTCCCCTTTGGGCTGCCTCTTCAAGCCTGCCCGGGGCATCCCGGCAGGGTGCCCCTTGAAGCCTGCCCCGGGCACCTCTTGGGGGTGCCACTCCTCTACTGAGGAGGGGCCTCCCCTTCGGGGTGCCCCGTCATAAGATTAGGGACCACCTCTTAGGTTGCCCCTTGAACTCTGCCTCTGGCATCCCATCTGGGATCCACTCCTCTGCCGAGGAGGGGCCTCTCCTTCGGGATGTGCCTTGAAGCCTGCCCGGATCACCCCTGCGTTGTCCCCTTTCTCTCATGGGGAGGGACCTCCCCTTTGGGGTGCCCCTTGAATCCTGCCCCAGGCCACTCCTCCAGGGTTCCACTCCTCTCCCGAGGAGGGGGCTCCCCTTCTGGGTTCCCTTTGAAGCCGCTTCTCTTCCAAGGAGGGGCCTCCCCTTGGGGTGCACCTTAAAGCCTGCCCCGGGCACACTGGCAGGTTGCCTCTCCTCTGCCGAGGGGGGCCTCCCCTTCGGGGTGACCATCGAAGCCTGCCCCAGGCACCCTGCTGGGATACCCCCCTCTCCTGAGGCAGGGCCTGCCTTTTGGGGTGCCCCTTCAAGCCTGTCCCGGGTACCCGGCCGGGTGCCCCTCTTCTCCCCAGGAGGGTCCTCCTCTTCGGGGTGCCCCATGAGGCCTACCCCGGGCACCTCTGAAGCAAGGGTGCCCCTCCTGTCCCATGGGAGAAGGGAAGTCGCTTTCGGGGTGCCCTTTGTAGCCTGCCCCAGGCACCCCTGCGGCAGGGGCGCCCCTCCTCTCCCATGTGAGGAGGGTTCTCTCCTTCTGCGGGCCATTTGAATCCTGCCCCGGGCACCCATG
>NW_006921920.1:261366-264317 GCF_000298275.1 Orycteropus afer afer | reverse complement strand
CCGGGCACCCCTGCCTCATGAGAGGAGAGGCCTCCCCTTCCGGGTGCTCCTTCAAGCCTGCACCGGGCATCCCGGCGGGGTGACCCTCCTCTCCTGAGGAAGGGCCTCCCCTTCACGGTGCCCCTTGATGCCTGCTCGGGCACCCCGGTGGGGTGCCCAGCTCTCTTGAGGAGGCTCCCCTTCTGAGTTCCCTTTGAAGCCACCTCTGTCACCCCAGCGGGATGCCCCTTCTCTTCCAAGGAGGGGCCTCCCCTAGGGGTGCCCCTTGAAGCCTGCTCGGGCACCCCAATGGGGTGCCCAGCTCTCCCAGGGAGGTGCCTCCCTTTCGGGGTGCCTTGAAGCCTGCCTCAGGCACACCTTTGGGGAGGCCCCTCATCTTCCGTGGAGGGGCCTCCCCTTCAGGGTGCCCTGTTATAAAGGTGCCCATTGAACCCTGCCAGGGGCACCCCTTCTAGGTTCCACTCCTCTGCTGAGGAGGGGCCTCCCCTTCGGGTTGCCCCTTGAAGCCTACCTTGGTCACCCCAGTGCTGTGCCCCTTCTCTCCCGGGGGGGCTCCCCTTCGGGTTGCCCCTTGAAGCCTGCCCCAATCACCCCGGCGTTATGCTCATTTTCTCCCCGGGAGGGGCCTCCCCTATGGAGTGCTCTTGAAGCCTGTCCCAGGCACCCCGGCAGGGTGCCCTTTCTCATGAGGGGGGGCCACCCCTCCTGGGTCCCCCTTGAAGTCGAGTAGGGGCTTCCCCTTTGGGGTGCCCCTTGAAGCCTTCCCCGGGCACCCAGGAGGGATGTCCTTCTTCAGCGGAGGGGAGCCTCTCTTTCAGGTTGCTCCTTGAAGCCTTTCCAGGGCACCCCGCCGAGGTGGGGTGCCCCTGCTTCGCCAAGGAGGGATCTCCCCTTCAAGGTGCCCTGGAAGCCTGCCGGGTACCCCTCCTCATGAGGGGAGGGATCCCCCGTTCAAGGTGCTCCTTGAAGCCTGCCCCGGGCACACCGGCATGGTGCCCCTCCTCTCCCGAGTAGGTGCCTGCACTTCCGGGTGTCACTTCAAGCCTGCCCTGGCACCCTGGCGGAGTGCTCCTCCTTTGTGAGGCGGGGCCTTCCCTTTGGGGTGCCACTTCAAGCCTGGCCTGGGTACCCGGCGGGATGCTCCTCTTCTCCGCAGGAGGGTCCTCCCTTTCGGGGTGCCCCTTGAAGGCTGCCCCGGGCATCCCTCGGAGGATACCACTCCTTTCACAGGCAGATTTCAAAGGGTATCCCCCCCCCGAAGGGGAGTCCCCTCCCCAGTAGAGGAGGGGCACCCCGTCGGAGTGACCTGGGCAGGCTTCAAGGGGCACCCCCAAGGGGAGGACCCTCTTCGGCAGAGGAGTGGAACGCCAACGGGGTGCCCGGGGCAGGCTTCAAGGAGAACCCTAAGGGGTGGCCCTTCCTCTTATGAGAGGGCACCACGAAGAGGAGGCCGCTCCAGGGGAGAGGAGAGGCCTTCCTGAAAGGTAGACCGACCAGCGCAGGCTTCAAGGGGCACCCTGAAGGGGATGCCCCCCCTTATGAGGAGGGGCACCCCAGCAGAGTTCCCAGGGCAGAGTTCAAGGGGCACCCCTAAGGGGTGACAGGGCCTCCTCTACGGGGTGCAATTTTAAGCCTGCCCCAGGCACCCTGGCGGGGTCCAACTCTGCCGATTAGGGGCCTCTTAGTTTCTGTAAATAATTATATATATGTACATGTACATATATACACACACACATATACACATATATACATATGTGTGTAAATATATATGTACACATATCTGTACATGTGTATATATATATATATATGTATGTATATATGTATGTGTGTATATATATATATATATACACACATACATATACAAATGTTGTTGTTGTTGTTGTTATGTGCCATCGAGTAGGACCCGACTCATAGCGACCCCTCCTTGGGTTTCATGTATATCTGCAGCAGAGGAGCCAAAAGGCAGAACAAGCCCAAGCCCCATGAGATTGCCAGGGCAGCAAGATGGAGGGGCAAAAAATCTTGGCAGGCTACAACTTTGCAAAGGCTCAAAGGGTGCACTGGAAGTTACATAGATGCTAACGTGCTTATGACAGAAGAAGATTAAGGTATTCACACAGTTCTTGACAGAATACAACAAAGGTGATTGCCTACAAGCCCCGTCTTAAAAGAATTCCACTTGAATCCTTGGGGATGCAAAAGACTATGGAAGGGAATTTTTCTGAGTGTATATAAATGTTGATTCAGTGAGTAAAAATGAGGTAAGAACATTCTCAATTTCTATATATTCTCAATTTCTGTAAAGTAATTGGTAAGAATGGAATATTAATTTGTAATAACCAGATATCCCTTTTCAAAGGGGTCTGCATTCAGACTAAATAACTACATGTGGTAGCAAAGAATTTGGGGGAATTTCTGGAGGGGATAGAGTAATTTTGGGGGGGAGGGAAAAAAAAAAACACTGACCAAAATGATTTCTCCACATTTTGAGAAGTGAAGAATGAGGTTCATCTTCAAATATGTGAAAACGTGTTCCGAGAAAAGGATGTGACCTGACCAACTCTTTGTTTCGCCAGTCAGTGCCACCATGATCACTGCATAGAAAAGATGTAATAAGTACCAGCAATTTAATACTTAGAACAGTATTAATTAAGAGTGTGTATCTTTGAGCCATAGTATAACTAACAAGATTGTTATAGTGATTTCCATATTATTTGAAAGCTGATAAAATTCCAGAAATCAGGATTTTTCTATTGAAATGTATGAATGATTGTTATAGAATTAATTTTGAAAGAGTTAGAAGGCTACTTATTCAACTCTTTTGCACTAACTTTATTTTTCTATGGCTTTGAGCTGTCCAAGAATATTCACGATAACCCGTTTGTGAGAAGGAGCCGCTTGGGAGCACAGCATTCGGAAGCATGATTCTTTAACTCAGAGAAGCCTACTGA
>NW_006921920.1:259643-260816 GCF_000298275.1 Orycteropus afer afer | reverse complement strand
AATCATTTTCTTGTTTACTAATTCATTACTTGATGTCAACATTTTTTTAAAAGGCTGTTGTTGTTGTTGTTATGTGCCATCAAGTCAGACCCGACTCATAGTGACCCCTCCTTGGGTTTCATAGGCAGTATCACTACACAAGTAGATTGCCCAACCTTCCTTCCGAAGAGTAGCTGGTGGGATTGAACCACCAACCTTCTGCTTAGCAGTCAAGTGCCTTAGCCACTACGCTACCAGAGCTTCCTTTTAAAAAATAGCTTCCCTTAAATAATTAACCTTGATTACACACATCTTTGACTACATTTTCTTAAAATGTTAAAACTAGATGGAATGGTAGTTTGCCCCACAGGGTCAGATTAGCATGTTTTGCACCAATTCCCCACTACAAAGAATCAGAAAATATGTATATTTTACTGTGATTTGGGTGAAGATTTACAGAGCAAATTTACTTTCCACACAGCAGTTCACGTACACTTTGTCTCATGACATTGACCACAGTTTACCACAACGCAACAGCTCCCCTCCCACTTCCTCCCCATAGTTACCTCTTCCCAGTGTCCATCCTTCCATGCACTGCTGCCCCCTGAGCTGTCTCCCTGTGCATAAGCAGCCCTTCTTTCTCCCCTGATTGTTCTCTCCAAGGAGTGTTTCTATCTGAGGTAAATGTTCAACTTGCCTGTCTTTTGTTTGGCTGGAAACCAGGAGTATGGGTTCAATTCCAGACCTGAAGGGCAGCTAGGGGCCATAGTCTCAGCGGTTCCACTGGGCTCTATTGGACCAGCAAACCAGGTCCACCTCCCCCTTTTTTTATTCTCCAAATGATTTTGACTTTTGTTTCACATTGTTCTCCCTCTCTATCAAGGAACTCCTAGATAGATCCCCTTCGACGTGGATGACAGTGGTAGCTGGGCACCATCTAGTTCTTCTGGTCTCATAGTCATCTAGGCTGCAGATCAGATGGTGTACCAGTCACTAGGACTAATTATTTCCACAAATTTTGGTTTTCTTCATTCTTCTTTGCTCTAGATGAGGAGAGACCCATCATTGCATCTAGATGGCAGCTTACTAGCTTTTAAGTTCCCAGTCACTACTCGCCAAAGTAGGAGGTGGAACAGTGTTTTGTATAGTATGTTATGCCAATTGAGCTTGATGTCCCCTGCGACTATGGTCCCA
>NW_006921920.1:257383-258173 GCF_000298275.1 Orycteropus afer afer | reverse complement strand
CTGTATAGTTTTAGGTTTCACATTTAAGTATTTGATCCGTCTGGCATTCATTTTTGTGTATGGTCTGAGGTAACAAATCTTGCTTCATTTTTCTGCAAAAGGATCTCCAGTTTTGCCAGCACCGTTTATTAAACAAACATTCTCATCCCCATTTATTGGATTTTGGGCCTTTGTCAAAGATCAGCTGATTATAAGTCGATGGATCTATTTCTGGGTTCTCAATTCTATTCCATTGGTCTATGTATCTGTCATTAAACAAACACCAGGAAGTTTTGACTACTGTGGCTGTATAGTTTTGACATCCGGCAGTGTAAGACCTCCTACCTTGTTTTTCTTCTTCAATATGCTTTGCTTATCCGAGGTCTCTTTCCTTTCCATATAAAGTTAGTGATTGGTTTTTCCATATCTCTATAGAATGATGATGGGATCTGGATTGGGATTGCATTGAATGTATGGATTGCTTTGGGTGGAACTGACATTTTCACAATGTTCAATCTTCCTATGCATGAGCATAGGATATTCTTCCATTTATGTAGATCTCTTAGGGTTTCTTGAAGTAGTTTTTTTTTATAGTTTTCTTTGTACATGTCTTTTGTGTCCCTGGTAAGATTTATTCCCAAGTATTTTATTTTTTTGGTAGCTATCGAAAATGGTATTGATTTCTTTTTGGCAATCTCTTTCTGGTGTAGAAGAATCCAACTGATTTTTGAATGTTGATCTTATATCCTGCCATGATGCTAAATCTCTCAATTAGTTCCAGTAGATTTTTGACTGAGTCTCTTGGGTGTTC
>NW_006921920.1:254407-255988 GCF_000298275.1 Orycteropus afer afer | reverse complement strand
ATTTTTGTTTTTTCTCTCTTTTCCTTTGTTAAATTTGCCAGTGGTTTGTCAATTTTATTGATCTTTTCAAAAAACCAACTTCTGGTCTTGTTGATTTTTTTATATTTCGCTTCCATTTTTTTCTTTTTTTCACTGATTTCTGCTTGAATTTTTATTATTTCCTTTTTTTCTGGTGACTGTAGGGTTTTCTTCTGTTCTTTTTCTAATTGTTGAAGATGTTGGTTTAAAGTGTTGATTTTGGCTCTTTCTTCCTTTTTGATGTGGGCTTTTATTCCTATGAATTGGCCTCTGATCACTCTTTTTGCTGTGTCCCAAAGATTTTGGTATGTTTTGTTTCATTCTCGTTTGACTCAGAGAATTTTTGAATTTCATTTTTTATTTCTTCTCTTACCCAGCCTTTCTCAAGGAGGGTGTTGTTCAGTTTCCATGTGTTTACTCTTTTTCTGTTGATCTTCCTTTTGTTGATTTCTAATCTGATAGCATTATGATCTGAGAAGATGCTTCACGGTATTTCAATGTTTGTCAATTTATTAAGGCCTGCTTTATGACCTACCATATGGTCAATCGTGAAAAATGTTCCATGTGCACTGGAAAAGAATGTATGTTGTGCTGTTGTTGGGTGAAATGCTCTGTAGATGTCTATAAGGCCATTTGGTGGATTATATTGTTTAGCTCTTCTGCAGCTTTGTTGAGTTTCTTTCCAGTTCTACCTTTCACAGCAAGTGGTGTATTAAAGTCTCACACTATGACTGTGGAATCATCTATTTGACTTTTCAACTCTTTGAAGGTCTATGTATTTTGGGGGTCTTTCATTGGGTCCACTGATATTTATTATGGTTATATATTCATGTTCAATTGATCCTTTAATGATTTATGTAATGTCGCTCCTTGTCTCTTTTGGTGGTTTTTGTCTTAAAGTCAATTTGATCAGAAATTAATATTGCCATTCCTACTCTCTTACAGTTGCCATTTGCTTGATATATCTTTTTCCAACCTTTGATTTTTAGTCTTTTTTTGTCTTTATCTCTAAGGTGTGTCTCTTGTAGGCAGCATATTGATGGGTTTTGTTTTCTTATCCAGTCTGCGACTTTCCGTCTCTTGAGTGGTGCATTTAATCCATTAACATTCAGCGTAATTATTAACAAGTATCAATTGGTTGCTATCATTTTGTTATATGTTTCTTCATGGTGTCCCTGGTTTCTTTGTTCCTTATTGATTTTGTACTGAGCTCATTATGTTTATGAATCATGTTATCATTTCCTTTGTTGCTGTTGTTTTAGTATTTGCTGAATATTTTTGCTTGTCCTCTTGTTTATAGTGATATGCAAGTTTATCATTTTTCTTTAAGGTTACCCTATGATTTATAATTTTCTCCCCAAGTTTAGAACCGTCTGTTGTATCTTGCAACTCTCTTTACTTCCTCACCTTTTTAGTAGTTCTGTAACTACACAGTATTTTCCCTCTTTTCATCTGTAGTTGTCCTAACTTGCCAATTGATGTCTCTGGTTCCCTGTTTACAATCTTGTAAGCTCATTTTACTTTGGATATGTCCATAGCTGTGGTTTCTGGGTTATGTTATCT
>NW_006921920.1:239615-254242 GCF_000298275.1 Orycteropus afer afer | reverse complement strand
TTGGTTGAAAATTTTTCTCTTTCAGGGTTTTATATATACCATCCCATTGCCTTCTCTCTTGCATGGTTTCTGCTGAGAAATCAGAGCTTAATTTTACTGGTTGCCTTTGTAAGTAACTTTCTTTTTCCCATGCTTCTTTCAAAATTCTGTTTTTGTCTTTGGTTTTGATGATTTTGATGATGTTATGCCTTGGTGATTTTCTTTTAGGGTCTATCCTGTTTGGCATTCATTGGACTTCCTGAATGGATATATTCTCATCTTTCGTCATATCAGGGAAGTTCTCCAATAAATATTGGACAATTTTTTCAGTGTTTTTCTTTTTCTCTTTCTGTTCTGGAATTCCAATGACATGTAGGTTATTCCTTTTGATGGTATCCCACAGGCTTTTGCAAAAAAGACATGGAGGCCACCTCTTCTGACCTCCTCTAATCACACAAGAGGAAGACAGAATCACTATTAGTAACCCAAGGCCTATTCCTGCAAGGCCAGACATGCTGCCTCCGTCTAGCCCTCTCACCATCCATTTCTCCCAAACCACCCACCACCTCTCTCCAGGGTTCGACAATTCACTGCAGTGGCCACACAGAATTCACAGGTTACGGGATTTATTAGGGAAGGACCAAGCTACAATTCAAGTTCAGGAAAAACACTCAGTCTCTCTTCCAGCCCACCATCACTCAGCCAACAGTCTCTCACAGTCTCTCCCAGCAGTGCGTGTCCCTCGGTGTCTCACTCAGCAATGCGTGTCTCTTGCATCTCTTTCCCAGAGTGCATGTCTCTTTTAGGAGCACGTATCTCTTTCAGCAGCACATCTTCCTCAACCAGCAGTCAGAGAGAGTTCTGCCTCTAGGAGGCCTCCTTTTGAGCCTGTCAGAGCGGACAAACTAGCCAATCATGGCATCAGAACTCTAAGTGCTTGAGAGAGAGTGGGAACCTCCCAGAACATTGTTCTGTGCCACTCCCAACAGAGATACTTCAGGTGGACAACTTTAGCAATCAGGAGCTCCTCAGTTGCTTATAGAAAATCCCACCTTGGTGTTTACAAAGACTTATGTGTAGAAAAGCCACACTAAGTAATTTACTACACTGCAGCTTTCTTCATTTTGTTTTGATTTTTTTCCTGATTAATCCTTTTCCAAAGAAGTATTCAGATATTTATCTCCAATCTCATTAATTCTATCTTTCATTGCATCAATTTTATTCCTTTGTCCTTCCATTGTGTTACCTATTTCTGACAATTTAGTATTAATCTTCTGGCTTTCTATCTGTAGACTTAGAATCATTTCTATTATTTCATTTATTTTGTTATTTTGTTACCGTATTTTCTTCCACAATTTTTCTAGGGTTTTTTATGTGTTGTCTTTGGTTTGTATCTCAATCCTTTGAAGATACCCAAATATAATTCTTTTGAATTCCGTATCAGAGAATTCCAATGCTGCTTCTTCCTCAGGGATGTGTTCTGGGTCTGTATCCTGCTCCCTTGTTTCTACTACTTAATTTTGCTTCTTTGTGTGGACTGTGATGGTCTATTGTCTCCAAGACACTGTGGCATTGCTGTATTCAGATCTCTGTTAACCATTTGTGAAGAGCAGCCCGGGGTGATTCAGGCTCTCCTTGGTGGTTTTTTATCATTCCCCATTGGTGGAGAAGGAGGTGATGGCTCTCAATCAGTAAGTGAAGTTGCAGGAGGTGTGGGTGTAGTTGTGTCTTGTGGGGACTGTTGCTGTCTCCCACTCAGTTAGACAAAAATTACAATTAAATAACCTTCAAAAAAGTAAAAGCATTTGGATAAAAATACACCATGCAATCACATAGGAATAGTAACCAAAAGAAGAAAAAATGGAAAAAGAAGAAGAGAAAAACAAGAAAACTTGCAACTTCTGGGGATAGGGCAATAAGAAACAAAAAGGCAGACAAGGAGATTGATGAAGAAAAAAATGGGAAAAATGCAAAGGGAAAGAAAAGGAATGGGGTTAAGAACAAGAAACATAGTTTAAAAAAAATTCTAACCAGGAACAGGGGAAAAAAATAAAAACCTAAAAAGTAAGACCTGGGAGAGCAAGAATAAAGAATAATAGTAATAAGACAAAAGTAATACCAATAGTAGTAGTTTTTAAACAGACAAAAACAAGCAAACTAAAAAATAGAAAAAAGAAAGAGAAAAAAAAAAAGAAATTGGGGGAGGCAGGGCATGGCAGGGCACCCAGGGTCTGTCTGAACACAAAGACTGTGATGGAGTTCCTGCAGGCCCAGAAGCTCCGTGAGAGTTGTGGATGGCCTCACCTCCATTCACCAAGCGTATGTAGGGTATAAAAGTAACAAGGGGAATGTCTCACCTTTCCAGCTATCCAGTTCTGGGATGTCCTTGGGGTTACTGGCAAGTGGGACCTGTTCTTAAGCCCCTTGAATCTGGGAGAATGCTGTTGCTTTAAATATCCAAAACAGTCAAGCTGCTTGTGAACATTTAAAATGGCTGCGCCCTCTGGACAGGCAAAAGCCCACAGCTCAGCTTGCCTTCCTCTTCGCTGTTGCTTCACCTTTTATTCCCTTGCCACCAGAGCAGTCCTCCGTGCAGTCCCTGGCTAGAAGGGCTGATTTTTAGGTTAATTCTCAGGTCATACCACCACTCAGCAATCTCCAAGCTGTCTGTGCCATCAGGATCACTGCCAGACCGCAGCTCCATATGTCTCCTTTTTTGGTATTTTTATGTAAATTCTTCTGCTAGTTGGAGTTTAGTCCACTTCTATATCCTTCCCTTCAAGGTTCAGGGGTCCAGGATTATCTTCTGTGTCTGTGCTAATTGGTTCCCCTTTTCTTTGTTGAAGAGGGTCTGTGCAGTCTTTCTGCCTATTCCGCCATCTTACCAGAACTCCCTAAGTTCAATTCTTATGTTGAATATCAGTCTCCCAATGTTCTCTTCTCATTTCTAGTTTGCTTCTCACTTTGAGTCCTAGTCAATGAAATTTTTGTTTGTTTGAACTAACATCTACTTGAGAGGATGGAACTTAAAGGGATAACCATCAACTTGAAGAAGTAACTGGGAGATATCGTTGTTTCCTTATTCATATTCTCTTTGCCAGCAGGTACGGCCTTCTTCCAGAATCTGTGAGTATTGGGTGATAACTCACAGCCACCCCTTCTCCAGAACAATGCCCTCCTCCAAACAGACCCTGTCAACCCAAAGAAGATTCAGACTCCACACATTGGTTTGTATCTCAATCCTTTGAATCCACACATTTACACACATGTACTACAACAGAGGATAAGAGCTTGATTGACCATGGACATAAAATCCAAGCTGCAGTTCTACTCTGTCACAGGGGGTCACCATGAGTTAGAATTGACTTGATGGCACCCAATGACAACAAAAACAACATGATGTAATTTCTTTTTCACAGCTTCTGCCTGGGATTAAAATGAAGCTACGTGGCTGATGAAATCACATTTTTGCTAGGCCTTTTGCCCTTTCTATCCTACTTTCCTTTAAGTAAGAATGTAGATAATATGAACAAGATTACTTTTCTCCATTTCTGCTTCTTGGAAACTGACCAAACCATAACTAATTTTTTTGATTGTTTCACTATTTTTTTTTTTTTCCATTCTAAAGGATGTCTTGAAATTTCTCTCTTTTGTGTATGCCAGTTATATTTGCTTTTTTGACTATGATTAGAAAGATTATTCTCGTGTTGAGAAGAGTTTCCATCGCAGAATGGTATCTGGCTCATACTAGATGGTTAAACTTAAAGTTTCATTGAATGAATAAATAAATATGGGGCATAATGTTACACTTACCTTAGACTCTCTTTCTTAGTTTTATTATGAACCAACTCCTATTATTCAGAAAGTGAGTCACTAGATGGTTAGGAATACGTAAGTGCTGGTACTGTCTTCTGTCAGTACGTGTGCCTGTATCTCTCCAAATTGCAGAATTTTATAACATATAGATTTTTTTATGCCATACCTTTTGTAAATATGCCTTGAAATTGTTTATCTCTACCAAGGTTGTACTCTGTATGGAAGAGTATTGCCACATCTCTGTCCCATGGATCCTCCATTACTGATCCTACTCATCCTCCATTAAGGTGTGGGTCCTCAGTAGGAGGACTACATAGCATGTTTTCATCTGTTACTGAGTCAATGAGGTTTGCCATGCCCAAGAAGGCAACTGTTGTTCATTGTGTGCATGTACACCTTTGTGTGTGTTGTGTTGTGTGCTTGTGGGTGTATGTTGTGTGATGGAGGCCATGCGTAACATTCCTCTGATGGAATGGCTTGGAACAAACAATCTTTCAGTTAACAGCTGAATCCTTAATCAGTGTGCCACCAGGGCTTCTGTATATGTCATATTGTAGGTAATATCTCAAATAATGAAGGAAGTGGTGTAAGGAAGCAGGATAATGGAGGGAAAGGGAAAACTGAATTTATGAGAATTCTGATGAAGGAATATGAGGAAGGATTATTCTGAAATGAAGGGCAGTTTTAAGGAAGAACAGGGCTTGAAAGAAGACAGTGCCTTAAAATGATTTGACTGCTAACCAGAATGCTGGCTGTTCAAACCCACCAGCCACTCCTCGGAAAGATTAGGCAATCTACTTTCACTGAGATGCTGCCCAGAAAACCCAAGGAAGGGTCGCTGTGAGTCACATCAACTTGAGGGCAGTGAGTAATATAAAAAGAGCAGAGGCAGGGCCAGATTTAGGCAATGTGAGGACCCTAAATATTGATGATCTGTGATGCCCCCTCCTCTACTTATTCCCTCATTCCAATAAGATATCTGAGTTATATACATGTATATCTTCATATAGATGTGTATGTATGTATATATTACATGTATATGTACATCTGTATGTATATATATGTACATACTTGTGTGTATGATCCTACACCATCCCCTATCAAGTGTTCCCCACCCCTCCATGCCCTGGCAGACCCAGCAATGTGTGTAGTTGCCTTTTGTGAAGGTGGCAGGCTGACTAACAGGCAGCTGTTGTGACCCACACATGTGTGTGTGTGTCCACAGCAGGGATGGGTGTGCGCTTTTGCTAGACAGGGTCTGATGGCCCCCACCAGGTCTAGGTCACCCTCACCATGGCCCACTCTCTGTCACACCCTTCTTGCACACCTCTTCTTTGCCCCATTCCAAGTAATTCCACGAAGAGGGAGAGGGCAAGACCTCACTCTCAGGGAGCGGTACGTGGTTTGACCCTGGCTGGCCTTCCCCGTTGGGTGCATGATCCAGGACCCGTCCCATGAATTGATCCAGCTGTGCCATAGTTGACCAACTGCTAGGTGGACGGACTCCATCTGTTTTCATAAGCTAGAGAGTGGATTTATTTTGCATAGACACATTTTACCCGAGATGTAAAGAATTACAGTATAACAGATAATTATTCTTTAGGTCTTGCTACCAATCCTTCATTAAGGTGTGGGTCTTCAGTAGGAGGACTACATAGCATGTGTTCATCTGTTACTGAGTCAATGAGGTTTGCCATGCCCAAGAAGGTAACTGTTGTTCATTGTGTGCATGTACACCTTTGTGTGTGTTGTGTTGTGTGCTTGTAGGTGTGTGTTGTGTGGTGGAGGCCATGAGTAACATCCCTCTGATCCTGGTGAGTCTGCAATTTGTCCACCATCATGGAGTGGGCATTTCTCAGTGGATCCAAGGGGGCCATCTTGGTGTCCCCACTCACTGCCACAAAGAACCCTTTGGTAACAGTGCCTGCAAGCCAAGGGTCCAATGAATCCCTGTCATTGCTGCCACTGCAGCCTTGTCATGCCTTCCAGCATATGGTGTAAGAGATTTGAGTCCTCCCAGAGTACTTGGTGCTTCCTTCCTCTCGGAGAGAGGGGCACCTGCCCCCAAATTGAACCCCCAGTCTGGCAAGGAGCCAGAGGCGCACCCTTGGCATGGCCCTCCTCTCAGTAGAGGAGGGGCATCCTCCTGGAGGGGGAGACCCAGCATCTGGCAAGGTGGACATGGGGCCCCCCTCTGTGCAGTCCTCCTCTCTGGGAGGAGAGAAACCCCCAACCCGAAGGTTGTCCCAGCTTATGGCAAGGCAGGCAGGGCCCACTCTTGGCCTGACCCTACCCATGGAGGAGTAGAGCCCCCAACGGAGGGGAGCCTCAGCCTCTAGCAAAGCAGGCAAGGAGCCCCACTTGGCGTGACCTTCCTTTGGGGGGAGGAGGGGCACACACACACACACCCAGAACCTCAGGCTCTGGCAAGGCTGGCACAGACCATCCCTCTGTGTGGCCCTCTTCTCAGGAGAGGAGGGAGCCCCCCACATTGGGAGCCCCAGCCTCTGGAAAAGCAGGCAGCCCCCCCCAAGTGTTCTTCCTCTAGGGGAGGAGGTGCACATGCAGGAAGGGGGAGCTTTAGACTCTGGCAAGGCACGCAGGGGCCGCCCTCTTGGGGCAAGTGGTGCAACCCCCCTGAAGGGGACCCCCAGCCTCTGGCAAGGCGGGCCAGGTGCCCCCCCTCGTCATAACCCCCCACTCGTTGGAGTAGGGGTACCCCGTGGGGAGCCCCAGCCCCTGGCAAGGTGGGCAGGGGCGACCCCTCAGGCTGGCCCTCCTCTCAGGGGAGGAGGGAACCCACCCAAAACTTTGGCAAGGCAGGCAGCGTCCTCTCCTGTTGGTGAGGGCACCCCAGGGGGCGTGCAGCTTATGGCAAGGCGGGCAAGGGCCTACTCTTGGCATAACCCTAATCTCGGGGGAGGAGCGCCACCCCTGGAGGATCCGGAGCCTCTGGCTATGCCACAGGGGCCCCCTATTGGGGTGGCCCTTCTCACGGGAAAGGAGGAGCACCCTCCCAGAGGGGGATCTCCAGCCTCTCTGGCAAGGCGGGGAGGGACGTCCCCTAGGAGTGGCCCTCCTCTAGGGGTGGGAGGGGCTCCCTCCCAGAAGGGGAGCTCCAGCCTGTGGCAAGGGGGGCAGCGTACTGCCCTCCGCAGGGCCCCTCCTCTGTGGGAGGAGGTGCACACCCCTCCAGGGGATCCCAGCTTTGGCAAGGAGGGCGTTGGCCCCTCCTCGGCGCAGTCCTCCACTTGGGGCGGAGGGGCACCCCCCACCCCAGAGGAGTCCAAGGTTATGGCAAGATGGGCAGGAACCCCCCCTTGAGGTGGCTCCCCTATGGGAGAGGTGGGGCACACTCAACCAGAGGGGGAGCCGCAGCCTCTGTCAAGGCTGGAAGGGGTCCTCTAGTCTGTGTGGCCCTCCTTTTGGGGGAGGAGTTGCCCCACCCCAGGAGGAGCCCCAGCCTCTGTCAAGGCGGGCATGGGATGCCCCTGGGCACAGTCCTCCTCCCAGGGAGGAGGGGAACCCTCCACCTGAAGGGAGTCCCAGCTTATGGCAAGGTGGGCAGGGCCCCCCCCCCTTGGCCGGCCCTCCTCTTGGGAGACGAGGTCCCCCCAGGGGGAGCAAGAGCCTCTGGCTAGGGGGACAGCCCCCCCCCCAGCATGGCCCTCTTCTCAGGGGAGGAGGGGCAACCACCCTTTGGGCAAGCTGCAGCCTCTGTCA
This sequence comes from Orycteropus afer afer, assembly GCF_000298275.1. NCBI lineage: Eukaryota > Metazoa > Chordata > Mammalia > Tubulidentata > Orycteropodidae > Orycteropus > Orycteropus afer. The sequence goes on along the minus strand of NW_006921920.1, from coordinate 246,724 downwards.
AGGCTGAAGATATCCACCTGTAGGTGTGTCCCTCCTCTCTGGGGTAGAGGGCCCCCTGGAGGGGGAGCCCACCGGCCTCTCGCAAGGCGGGCAGTGGCCTCCCTTGACGTGACCCTAATCTCGGGGAAGCAGGGCCACCCCCAGGTGGAGCCTGAGCCTCTGGCAATGAGTAGGAGCCCCACTTTGTAGTGGCCTTCTTCTTGGGGAAGGAGGACACCGCGCAATGGGAGCCACAGTCTGGCAAGGCGGCAGGAGACACTCTTAGGTGTGGCACTCCTCTAGGGGGAGAAAGGGCCCCACCACATGGGGAGCCCCAGCCTCTGACAAGATGGGCTGGGGCCCCCCTCGGCGCCGCATCCTCTGGGGGAGGAGGGGGACACCTCCTGAGGAGGATACCCAGCCTCTGGCAAGGCGGGGAGGGGGCTCCCTCAGCGTGGCCCTGCTCTTGGGGGAGGAGTGCCCCCGAAGGGAAACCCCGAGCCTCTGGCAATGCGGGCATGGGCCCATACCCCGGCGTGGACCTCCTCTCCAGGGAGGAGGGGCACCTTCCCGGAAGGGGAGCCCCAGACTGTAGCAAGGCTGGCAGGGACCTCCTCTCCTTGTTGTCTTCCTCTTGGGGGAGATGGGCACCCCCAGCGGGAGTCCATTTTACGGCAAGGCGGGCACGGGCCCACTCTTGGAGTGACCCTATTCTCCTTGGAGGAGGGCCCCCTACCGAGTGGAAGCCCCAGCCTCTAACAAGGTGGGCAGGGACCCTCGCTCTGCACGACCATCCACTCAGGGAAGGAGGGGCACCACCCCCTACTAGGGAACCCCAGGCTCTGGCAAGGCGGGCAGAGACACCCCCCCCCTTTGCGTGACCCTCCTCTCGTGAGGGGAGGGTGACTCCCCCAGTTGGAGCCCAGCCTCTGGAAAGGCGAGTAGGGCCCGCCCCAGTAGCCCTCTGCTCCAGGGAGGAAGGGCACCTCCCAGAAGGAGAGCTCCAGCCTATGGCAAGGAGGTCAGGAGCTCCCCCTCGGCGTGGCCTTCCTCTCGGTGGAGGAGTGGGCCCTCCAGGGGAACCATGAGCCTCTGGCAAGGCTCGCAGGGGTCCCCCTCGGCGTGGCCCTCGTGTAGGGGAGGATGGCCACCCCGAGGGGGAGCCCCAGCCTCTGGCAAGGCAGGCAGGGGCCTACCCTTGGCGTGGCCTTCCTTTCCTGGGAAGAGGGCACCCCATCCCCATAAAGGAACTGGCAAGGCAGGTAGTGGCCCCCCTCAGCGTGGCCCTCCTCTCTGCGAGGAGGGGCATACCCCCGCGAGGGAACTCCTCAGCCTCTGGCAAGGCCGGCAGGGGACCCCGCTCGACTTGACCCTCCTCTCAGGGAGAAGGGACACCCTCTTGTAAGCGGATCCCCAGTCTCTGGCAAGGAGGGCGTGGGCCCTCTCTCTCAGGGGAAGAGGAGAACCCCCAAGGGAATGCGTAACATCTGGCAAGTCGGGCAAAGTCCCCAACGCGTCGTGGCCCCCTCTCGCTGGAGTAGGGCTTCCCCAGCCTGTGGCAAGGCAGGAAGGGGAACCTCTCAGCATAGCCCTCCTCTCAGGGGAGGTGGGCGCCCCACCCCAGGGGGAGCCCGAGCCTCTGGCAAGGCGATCATGAGCCCCCCCCCCCCCTCGGCTTGGCCCTCCTCTGGGGGAAGGAGGGATCCCATGCCAGGGGGAGTCCCAGCGTCTGGCAAGGAGGGCACGGATCCCCCGTCGGCATGGCCCCCCTCTCGCTGGAGTAGGGAGCCCACACCCGAAGGGGCACCCCAGCCTTTGGAAAGGCGGGCAGGGGCGCCCCCTCAGCATGACCCTCCTCTCAGGGAAGGGGACTCCATCCGACGGGGAGCCAAAGTCTCTGCCAAGGGGGTAAGGGGCCCTCTCCTCATGGCCCTCCTCTCAGAAGAAGAGGAACCTCCCACCCGAGGGAATCCCAGTTTATGGCAAGGCAGACAGGGGCCTTGGTCCGGCCCTCCACACAGGGGAGTGAAAAAGAAAAAGACCCCCAAGCTCCCCTTAATGCTCACCCCAGGTACCCTTCCCCATCAGTTTCCCCTTCCCCGCTAGAGAGTTCCCCTTTTGCACCCAGCACCCAGCACCCAGCTCCAGCTGTACCCGGCTCAAAACTCCTTCCTGTCTAGACTGCCACCACAACCCTGCCTAGTTTTGCACACGAGCCTACAGACCCTGTAAAAATCCCAAAGACCCTATCTTAGGGGCCAGCTCGTGCACTAGCACCTGCTGGTCAGCTACCAAGAATAAATGTGCTTGCTTCTCTCTTCCTGAGTGCTGCTCGGTTTCCTTTCTATTTCAGGAGGAGGGGCAACCTCCCTTTGGGGAAGCTGCAACCTCTGTAAAGGCTGGAAGGGGCCCCCACCCGATGTGTCCTTCCTCTAGGGGAGGGGGGTGAAGGGCAAGGCGGGCAGGGGCCTCCCTCGGTGTGGCCCCAATCTCAGGGACGAGGGCTACCCCCAGGGGGAGCCTGAGCCTCTGGCAATGCTGGCAGGGGCCGGCCTCCTAGTGGTTCTCCTCTCTGGGGAAGAGGAACACCACCCCACACACGTAATGGGAGCCCCAGCCTCTGGCAAAGCGGACAGGAGACACTCCTAGGTGTGGCACTCCTCTGGAGGTGTAGGGGCCCCTCGCGAGGGGAGCCCCTGTCTCTGGCCAAGTCGGCCAGGGGCCCCCCTTGGCATGGCCCTCCTCTCAGGGGAGAGGGGGAGCCCCAGCCTGTGACAAGGCAGGCAGGGGCCCCTGCTAGGGGAGGCCCTCCTCTCAGGTAGGAGGGCCTCACCCCACTTGAGAGGAGTCCTAGCTTCTGGCAGGGGGGGTCTGCCCCGCCCCAGGCATGGCACTCCTCTCGGGAAGAGGGCCACCCCCAGGGGGAGCCTTAGCTTCTGGCAAGGGGTGCCCGGGAAGGCCGGCATAGGAACCCCCTCAGCACACTCCTTCCGGGGAGGAGAGGAACCCCCCAGCCTAGGGGAGTCCCAGCTTATGGCATGGTGGGCAGGGACCTCCCTCCTTGTGGACTTAATCTCAGGGAAGCAGGGCCACCCCCAGGGGGAGCCCGAGCCTCTGGCAATGTGGGTCCCCTTCTAGCAGCCCTCCTTCCCCGCGTGATGGGAGCCCCAGTCTCTGACAAGGTGGGCAGGAGACACCCCTAGGTGTGGCACTCTTCTCAGGGGAGGAGGGGCTCCACCCCAGGGGGAGCCCCAGCCATTGACAAGATGGGCAGGTCCTCCCCCTCAGCTCTGCCATCATCTTGGGGAGAAGGGGCACTCCCCTCTGGTGGGGTTGCCCCTCCTCCCCAAGAGGAGGACTGCTCCGAAGGGGGCCCCTGCCCGCCTTGCTGTAAGCTGGGACTCCCCATCAGTGATGTGCTCCTCCTCCCCAGAGAGAAGGGCTGCCCGCCTTGCCTGAGGCTGGGGCTCCCTCTTGTGGGAGAGTAGGCACCCTCTGGGAGAGTAGGAACATGCAGATGGGGGGGGGGGGCTCTGCCTGCTTTTCCAGAGGCTGGGGCTCCCAATGCAAGGGGCGACCTCCTTTCTGGAGAGGAGGGCCACGCAGAGGAAGGGTCTCTGCTGGCCTTGCCAGAGCCTGGGGCTCCCCCTCGGAAGGGGGCCCTCTTCCTCCAAGGGTAGGGTCAGGCCAAGAGTGGGCCCCTGCCCACCTTGTCATAAGCTGGACTTCCCTGAGTGTGCCCTCCTACCCAGAGAGGAGGGCCAGGCTTCGCGGGGTCCCCTGCCCTCCTTGCCAGAGGCTATGGTTCCCCCTGATGGGCCCCCTCCTACGCCTAGAGGAGGGCCACACAAAGGGGGGACCTATGTCCACCTTAGCAGAGGCTCAGACTACCCACGGGGGTGCCCTCCTCCCTGGAGAGGATTGCCACACCTGGAGATGTCTTCTGCCCTCCTAGACAGAGGTTGGGGTTCCCATCGCGGGGAGTCTTCCTCCCCCAAAAGGAAGGTAGTTATGAGAGGGGGCTCCTGGTGCATTGTTAGAGGCTCCGGATTCCCCTGGAGGTGGCCCTCCTCCCCCGAGATTAGGGCCACACCAAGATGGTCTCTTGCCAGCCTTGCCATAAGCTGGACTCCTCATAGGGGTGCCCTCCTGCTCTGAGAGTAGGGCCACACTGGGGGGGGGACCTGCCTGCCTTGCCAAAGGCTAGGGCTCCCTTTGGGGTGGGGCCCCTCCTGCCGCAAGAAGAGGACCATGCTGAGGGGTCGCCCCTGCCTGCCTTGACAGAGGCTGGGGCTCCCCCTTGGGGGGACTCCTGCCCCAGCGAGATGGGGGCCACCCCAGGGGGATCCTGCCCACCTTGCCAGAGGCAGGGGGTCCCCTTCCGGCGGAGTGCCCCTCTTGCCTGGAGAGGAGTGCCACGCCAAGGGGCAGCCCATGGCCACCTTGCCATAGGCTGGGGCACCCTCCTGAAAGGAAGGCCAAGTAGAGGGGGGCCCTGGCACCTTGCAAGAGGCAGGGGTTCGCCCTGTGGGAGGTGCCTGTCCTCCCCTGAGAGGAGAGCCTTGCCTAGGGGTGGCCATGCCTGCCATGCCAGAGGTATGGACTCCCACTGGGGGGGGGCACTCCTCCCCTGAGAGGAGGGCCACGTGGAGGGTGGGCCTCTGCCCTCCTTGCTGGAGGCAGAGGCCCCCCCTCCGAGGGGGCCCCTTACTCCCACAGAAGAGGGCCACACCGAGGGGGGGCCCCTGCCTGCCTTGCCAGAGGCTGGGATCCACCTGGGGGGGGGATGCCCCTCATGCCAGAGATGAGGGTCACACCGAGGGGGGCCCCTCCGCACCTTGCCAGATGTTGGGGCTCCCCCTGGAGTGGGGCTCCTACTCCTCCAAGAGGAGGGCCACACCTAAGGCAGGCCCTTGCCTGCATAGCCAGATTCTGGGGCTTCCCCTGGGGGTGGCCCTTCTCTCTTAAGATTAGGACCACACCATGCTGAGGGGGGCCCTGCCCTCCATGCCAGAGGTGAGGCTCTTCCTGTGGGGGCACACATCCCCTAGAGGAGAGCCATGCCTAGGGGAGCCCTTCCTGGCCTTGCCAGATGCTGGGGCTACCCCTCGGGAAGGGTGCCCCTCCTTCCCCAAGAGAAGGGCCACACCGAGGGGGGAACCCTTCCTGACTTGCCAGAGGCTGGGGCTCCCCTCGTGTGGAGAGGCCCCTAGTCCCCTGAGAGGAGTGCCACATTTAGAAGTGTCTTCTGCCTGCCTAGCCAGAGGTTGGGGCTCCCATCGTGGGGGGGGGGTCCTCCTTTCCTGAGAGGAGGGCCGCTACAAGGGGTGGCCCTTTCCAGCCTTGACAGAGTCTGAGGCTCCCCCTCAGGGAGGGTGCCGCTTCTCCCCGACTGGAGGGCCGCGCAGAGGGGGCGCCCCTGTACGCCTTGCCAGGGGCTGGAGCTTCCAATTGGGGGGGCGCTCTTCCCCCGACAGTAGGGCAACGCTGAGGGGGGACCCTTGCTCGCCTTGCCAGAGGCTGGTGCTCCCCCCTGGGTGTGGCCATCCTCCTCCGACAGGAGGGAATGCCACGGGGGGTGGCGGTCCTCCTTGCCAGAGACTGAGGCTCCCCTTCCAGGAGGGTGCCCCTCCTCCCCTGAGAAGAGGGCCACGCTCAGAGGGAAGGCCCCTGCACCCCATGCCGGATGCTGGAGCTCTCCCTCTGTGAGTTGTGCCCCTCCTCCTGGAGAGGAGGGCCACGCCGAGGGGGTGGGGCCTGCCGCCTTGCCAGAGGCAGGGACTTGCCCTCTGTGAGGTGCCCTTCCTCCCCTGAGTAGAGAGCCTCGCGGGGCGGGGCCGTACCCGCCTTGCCAGAGGCTAGGGCTCCCACTGGGGAGGGCCCTCTTCCCCTGAGAGGAGGACCACACGGAGGGGAGCCACTGCCCGCCTTGCCAGAGGCTGGGACCCTCCCTCAAGGGGTGTGCGCGTGCCCATACTCCTCCAGAAGAGAGCAGAGAGCTAAGGGGAGTCCGTGCCTGCCTTGCCAGAAGCTCGGGCTCCCCCTGGGGGGTCATCCTCCTCCGAAAGGAGGGCCGCGCCAAGGGAGGCCCATGTCCGCCTTGCCAGAGGCTGGGGCTCCCCCTTGAGGGGGTGCCCCTCCTCCGTGAGAGGAGGCACGCGCTGAGGTGGGGCCCCTAGCCGCCTTTCCAGAGGCTGGGGCTCAAACTGAGGGGGCAGGCTCTTCTCACCAGCAGAGGGTCATGCCAGAGGCTGGGGTTCTCCGTGTGTGTGGGGTTGCCCCTCCTCCCTGAGAAGAGTGCCACGCCGAGGGGGGGGCCCGTGCCTGCCTTGCCAGAGCCTTGCCAGAGGCTCAGGCTTTCCCTAGGGGGGGTCCTTCTCCTCCCCCCAGAGGAGGGCCACGTCAAGCGGGGGCCCCTGCCAACCTTGCCAGAAGCTGGGACTCCCGGTTTAGGGAGTGGCCCTCCTCCCCGAGAGGAAGAACGCGCTGAGGGGTGCCCCTGTCTGCTTTTCAGAGGAGGGCTGCGCCTAATGGGGTCCCTGCCCGCCTTGACATAAGCTGGACTCCCACTGGGTGCCCTCCTACCCCGAGAGGAGGGCCATGGTGAGGGGGAGCTCCTGCCCTCCTTGCCACAGGCTGGGGCTTCCCTTCAGGGAGAGTACCCCTCTTCCCCTGAGAGGAGGGCCAGGCTAAATGGGGTCCCCTGCCCCTTGCCTGACCATGGTTCCCCCTGGAGTGGGGCCCCTTACAGCAAAGGAGGGTTATGCAGAAGGAACCCCATGCCCACCTTAGCAGAGGCTCAGGCTACTCCTGGGGTGCCCTCCTTCCTTGAGAGGAGGGCCACCTGTAGGTGAGGCCCCAGCCCGCCTTCCCAGAGGCTGGCTCTCCCCCTGGGGTTGGGGCCCCTCCTCCCCCCGATAGGTGTGCCACACCTAGGGGTGTCTCCTGCCCACCTTGCTAGAGACTGAGGCTCCCATAGCGCGAGGTCCTCCTGCTCCTAAAGGAGGGCCTCTACAAGGAAGGGCTCCTGCCTGCATTGCCAGAGGCTAGGGCTCCCCTGGGGGTGGCCTTGCTCCCTGGAGATTAGGGCACTGCCCGCCTTGTGAGAGGCTGGGCTCTCCCTCGGTGGG
>NW_006921920.1:228206-239406 GCF_000298275.1 Orycteropus afer afer | reverse complement strand
TCCACTGGTTTTGCTTCTCTAGAGGACCCAGGCTAAGACAAATACCATTAGACCTGTCCTAAGATACAATTTTAAAGAGCATAAGGCACTGTGCCTAGGTACATTTCATAAGCAGTTTAAACAATAAATTGAATGATATGTCAAGATCAGTATGTGCATGTAGCAAGTGCTAAAATATGTTTTCAGAAATATTTGTTAAAATATGTTGATGTGTAAATGTACATATGTGTTCATTAGAGTAGGCTGGGTCATGCCTCAGTAATAAACAGTGCAATATCTCAGGGTCTGAACACACACAAAAGGATTGTTTCTCACTCATATTGTACGTCAGTTGCAGATTTTCAAGTCAAGTGCCTGTTTTATGTTTCAACTGTGGGACCCAAGCTGATGGATAAATGGAATAACTCTGATGTCATGTTATAGAAAAAAAAAAAAAAAGGCTTTGCTATCTGTTTCTGTAAAGACCACAGCCAAGAAAACCCTGTGCAGCAGTTCTATTCTCTAACACATAGGGTCACTATGAGATGGAATCAGCTTGTTGACAACATATTTGAACTAACATTTTAATTAGAGGATAACATACATGTGGAAAAGTACACTAATTTCCTTCTTTTTTTTCTTCAGTTTTGACACTTCTATTACTAATTTCTTAAACTCATTTTTTCTGGAATGTAGCAACTGTTTTCACTTTTTTTTTAAATTTTTATTGTGATTTGGGTGAACGTTTACAGAGAATATTCACTTTCCAGACAGCGGTTCACATACACTTTGTCTCATGACATTGACTACAATTTATCTCAATACAACAGCTCCCCTCCCACTTCCTCCCCATAGGTACCTCTTCCTTGTGCCCATCCCTCCACATACTCCTGACCCATGACCTGTCTCCCTGTGCATAAACAGCCCTTCTTTCTCCCATGACTGTTTTCTCCAATGAGTGTATCTACCTCAGGTAAATGTTCAGCTCATATGCCTGTATTTTGTTTGGCTGGAAGACACAGGTGTGGGTTCAATTCCAGACCTGAAGGGTGGTTCCACCAGACTCTATCACACCAGGAAACCTGGTCACTTTTTTCTTTTCTTTTTCTTTTTTTTTTTAATGATTTTGAGTTTTCTTCCACATTGTTCTCACTCTCTAGCCAGGATCTTCTACACAGATCCCTCTCTGGGTGGTTGACAGTGGTAGCCAGACACCAACTAGTTCTTCCGGTCTCATAGTCATATAGGCTGTGGACTGCATGCTGTACCAGTCTCTAGAATTAATTGTTTCCATCAGTATTTGGTTTTCTTCTTTCTTCTTTGCTCTGGACGAGGAGAGACCCATCATTGCATCTAGATGGCTGCTTGCAAGCTTTTAAGATCCCAGTCGCTACTTGCCAAAGTAGGAAGTGGAACACTGTTTTGTGTAGTATGTTATGACAATTTAGCCTGATGTCCCCTGTGACTATGGTCCCGAGCCCATAGGTTCAACTACTTGCTCCCTCTGGGTAGCTGGCTGTGACCAAGATGTGACTACAATCTTGTCTCTTGTCAGCTCTACTATACACCTGGAAATTCTTACAGAACAAACAAATACATTTGTAGAACCATTGTCTGCCAACCTTATACATGGTCTTGGGTACACTCCCCACTTCATAGACATACCTAATAGTTCAGCCTGTCCACCCATCTGTCTACCCATATACCCATGTTTGCCTTCACTGACAGCACAGTACTGTATGTGCAAAAGAGTTCATCTTTGTTTTCTGCACCTCCCATGCACCTCTCTAGGTCTTCCTCTTCCTAAATGCCACCATGTTGATCACTCACATTTGGCACATTGCCCTTCTCATCACCCAAATCAATACTTATCTCTACGTATCTAACAGTGTTCCCTCCCCTCCCCTCCCACCCATGGTAACCAAACAAGAAAATTTCCTTCCATATATAAACCTTTCCATGACTTTTACAATAACAGACTAATACAATATTTGTCCTTCTGTGATTGACTTATTTCACTCAGCATAATATCCTCCAAGTTCATCCACGTTATGTGGTGTTTTGCCAATTCTACACTATTCTTTAGCATTGCATAGTATTCCATTGTGTGTATGTACCATAGTTTGGTTATCCATTCCTCAGTTGAGGTACATCTAGGTTATTTCCATCTTTTGGCCATTGTAAATAGAGCTGCAAAGAATATGGGTGTGCATATATTTGCTCTTGTCCCGACTCTTAGTTCTTTAGGATATATATCTAGTAATGGAATGGCTGGGTCAAATGGTACTTCTAATTCCAAATTTTTAAGGAATCACCATACTGCTTTCCACAGTGGCTGTACCATTTGATAGTACTACCAGCAGTGTATGAGCGTCCCAATCTCTTCGCATTCTTGCCAGCATTTGTTGTGTTCTGTCTTGTTGAACTTTGGTACTAGCACTGGGACAAGATGGTATCTCATTGTTGTTTTGATTTGCACATTTCTAATGGCTAATGATAGTGAGTATTTCTTCATATGTTTGTTGGCTGCCTGAACATCCTCCTTGGTGAAGTGTCTGTTCATGTCTTCTGACCATTTTAAAATTGAATTATTTCTCTTTGTGTTATTGAGGTGTTGGAGTTTTCTATAAACTCTAGAGATAAGTCCTTTGTCAGATATGTCATTGCAAAATATATTTTTCCATTCTATAGGTTCTCTTTTGACTCTTTTGGAGAAGTCTTTGGAAGCACATAAAAATTTAGTTTTGAGAAGGTCCCATTCATCTAGTTTCTCTTCTGCTGTTTGTGCATTTGGGTTATGCTCGATAGTTTACTTATGCATATACTGTTGTTGTTGTTGTTGTTGTTATGGGCCATCGAGTCAGACTCGACTCATAGCGACTCCTCCTTGGGTTGCCGAGGTGGTATCACTACGGCCCAACCTTCCTTCCGAGGAGTGGCTGGTGGGTTTGAACCGCCAGTCTTCTGGTTAGCAGTCAAGTGCCTTAGACACTATTTCCGAGGCAGTATCACTATGGAATTAGATTGTCCCATCTTCCTTCCAAGGAGGGCCCCTAAATTTACCCCTAGTTTTTTCTTGAGGAACTCTATAGTTTTAGGTTTCACATTTAAGTCTTTGATCCATCTGGAGTTAGTTTTTGTGAATGGTGATCTTATTTCATTTTTCTGCAAATGGATATCCAGTTTTGCCAGGACCATTTAGTAAACAAACATTCTCTTCCCCATTTAATGGATTAGGTTCTTTGTCAGAGATCAGCTGACCATAGGCTGATGGATCTGTTTCTGGGTTCTCAATTCTATTCCATTGGTCTATGTGTCTGTCATTGTACCAATACCAGGTAGTTTTGACTACTGTGGCAGCATAGTAGATTTTGAGATCCTGTTTTGACTTTTAACACTAGACTTTTTTTTTTTTTTCTGCCAGTTTTTTTAATATCTATGTATTGAATTACTTTGCAAGCAGGATCATTTTTGCTTTACCCAATGTTGTGTGTGTAGGATTCATCAGTGTTTTCATTGTCATTTGCTGTATAACGCCTATATGTTAGGGATATAAAAATTTATTCATCCATCCAGAATCAATGGACATTTAGGGTGTTTGCAGTTCATGAGTATTATAAATATACCTACTCCTTGCTGACTGATTATCTCCTTATCCAATATTTTACATTTATGACAATAATAATATATCTATGATCCAACTCCTTTGAGCCAAGAGGAGAGAGGAAGGTGGCAGAGGAGGAGGAGGAGAAGGTTTATGAGATGAGGCCAAATTGGCCACCTACAGTTCAAATTAAGGGAGAGGGCAGAGGGAGCTGGCTGGGCCAGCACTCAGGCAGCAAGCCAGGAACTACTGGGGGTTGCACAGGAGTCAGGGACATCTGGGCCAGGAGGAGGTAGGGGACTTGGGACCATAGGAGTTGGGCAGGGTGCTTGGAAGTGTCTTCTTCCAAAGAGGCCTTTCTGCCACTTTGGTACCAGCCTTCTCTGGACACAGGTAGGCAGGCCTCACCTGCTTGCAGGTCTGGGAGCAGCCCATCACCAAGGTTTGTCTCCAGGGCAGATGGGGGAGGGAAGGTGGAGACTTGGGGATTCTCATGGAGCTCTAGAATGTTACCAACTTAGCCCCCTGCTTTTCCGGAGGTGGCAGACAATGCCTGATCACCACCAAAATAGATGGACAGTGTGTGATAGTAGCTGGCGGGGGAAATTTAGGCTTTGCCTCTATTCTGCATTAATGCTAATTTTTGCATAATGATATTGAGTATTCAGGGTCCTATAATGAGGGTGAGTAGAAGTAACACTAACGTAAGTGTTAGGCTGGTGACAAGGGTTGTTGTCTATGGAGACCAGTCAAATAAACTTGGTACCAATCTTTGTTTGAATCTAGGTTATTGTGTCTTTCTTTTACACTTTTCCATACTAGGGTTAGTGTTTCTTTGACTACTCCTGTTTTATTAGTATAGAAACAACATTCTTCCTCTAGGGTAGCACATAGTCCACCCTAGTTTAAGAATAGCAAGTCTAGTCCTCTTCTATTTTGTAAGGATATGTCAGCTAGGGATTCGACTTGCTCAGAGTTCTGAAATAGAGAACTCTAGTCTTCTTAAATCTATGTTGATGCTTGGGTTAGTCTCCTCAAGCCCTGATCTTAGATGATAAGGGCTGAGATTCCTGTGGCTGAAGATCCTGCAATTCCCAATCCCACAAGTAAAGGAATTCATATTGGAACTCTTTTATGCTTAGGGTATTCTGGGGCTGTTAATAAAGCTAGGCCTTGGTCTCCTTCATATGCATCAATTTGGGGTAACACATATACTAAGGTGCAAAACACTAGTTTTGCAGAAATACTAAATGCATAAGTGGGTAGACAGGTGTCTAGGCCAAATAAGCAAGAAAACCAAGCACTTGGGGGGGGGGGCTTGGATATACATAGAGGTTCCATTATATGTTATAACAATGGTCTGGTTACTATAGGTAGTATATCAGGATTGAGACACATCATAATGAGGAGAAATAAAACAATTTCCAGGTCCCTGTTAGTTTCTTAATGTAAGTTGCATCTTATGAAAAATATGCTCTATGTTAGAAAAGGAAGGTATCAATTGGACTCCTAAACCCACATAAAAAGGGTGCTTTGGATTAAGGCACAGCCAGCAATGCTGAGCTAACTAGGGACTTGAGTTGTTTAAGACGGCAAGGGTGTTAGACAATAAATGGAACAAGGGGGTCTAAAAACACATGTGATCAGTAAGATTAATGGAAGAGTGGGTCTCATTCATGAAAGTTTTAGTTTGAGGGGATGTTTTATTTAGATCCTTGAAGGCCTGCCATTGGGAGTCTGGAGGTGCCAGCTTCAGATGTGTGTGATGAATCCACAGTGTGAGGCCAGGTCTTCCACTTCCATGGCTGTGGGTGTAGTCAAAACTACAGTGCAAGGTCCCTTCCAACGTGGGGTTAATCCTGTATCAATGTGTCCTTTCATAAGGACCAGTTCCCCTGGCTTATAATGATGTGAAGGTCAGTATCCAATCTCCTGGATGGAAGCTATGAAGGGAGTATCTGTAGGACACAACAACCTGCTGGAAGTAAACTGGTTAATAATTTGTAGTGTTGCCAACAAAGTTTATACATGTTTTAAAATATTTAATTCTTTAACAATTTTAAGGTCTCCCTTTCCTGTGTAGCTAGGATGCAAATACTCTAGAAAATGGTCTCCCATATAATGTTTAGTATGGGCTTAACTTAAGCCTGCTTCTAGAGGTAACCCAGATCCATTACAGGGCGATAAGTAAAAGTTTATCTAAGATAAGTTGGTCTCTTGGCACATCTTAGTCAGTGTCTTCTTAAACGTGTGTTTCATTTTCTCAATTTTTCTTGTCAATAGGCTAGTCCTGTTACTTGTTGGACTTTTTGAGATGTAAATGTTCCCTCATAATTATTTTGAACTAAGACTAGTAAACTAAACTGGCGATAATTTTAATAGGGTTTACTTACCTCTGCTGCTTTTCCATACTGCAGGGAAAAGTTTTCACCCATCCAGTGAAAGTATCTGTAAATACTAACAGGTATTTGATTTCTCAGGAGTTTTAAAATTTTACCTGCCAGTCCTTGCATAGGTTCAGTCCTCTTGTTTGAATTCTTCTTATCACTGGAGGTGGACTGCACTTTAGATTGTTTCTGGTATAGGTCAAGTAGTCTTATGTAACCTTTTGGATGATTTTGTACAGATCCAGTCCTGCAATAAGTTTACTCAGTCAAGTACACAGGACATCTTTTCCCATAACAAGTACTGGTTGTAGTGACAGTTCTGTTACTAGCTTCTGTAGTCCATTTGTTGTTGTTGTTATTTGCCGATGAGTCTCTGTAGTCCATAGCAGCAGGTAATTGCAGGAGGTTGTCTGTAAGGCCCATGTCTGGTTGGGATTAACATTCACCTGGAGTTTGTTAGTTGAGAAAGAACTTGAGTACTTAATTTGGTTATTAAGTCTTATTCCAACAGAGGAACAGGATATTCAGGTATGTATAAAAACTTCAAGTTAGTACAGTACTCCCAATCTGGCATTCAAGAGCTTGAAGAAAACTTCACATCACGGAAATTCTAGTAATTCTCATAGTCTTTTGGGGCCCTTGGGGGTATTTAAGACTGAGGTTGACTCTATGTCTAGTAGAGATTTGATAGGTTGTTTTCCTATAGTTATTGCTACCCAGGCTCCTTGTAGGAGATAAGAATTTGTTCAGTCTGCAACAGAGCCTCTGGGCCCTGTCATTCTTGATTGTTGTTAGCTGTGCTTATCACCTGTTGGGCCTCTCTTGGTAGTTCACTCCGGATACTCCCTTTTTTCAGTGTCTATTTTCTTGCAGTTAGCGCACTGTAGAAGCCCCAACTTTGTTGGTCAGCCTCCTGGAGAAGGAACTTGATTCACTCCCTTTCTATCCATTGGGGGCCCATGAGAACTTACCCAATATGATTGATTTCATTACAGGTCTCCCTAGGCAGCAGCAGCCAGCAAGGCAGTCTGTTGCTTCATGTCTCTTTTTTTTCTGTTTCTCCTGTTCCTGGTCCTGGTTACTATAGACCTTGAAAGTAACCTCTATAAGTTGAGAAGCATTTACACCCAATCCCCCTTCTAGTTTTGGCATTTGGGTTAGTGTCAGTACATTGATGGTAAGTTTTATATACCCATTTGAGGAGAGCAGAAGGATTTTCCTTGAGGCTTTGTTGTACTTCCAGAATCTGTTTTGGGGCTCCCTTTTTTGGAGCCCTGTGACAATATACCCCAATCTTGTTCTCTCCTCTGCATTATTGGGATCCCACTCTGGATCTTCTCCTGATGATTGTGGCCCCTGGCTAGGTTTTCAGGCTGGAGGTTATGAAGTCTGTTGGATTCTGCTCTAGCTTCCTCTGATACCATCCGCCTTTCTTCAGGGGCAAGGTAGTTAATAACAGATTAATGTAAATCAGCCAAGGTGAATGGCACTTGAGTCTAAACAAAACCTCCAGGGTTTTCTTCATTATTTAAATCAGCTGGAAACTGCTGTAATGGGTATTGCCCTGACAGATCTGATCTAGACCTCTGGCCAAATTTTTACACCATTCTGAGTATGTGTTTGGGGATTATTTTCTGAGGGACATATGGGGAGGAATGGAGTTAAGGTAAGGGTCTTTAGAGTACTGAAAGACACTGTTAAAATCTGTTTCTCCTCTAGATATCAACCTTACCCTACTGTTTTTACGTGAACTCTTGCTTTGAAACAAGGTGAGGAATAATATTAGATAAAACAGTTCTTCCCACCTTTGATGTCTAACTGGATGTTATTATAGTTCATACCGCCACTTTCTGACTACATCAGAAGTCAGAACTATGATATCATCTAGTTGAGACTCACCACTACTGTGGTCAGATGGTGTTAACAGAAAAATACTAATTATTATTATTATTATTATTTTATTATTATTTTTTTAATATGTTCAAACCAAAATGAGCTCAGTTTCTCAGAATACAGCCATAAGACTCCATTCTGGTACAAAATCTTGTTTACTCAATTTCTAATTACACCCACATTCACTCAACCCTACCTACATTCACTCAATCACACTTACATTCACTTAATCACACTTATATTCACTCAAAATTGTTGCACCAGTGCCATGTACACACACTTTTTACACACAAACAAATCAACAAAACTGGACCAAAATATCAATGTCTCAGCTTTGGAGGTGATCTTAATTAAAGTTACTTATTAAGGATCAAAATTTCAACCTCTTTGTCAGCTAGAAGCCAGACTAGAATTGGCGGGGGGGCTTGGACCAAGGTTAACCAAACATCACTCAAAGGATATAATCAATGTTACTGAATTTTACATGTAAAAAACATTTCAATCGGGCTATGTTGTTTCAATAATAATTTACAAAGATAAAAATATTTTGGCATAAAATTAGGTCATCTATTTTTAAGAAATAAGCATATGTATAAACAGGAAATATCAAGCATTACTAGTAAAAATGTAATTTGATAACTTTAGGGTAAGAATTTAGTAAAATGAATCCAGAGTTTTAAAAATGCATGACACCACTTAATTTAACAATTTTACATATCATAATCAACCCAAAAATAGTGAGATGATAGAAGTCAAGAGCAAGGGTAAACTAAAGGTCCAGAGATTTTTATTCCACACTATGAATAACAGGAAAAAAATTGAAGACAATGTAAATTTCTAATGTTAGAGTATTGATTAGCCAGTCATTAAAATTACTCCAACTTATACAAAGTCCTGAGGTGTCTGGAGTTGAATTTAATACCATAATCCCTCCTGTAGGCTAGTCTAAAATTATTTAACATCCATTGGAGAAGGGCCTTTTTCCTTTATACATGAATTTCTCATATTTTTCACAAAATGGTAATAATGTATCTGCAATCGTTTTCTTAAACTGCTTAAAATTATAATTGAGACAATATAAAACAGTCAATAAATTATCCTTAAGAGTAATCTTTTGATCTTGTTTCCAGCTTCCTAATCCTTTAGAGTTTCAGTTAATCAGACATAGTCATTTACACATACATTAAAATACATATTAACTCAAAAATCCTAAAATGCCAATTTATTTATCCTAAAATTGTAATCCTGATTTCAAGAGGAAGATTAGATAATTACTGTAGTAAGTATAATAAAGAAAATAAGTAAAATTTCACTTCCCACTTCCCAGGGCACAAATTCTTGTAGGGTCCCTTGAGCGGTCAAATCAATTATCTATTCATTTAAACCATAAAAATCCCAAGTTTTTGGATATAACCAATCAAGATCTTCTAAGAGACTGGATAAAATGCTCAAACCTTTCAATCCAATACAATATTTCAGAATTAAAACTCATTTATTGTGAGTAACAGCACAGTCCTACAAAAAAGGAAACATATAAGTAGATAACATAAGCTAAGAGAAATTTTCTGTCCATCTGTCCAGTCAGTTGGGGCAACAGTTATAAGTCCATAAGTTAGAAGGTTAATTAGAGGCAAACAAAGAGAAAAGAGGACCAGGTGACAAAACCACTGAGATGACATAACATAAAACAGCAAACACGTGTTAGGTTCCAGAAATACCAGGCACTCTTGAGAGGACAGGACAACAATTCTAGTAAAACAAGGTCAGTTCATCAACATTTTACCAGACTAGGCTCCAGAAAAACAAGTTTTCTTTGGACAGGTTTCTCTACCCAGTGTCCTGGTGAGAAAAGATTGGGGGGGGTTGTAGATTGTGTCCAATCCCCTCTCCCAATCAACAGATAGACTGGCATTACAGGCTTACAGGCTTACCTCCAGATGAACCAGGTGACTCAAGCTGAATTCTTTGCGAAGGCATCCTCAAGCGGCAGCTCAACCAGGGAGTTAGGAGTCTGGAGCCCTGGAATGTCTCAGGTGGTGCCTCCCCTAGAGGTCCCTCCTTCCCAGGAGCAGCTGGAGGAGGCCCTAGGACACAGTGGTCATCCTGGATGAGCCCCCAAAATGTTGTGGGTTCAGAAGAAATTGATGACCACTGTAATGTCCAGAATTTGGAAGAGTCTTTATTCAGCTATAGTTGGGCTGAAAGGAAATAAAGTTCTCCTCAACTGCAGCCCCGAGCCTGATTTCAGGAAAGCTTATAAAGCTTAGGACTGCAAGCAGGCAAGTAAGAGTGTTACAGAAACGATGAACTGCCAGGTTATTGTTTAAGGAAGATCAATGGTCAGCTTACTATCAGAGCGGAAACACGCAGTCCGCAGTGAGGATCCTCAATTCTGAGAATTTCTGTTGGCAGGATGTGGTCCCCTAACTCTGGGAATTACTATTAACAGGGCTCTCAGGGAAAGGAAGATTAGCAGGACTCTCAGGAAAAGGAAGGTGGGGAGATGGGGAGTGGGTTTCTCAGGAATGTTTGGTTTAGCAAAGGAAGAAGGGAGTGGGTTTCTCACAAAAATTACAAAATAGAATCATCTACTTCACTGTTATCATAGCAGTGAAACATATTACAATTTTTTTCTTTATTTATTGTATATATTGTATACTGTTTTTTTTTTTTTTTTTTTTCTCTTCTTCTTCTTAGTGCCCTATCCCCAGATATTGCAGGTTTGTATATATTGTATGTATTGTATATATTGTAATTTTATTGTTTTATTAGAAGGAAGAATAAAAAAGCTAATTAATCAGACTTAGAGAATCATTTGGTCTCATTTTGCATGGTAACTTTCTTTGTAAGCTTCAAATATTGAAGAGTGATTCATAATTAGAACTGATTACTATTGCCCTTTTTTTTAATAAATTAATTAAAGTAGTATAAAATATAATATTTTCTTGTCACACTATGAAAAAATATAAGGCTTTATTCTTTCTTTTCTTTTATAATTTATTTTATTTTTGTTGGTTTTGAGAATATATACACCAGAACATACACCAATTCAACAATTTCTACATATATAAGTCAGTAACATTGATTCCATTCTTCAAGTTGTGCAGACATTTTTACCCTCCTCCAAGTTGTTCCTTCTCCATTAACATAAATTCACTGCCCCTAAGTTTCCTATCTAATCTTGTGTTGTCAATTTGATCCCATATAGATAGATCTAGGAGCTCTGGTGCTGTAGTACCTAAGGTATTTATTTGATTGCTACCAGGAGGCTGGTGGTTCAAACCCACTAGCAACTCCTCAGAAGGAAGGTTGGGCAATCTACTTTCATAGTAATACC
>NW_006921920.1:210750-228106 GCF_000298275.1 Orycteropus afer afer | reverse complement strand
TTTTTTTTTTTTTTTTTAATAGATAGATCTTACTAGCTGAGTAGTATTCCACTCTATGCATGTACCATTTAGGTTGTTTCTGCCTTTGGGCTATTGTGAATAGTGACGGAACAAACATTTATGTTCAAGTATTAGTTTTAGTCTCTGCTTTCAATCTTTGGAGTATTGTTTTGGTTACCTACTACCGCTCCAACAGGAATACCACAAATGGGTGACTTTAACAAACAGCTGTTTATTCTCTTACAGTGTAGGAGTCTAGAAGTCAGAGTTCAAAGCCAGTACTAGGGCCTGGGTGAAAGCTCCTCAACCTTGGGCTTCAGCTCTGCCCATTTCTCTGAGACCAATGAAGCTGAAGGCTTCTTTTTACTCAGGCAGCAGCTGCTGCTGAGTCTGACAAACCCAAATTCAGTAAGTAAAATGGCACAGTCCCAAGATTACCAAACAACATGGCAGGTCACTAGTTCAGGTCCAGAGACAGTCCAAAGATTGGCAGAAAACATTGCAGGCTACTGACTGAAGACTTGGTTACATGCAGGGTCCAGTCATGCCAGAAAGCTCTGAGACCTCTCTTGGAACTTCTCTTTATATACTGAAAGCAGACTATATCCCAAAGGCAGATAAGCATCTGCTCTAGTTGATTCCACTAAGAAGTTCATTGCTAGTTTCATCATGAGGAATAACTATATCCAGCTGCCCAATCACTCAGAATCAGGCCCAGCAAAGTTGACACATACCTTAATTACCAAAAGCATATACTCAGGAGTAGGATTTCTGGGTCATATAGTAGTTTCCCACCATTTATCTGCAGTTTGTCCTATTGTGGTAGCTTGTATGTTGCTCTGAGACTGGAAGCTATGCCACCAATATATCAAATACCAGCAAGGTCACTCATGGTGGACAGGTTTCATTGGGGCTTCCTGACTAAGACAGACTGGGGAAAAGGAAAGGCCCATCCAGTTCTGAAAAAATCAGCTACTGAAAACCTAATGAATAGCACCACAACACTGTCTGATATATTACTGGAAAGCTTTATGAATAGCAGTGAAACATTGATATAGTGCCAGAAGATGAACTAAGGTTGGAAATCACTCAAAATACCTTAAAGACATGGATGGAGTAAACTCTTCAGGATCTTCATTTGCTGATGGACTATGGCTCAAAATAGGAAGAAACAACTGCAAACATTCACTAATAATAAGAATGTAGAAAGTACAAAGTTGAATCCAGGAAAATTGGAAGTTGTTGAAAATAAGAAGAAATGCATAAAGATTGATATTGTAGGCATTAGTAGGGTGAAAAGGACTGCTAGTGGGCATTTTGAGTCAGACAATCATATGGTTTACTATGCCAGGAAAGTCAAATTGAAGTGAAATGGCATCACATTCATTAACAAAAAGAATGTTTCAAGATCTATCCTGAAGTACAATGTTGTCAGTGATAGGATAATATTCATATACCTGCAAGGAACACCAGTCAATATTACACACAAAATACTAAAGCCAAACATAAAGAAATTGAAGACTTTTACCAACTTCTGAAGTCTGAAATTGATCAAACATGAAATCAAGATGTATTGATGATCACTGGTGATTGGGATGTGAAAGTGAGAAATAAAGAAGCATCAAGAGTTGAAAATTATGGCCTTGGTGATAAAAAATGATGTGGAGACCACATAATACAGTTTTCTAAGACCATAAACTTATTCATTGCAAATAGCTTTTCAGCAACATAAATAGTGATTATACTTGTGGACCTTGCCAGATGAAATACACAGGTATAAAATTGACTACATTTGTGGAGAGAGGTAATGAAGAAGCTCAATAACATTATTCAAAACAAGGCAGGAGCTGACTGTGGAACAAACCATCAATTGTTTATATGCAAGTTAAAGTTGAAACTGAAGAAAATTAAAACAAGTCCTCAAAAACAAAAATACAACTTTGATTATATCCTACCTGAGTTCAGAGACCATCTGAGGAATAGATTCCACGCATTGAACACCAATGACTAAACACCAGACAAGCTGTGCAGTGACATTGAGCACACCATACACGAAGAAAACAAAAGGTCAAAGGTCATTTAAAACACTAGGCAGGAAAAAATGAAAATAGAAGTGAGAAGTGACTCTGAAACTTGTTCCAGAATGGAGAGTAACTAAAATGAATGGAAGAAATTATGAAATGACAGAGCTGAACAGAACTGTAAAAGATGTCTTGGAAGAAAAGTAAAGTATTATAATGAGATGTACAAATACCTGGAGTTAGAAAGCCAAAAGGGAAGAACATGTCTCAAGTTGAAAGAAATGAAAAAAAAAAGAAAAATCAAGCCTTGAATTGCAATACTGAAGCATTCTATGGGGAAAATATTGAACGATGCAAGAAGTATCAGAAGAAAATGGAAAGAATACACAGAGTCACTGAATGGCACTTAACAACAACAACATGGTAGTTCTACTATTTTATTTATTTATATTATTTTCATTGAGGAACCATCATACTATTTTCCATAACAGCTGTACCATTTTGCATTCCTACCAGCAACAGACAAGAGTTCCAATTTTCACATGTCCTTGCCAACATTTGTTATTTTCTGCTTTTCATTTATGTATTTATTTAGTCTTAGCCATTCCAGTGGGAGTGTGATGGTTTCTTACTGTGGTTTTGATTTGTATCTCTCTAATGCCTAATCGTGAGCAGCCAATCAGTTGAAAAGGAGTTTGCTCAAGAGTATGAGGTCTGCTTCCAATATATATGGAAATCTCTGGCTTTTTGCTCAATTAAACTTCTGAATCTGGCTTATCAGCATCTGACCTCTGGTTGTTTGGACTTGAACCAGAATATTGAGTCTGATATATTGCCTGAAAAACCCGGGTTTCATTATCTTCTGCAGCCTATGAGCCAGCAACTTGCCATCTGATCTGCTGATCTTCATTTTCTCAACCTGACATCTGATTCATAGACTTGAGACTTGTCAGTGTCTACCACCCCATGAAACATTTCCTTGTTATAAGTCTCTCTCTCTCTCTCCCAATCTCTCTCTCTCTCTCTCTCTCTCTCTCTCTCTCTCTCTCTCTCTCTATATATATATATATATATATATATATATATATATATATATATGTACATATGTAAGCGTCACTGGTTTTGATTCACTAGAGAATCTAGCCTAAGTTAGAACCTAGAAGCATGTTGATAAATGAGGAGTGGGTGTATGAATCTTTCTCATTCCTGGTTTAATATATCGCTAATTATTTTGTTTTCTTAGCGGATGTTGGCGAGCTCTGGTGACATAGTGCCTAAAACATTTGACTGCTAAACAAAAAAGCTGGCAGTTCAAACCCAGTAGCCACTCCTCGGAAGGAAGATGGAGCAATCTACATCTGTAGTGATACTATCTTGGAAACCCAAGGAGGGGTCGTTATGAGTCATATCCAACTCGACAGCTGTGACTTGACTTGACTTGGGATATTGTACTGGAGCCATTGTCCTAGTTTCCCTTTTCTCATTTCTCTTTGTTGTTGTATATAAACCAAATGATTTTTGACCTTCATCCTCCAATTTTGTAAAATATCTCTATTACTTCTATAAGCTTTCTTGTGGCCTCTTTAGAAATTTCTATATGTTATTGTTGTTATTGTTAGGTGCCATAGAGTTGGCTCTGACTCATAGCAACCTTATGTACAATAGAACAACAACAACAACAAAAATGCCCAGTCCTGTGTGATTCTCACAAACTTTGCTATGCTTGAGCCCATCATTTCAGCCACTATATCAATCCATCTTGTTGAAGATCTTCCCATTTTTCACTGGCCATTCTCCACAATGTTATTTTACCACTCCAGGAGTAGTTTCTTCAGACTTTACCAAAGTCTGGCCATTTTCCCTTCTAAGGAGCATACTGGCTGCACTTATCCCAGGAAAGCTTTGTTCTTTCTTCTAATAGTCCATGGCAGATTCAATATTTTTTACCAACACTATAATTCAAAGGCATCAATCTTCTTCAGTCTTCCTTGTTCATTGTCCAGCTCTCATGTATATATGAGATGATAGACATATTATGGCTGGGTCAGGTGCATCTTATTCTTCAAAGGCCATCTTTGCTTCTTAACACTTTAAAAAGTTCTTTTGCAGCATATTTGTCCAGCGCAATGCAAGGTCTGATTTCCTGACTGCTGTTTCCATGGATGTTGACTGTTGATCCAAATAAAATGAAATGCTTGACAGCTTCAATCTTTTCTCCATTTATCATGATGTTGGCTATCAGTCAAGTTGTGAGGATTTTTGTTTTCTTTATGATGAGGTAGGTGTAAGTCATACTGAAGGCTTTAGTCTTTAAGTGCTTCAAGTCTTCTTCAGTTGCAGCAAGCAAAGTTGTGTCATCTGCATGTCACAGGTTGTTAATGAGTCTTCCTCCAAACCTGATGCCATGTTCTTCTACATACAATCCAGCTTCTTGAATTATTTGCTCACCATACAGATTAAATAATTATGGTGAAGAGATACAACACTGATGCACACCTTTCCTGATTTTAAACCATGCAGTATCCACTTGTTCTGTTTGAGGTTCCTCATGAGCACAATTAAGTGCTCTGGAATTTCCATTCTCCACAATGTTATCCATATTTTGTTATGATCCACATAGTCAAATGCCTTTGAATAGTCAGTAAAATACAGGTAAACATTTTTCGAGTGTTCTTTGCTTACAGCCAAGATCCTCCTGGTATCAACAGTGATATTCTTCATTCCATGTCCTCTTCTGAATCTGGCTTGAATTTCTGGGATTCTCTGTCAATATACTATACTGCAACCATTTTTGGATTATCTTCAGCAAAGTTTTACTTCGGTGTGTGCAAAAGGGACAGGGACAGGGAGGTCACATCTTCTGACCTCATCTAACCCCAAAAGAGGAAAACAGAATCACCATCAGCTGCCCAAGGGCTTTTCCTGTGAGGCCAGACATGCTGCCTCCCTCCAGGCCTTTCACCATCTCTAACACCAACTGTTCCTCCCACAGCATCCTCTACTTCTCTGCTGGATTCGATAATTTGCTTCAGTGGCCACACAGAACTCACAGATGATGCAGTTTGTTAGGGAAGCAACTGGCTACAATTCAAGTTCAGGAACACACTCAGTCTCTCTCAGCTGGCCAACTCTCAGCTAGCCATCACTCAGCCAACAGTCTTTCTTAGTCTCTCAGCAGTGTGTCTCCCATGTCTCTCTCTCAGAAACATGTTTCTTTCAGCAACGTGTTTCTCTCAGCCAGCACTCAGAGAGACCCTCTGCCTCTAGGAAGCCTCCTTTTGAGCCTTGTAGAGTGGCCAAACTATTCCCAACGTCAGAATTCTATACACCTGAGAGAGCAAACTTCCTAGAAGATCACTTCCTGCCACTCCAACAGAAATACACCAGATGGATAACTTTAACAATCAGCTACTCATGGCAAAGGGGAAGTTACAAAGACTATGGCTAGAAAAGCCATAACATGTCATTTACTACACTGCAGTGTAATAAATGATAAAAAAAAAAAAAAAAAAAAACCTCACTGCCACCAACTCAATTCCGACTCATAGCGACCCCTCCTTGGGTGTCTGAGGTGGTATTTCTATAGAAGTAGTTTCTTCTAAGGAGTGCCTGGTGGGTTTGAATCACCAGGCTTCTGGTTAGCAGTCAGATTCCTTAGGAACTAAGCCACCAGAGCTCCTCATATTAACAATATAGTTTGAAAATTTCCACATTCTGCTAGTTCACCTTTCTTTGGAATGGGCATAAATATTAATTTCTTCCAGTCAGTTGGCTAGGTCTTCCAAATTTCCTGACATAAAGAATAAGTACTTCCAGCATTGTATCCATTTGTTGAAATACCTGAATAAGTAGTCTGTCAATTCCTGCAGACTTGTTCTTCATCACTTCCTTCAGTGCAACTTGCAATTCTTCCATCCATACCATAGGTTTTTGATCATATGTTTTCTCCTGTAATGGCTGAACATCAATAAATACTTTTTAGTACAGTGACTGCATATTCTTTCTATCTTCTTTTGATGCTTCCTGCATTATTCAATATTTTGCCCAAAGAATCCTTCAATACTGCAACTCAAGGCTTGAATTTTTTCTTCAATTCTTTCAGCGTGAGAAATGTCAAGCATGTTCTTTGATTTTCCATCTCCAGGTCTTTATACATTACCATTATGTAATGAGCTGTCCTTTGAAATCTTCCATTCAGATCTTTTGTTTCATCATTTACTGCATTCATGTTAGCTACTCTTAATTCAAGAGCAAGGTTCAGAGTCTCTTCTGACATCAAATCTGTTCTTTAGATGGTCTCTAAATTTAGGGGGAATATACTCAAGGTCATATTTTTGCTCTCATGGGTTTGTGTTAATTTTCTTCAGCTTCAACTTAAATTTGCATATAAGCAATTGACGGTCAGTTTCACAGTCGTGTTTGTTGGTTGCCTGAATATCCTCTTTGGTGAATCATGCTTTCTGCCCATTTTTCAGTTGGATTGCATTTTGTTGTTGAGGTGTTGGAGTTTTCTATAAATTCTAGAGATAAGTCCCTTGTCAGATATGTCATTGCCAAATATTTTTTTCCCAATCTGTAGGTTCTCTCTTGACTCTTTTGGAGAAGTGTTTGGAATCACATAAAAATTTATTTTTTAGAAGGCCCCATTCACCTAGTTTCTGTTTGTGCATTTTGGGTATGCTTGATAGTCTATTTATGCCATTTATTGTTGTTGTTGTTGTTATTATGTGCCCTCGAGTCGGACCAACTCATAGCAACCCCTCCTTGGGTTTCCGATGTAGTATCACTATGGAAGTAAATTGCCCCATCTTCCTTCCAAGGAGTAGCTGGTGGGTTTGAACCGCCAGCCTTCTGGTTAGCAGTCAAGTGCCTTAGGCACTACGCTACCAGAGCTCCCTAGTAGGGCCCCTAAATTTGCCCCTATTTTTTTCTTGAGGAAAAAACTTTATAGTTTTAGGTTTCACATTTAAGTCTTTGATCCATCTGAAGTTAGTTTTTGTGTAAATTATGAGGTACAGATCTTATTTCATTTTTCTTCAAATTGATCTCCAGTTTGGCCAGCAACTTTTGTTAAACAGATTTCAGCCCTTTGTCAAAGATCAACTGACCATAGGTCGGTGGATTATTTCTGGGTTCTCGGTTCTATTCCATTGGTCTATGTGTCTGTCACTGTACCAAAACCAGGCAGTTTTAACTACTGTGGCTATAGTAGGTTTTGATATGTGGGAGTGTAAGACCTACTACTTTGTTCTTCTTCTTCAATAGTGCTTTGATTATCCAAGGTCTTTTTCCTTTCCATATAAAGTTAGTGATTGTTTTTTCCATATCCTTTAAGAATGTTGATGTGATCTGGATTGGAATTGCATTGAATGCACAGATTGCTTTGGGTAGAATTGGCATTTTCAGAATGTTCAATCTTCCTATGTACGAGCATGGTATGTTCTTCCATTTATGTAGATCTCTTCTGCTTTCTTGAAGTAGTCTTTTATAGTTTTCTTTGTACAGGTCTTTGTGTCCCTGGTAAGATTTATTCACAAGTATTTTAAATTTTTCATAGTTATTTTAAATATTTGTCTCCTTATTTCTTTTTCAACAATCTCTTTGTTTGTGTAGAGGAATCCAACTGATTTTTGTATGTTGATCTTCATTCCTGCCACTATGCTAGATCTTTCAATTAGTTCCAGTAGGTTTTTTTTTTTTTTTTTTACTGAGTCTCTTGAGTTTTCTAGGTATAGTCATATTAACTGCAAATAAGGATAGTTTGTCTTCTTCCTTACCAATTTGGATGCATTTGATGTCTCTTTCTTGCCTTATTGCCATCGTTAGGACTTCCAATACAACATTGAATAGAAGTGGTGATAGAAGGCATTCTTGTCTAGTTTCTGTTCTCAAGGGGAATATTTCCAGTCTCTCTCCATTGAGAATAATGTAAACTGCTGGTTTTGCATGTATGCCCTTTGCCGTGTTGAGGAATGTCCTTTCTAATTCCTATTTTTGCTGAGCGTTTTGATCAGGAATGGGTGTTGGGTTTTTTGAAATACTTTTCCTACATCATGACTTTTCCTTTGTTTTATTTATGTAGTGGATGACAATTGTTTTTCTAATGTTGAACCGTAATTGCATACTTGACATGAACCCCAAACCAAAAGGAAAAAAAACAAATTCACTGCCGATGAGTCAAGTCCAACTCATAGCGACCCTTCCTTGGGTTTCCAAGGCAGTATCACTATGGAAGCAGATTGCCCAACCTTCCATCCCAGGAGTGGCTGGTGGGTTTGAACTGCTAGCCTTCTGGTTAGTAGTCAAATGCCTTAGGCACTATGTTACAAGAGCTTCTGATATGAACCCCAGTTGGACATCATGTATTATTTTTCTGATATGTTGTTTAGTGGCTAGGATTTTGTTGATATTTTTGCAACAATATTCATAAGAGATATTAGTCTGTAGTTTTCCTTTTTAGTGATGTCTTTGCCTGGTTTTGGTACCAAGGTTATGCTTGCTTCAAAAAATGAATTTGGGAGGATTCCATCCTTCTATGTTCTGGAATAGTTTGGGTAGAATAGGTGTCAGTTTTTCTCTGAACATTTGGTAGAATTCTCCAGGAAAACCATCTAGGCCAGGACTCTTTTTTTGTTGGTAATTTTCTTATGACCTGTTTGATTTCTTCTTTTGTTATGCATCTTCAAATTTTCTACCTCAGTCTGTGTTAGTTTAGGTAAGTAGTATATTTCTCGAAATCTGTCCATTTCTTTTAGATTTTCAAATTTGTTGGAGTTCAGTTCTTCATAGTATCCTGATATTATATATTTTATTGAGTTAGTTCTGTTGTGAGGTTGCCCAATTCATTTCTTATTTGTGTTGCTTGTATTCTCTCCCTCTTTTCCTTTGTTAAATTTGCCAGTGGTTTGTTAATTTTATTAATCTTTCCAAAAAAGCACCTTCTAGTCTTTTTTATTTTTTCTATTGTCTTTCTATTTTGTTTCATTGATTTCTGCTTGAATCTTTATTATCTCTCTTCTGGTGATTATAGGCTTTTCTTGCTATTCTTTTGCTAATTGTTGGAGATGTTGGTTTAAGGTGTTGATTTGGGCTCTTCTTTTTTTAAATCAAATATTATTTTATTATTATTATTGTTATTATCATGCTGTAGGTACAAATTTACAGAATTTGTTTTACATTCAACATTTCTCATACATTTGGTTTCACTCCCCAATTACCATCCCCAACCCTAACCCACTCTCCTTCTCTCCCTTTCTAGTAACCACCCCACCCTCACGCCATGCCCTTCTTAGTTATGCACTCCTGTCTGTCCAGCTTTTCCTCCATGTGACTGTTACTTCTCTGGTGCCCTATGGCTGATTTCTCCAAGAGATGTATCTCTGAAGAGTAGGTGGGTGTATCACCCTGGGTTTAGTGTTCTGCATTTAAGTCTCATTTACTGTTGGTCTGAAAGCCAGCCCTTGTGAGTCAATTTTATCCCAGGCTCGATGATTATCCCAGGGCCATAGTCTTGGAGGTCCCAGCAGACTCCATCTGACCAGTAATTCTGGTCATAATTGTGTTTTTGAATTTTGTTCTATGTCTTTCCTCCCACTCTATTTAGGATTTTCAGTACTGATCCCTTCCGGAGTGGTTGGCATTGGTCACGAGGCACCATTTTGTTTCTCTGGTCTTGAGGTCCAACATGTCCTAGGGCTAATTATTTACAAATCCCTTGGCTTTCCTCATTCTTCTTTGCTTCCAATGAGAGGAGACCATTAGCTTCATCTTAGATGGCTGCTCCAAAGTTTTTTTTTTTTTATTTTTTCTCATTATTTTATTTATTTATTTTTTATTTTTTATTGTGATCTGGGTGAAATTTACACAGCAAATTCACTTTCCATACAGCAGTTCACATAGACTTTGCCTCATGACATTGACTACAATTTACCACAATGCAACAGCTCCCCTCCCACCTCCTCCCAATAGTTATCTCTGCCTGTGTCCAGCCCTCCATGCACTCCTGCCCCCTGAACTGTCTCCCTGTGCATAAGGAGTCCTTCTTTCTCCCACAATTGTTCTCTCCTAGTAGAGTATTTACCTGAGGTAAATGTTCAACCCATATGCCTGTCTTTTGTTTGCCTGTAAGCCATAGGAGTTTATTCAATTCCAGACCTGAAGGGCAGCTAGGGGCCATAGTCTCAGTGGTTCCACCAGGCTCTATCAGACCAGCAAACCTGGTCTCCCACTCCCTTTTTAATTTCCAAATGATTTTGAGTTTTGTCCCACATTGTTCTCCCACTCTATCCAGGACTTCTACATAGATCCCCCTCTGAGTTGTTGACACTGGTAGCTGGGCACCATCTAGTTCTTCTGGTATCATAGTCATATAGGCTTGGATTGCATAGTGTACCAGTCACTAGGAATAATTGTTTTCATGAATCTTTGGTTTTCTTCATTCTTCTTTGCTCTGGACAAGGAGAGATCCATTCTTGCATCTCGATGGCTGCTTGCAAGCTGTTAGATCCCAGTTGCTAGTTGCCAAAGTAGGACGTGGAACAGCGCTTTGTGTAGTATGTTATGCCAATTGAGTTTGATGTCCCCTGTGACTGTGGCCTCAAGACCACCGGTTCAATTACTTGGTCCCTCTGGGTAGCTGGCTGTGACCAAGAAGTAACTACAACTTTGTCCCTTGTCAGAACTGCTATACACCTAAGAATTCTTACAGATCATACAAATACACTTATAGGACCATTGTCTACCAACCCTATATATGATCTTGGGTACACTCCCTAATTCATAGACATGCCTAATTTTTCAACCTGTCTACCCCTCTATCCACCTGTATATACATGTTTGCCTTCACTGACAATGCAGTACTGTATGTGCAAAATGGTTCATCTTTGTTCTCTGTACCTCCCATGTACTTCTCTATGTCTCCCTCTTCTTCAATGCCATGATGTTCATCACTCACATTTGATACATTGCCCTTCTCTTCACCCAAATCAATACTTACCTCCACATATCTAAATGTTCCCTCCCCTCCCCTCCCACCCCTGATAACCAACAAAGAAAATTTCCTTCCATATAAAAACCTTTCCTTGACTTTTTACAATGGACTAAGGCAATATTTGTCCTTCTGTGATTGACTTATTCCACTCAGCATAATGTCTTCCAAGATCATCTACATTATGCAGTGTTTTGCAGATTCTATGTTATTTTTTAGGGTTGCATAGTATTCCATTGTGTATATGTACAATAGTTTGGTTATCCATTCCTTAGTTGATGGGCACCTAGGTTGTTTCTATCTTTTTGCTATTGTATATAGTGGTTTGACAAACATGGGTGGGTGTGCATATATCTGTTCTTGTCATGGCTCTCATTTTTAGGATATATACCTAGTAATGGAATTGCTGGGTCAAATAGTATTTCTAATTCCAACTTTTTAAGGAATTGCCAGACTGATTTCCACAGTGGTTGTACCATTTTACAGTCCCACTACCACTGTATGAGAGTTCCAATCTCTCACATCCTTGCCAGCATTTGTTATGTTTTGCCTTGTTGAACTTTGCTACTAGTGCTGGGGTAAGACGGTATCACATTGTTGTTTTGATTTGTATCTCTCTAATGGCTAATGATCATGAGCAGTTCTTCATATGTTTGTTGGCTGTCTGAATATCCTCTTTGGTGAAGTGTCTATTCATGTCTTCTGCCCATTTTTCAATTGAATTATTTATCTTTTTGTTATTGAAGTGTTGGAATTTTCTATAAATTCTAGAGATAAGTCCCTTGTCAGATATGTCATTGTGGAATATTTTTTCCCAATCTGTAGATTCTTTTTTGACTCTTTTGCAGAAGTCTTTGGAAGCAGATAAAAATTTAATTTTTAGGAGGTCTGGTTCTTCTAATTTCTCTTCTTCTGTTTGTGCATTTTGGGTTATGCTTGATAGTCTATTTACACCATATATTTGGGCCCCTAAATTTACCCCTAGTTTTTCCTTGAGGAACTTTATAGTTTTAGGTTTATTTCTAATTTTTCATTTATTTTTTCATTTTGTTCTTTTATTGACTTTTGAAACTGTACTAGGGTTTTCTCTGAGTTTTCCTCGATTCTGTCAGTGTTTTCCTTGATCTGTCTCTCAATTCATTGAAGATACCTAATTATAATTCTTTTGAATTCCTTGTCAGGGAGTTTCAATGCTGCATCTTCCTCAGGGATGTATTTTGGGTCTGTATCCTGGTCCCTTATTTCTCCTGCTTTATCTTGCCTCTGTGTGGACCATGATGTTCTGTTTTCTCCAAGGTATTATGATGTTTTTGTGTTTATATTTAATTGGTGATTGTTTATTGGAGTGACTTGCCCACAATTTTCATTTTCTTTGTTTTGTTTGTATGTTATCTACGTAAGAAGTGTACTGTGCTGTGCTCCTCTATTTGTTAGTTGGCAGCACTTATACACTCACCACTTGTCTCCTTTCCCATTGCAGCCTCCCATATGTCCCTGCCATACTTGGCAAACAGAGCTTATTCTTAGGTCTCTGGAACCTGAATGAGAATGCTGTCACTTTAAAATCCAAAATGGCTGCCACTTGTAAAGATTCCTAATGGCTTCACCTTGGTCACTTTAAATATCCAAAATGGCCACCACTTGTAAACATTCAAAATGGCTGCACCCTCCAGACAGTGAAAAGTCCACAGCTTAGGTTGTGACCCTCCTTGCTGTTTCCCTTCCTAGTCATAGGCCACCAGTGCAGTCATCTCTGCATCCTTTGGCTATCAGGTCTATCTTTAGGTCAATTTTCGGGTCCCAATACCACTTGGACATATTCAGGCTGTTAGTGCCTTCAGAGGAGCTGACAGTCCACTGCTCCAACTATCTCCGTACTCACTGTTTTCATTCCGGTTTTTCTGCTACTTGATGCCTAAGGCACTTCAGTATAGTTCCTTTCAAAGCTCAGGGTTCCAGGATTATCTCCTGTCAATTGGTTTCTCTTTACTTTGTTGAAGAGGGTCTGGGTAGTTTGAAAGGTTTATATATAGAAGGAAATTTTCTTTGTTCGTAACTAGGGGTAGGTAGGTGTTGGAGACCAAGAAAAAGACCCCCAAAAGAATATGATGGCAAGGCATATGTTCTAATTATAGTTAAGAGGTGGCAAGTCTTCTTTTGTGGTTGAATGATGGCTTTAAGAGATGACAAGGCCTCTCTTATGGTTGAATGCTTGGCTTTAGCTTTGTGTTCCTGGGGTGGAACATTGCCCCAGCAGAATGTTTGCTAACTTGTTTCCCTGGAATAATATTTTGCCCAAAGAATAGTATACCTTAGAAACCTTTCTTTAGAATCATGGACTTTAACAATCATATTATGTTTTAGAATGAAGTATCTTAGTGATTATTTGCTAATCCTATAAGAAATGTTAACCTAATTAATTATCCAATACATATGGACATGGGAAAACACCTTTGGGTATGGGGAAGAGTAAAATTTTAATTTTTAATTAATAACTGATTTTTACAAGGAAATATTTGATTTTATTATAAAACAATAATTGATAGAATACTTGGTTATTTTAAAGAAATATCAAGAAAAGTGATGTAATTGTATGCTTACGTAAAAATAAAGCAAAGCAGATGCATTGGGGTCACTCTCACAGAATATGAAGGGTGTCCACCGGGCTCCCATTCCTTTTAAAAAAGAAAACCATTGATCTTTTTGTGTTGTGTCATTTCATGACCTGGGCAGTTTTGCCAGACGCAGCAGATAGGGAACACTGTTAGATAAGTAGCGATTTAAAAAAAAAAAAAAAAAAAGATACAAAATCTACACACAGAAATCCAGAATATTAATACTAAAATTTCAGAAATAGATAAGACATCAAATGGACAAAGGAGTAGAACTGAATCAATGCAAGACAGAATTATTGAGATTGAAGGCAAATACCTCAATTCACAGCAACAAGCAAGCCACCACAGGATGACAAACTGACAGACAAGTTCATCTCCCTTAGTTGTTCTTAACCACTCCGCTCACTTCCCAGCCTTATTAAGCTAAAGCTGCCCCATAAGCCTCAAGCCACTCGCCCACCTACCTGTCTGGGGCCCAGCCTTAAACTAAAGCCGTGCCAGTAGCCCTGAGCCATAAGTTTGTATACCTGTTCAGGGCCCAGCCTTAAACTTTAACTTAATTATGTTGCGGAATGTCCCTTCTATTATTTTGCTGAGGGTTTTCATCAATAATGTGTGTTGCATTTTGGCAAATGCCTTTTCTGGATTGACTGATATGATTATGTGGTTCTTTTCCTTTGTTTAATTCATGTGATGGAATATGTTGATTATTTTTCTAATGTTGAACCTTCTTTTCATACCCCATATGAATTTCACTTGGTCATGATGTATTATTATTTTTTTTTGTTATTTTGTTGGAGTCTATTGGCTAGGAGTATGTTTAAAATTTTTGCTTAAGTGATCATGAAGGATATTGTTCTGTAATTTTCTTTTTTAGTGTTGTCTTTTCCTGGCTTTGGTATCAGGGTTATCATTGCTTCTTAAAATGTGTTCAATAGTATTCCATCCTTTTTCTGTGTTCTTGAATATTTTAGTAGACATAATATTAGCTCTTCTCTGAAAGTTTGGTAGAATTCACCAATGAAACCATCTGGATCAGGACTTTTTTTTCATTGAGAGTCATTTTATGAGTTGCACAATTTATTTTGTGAGGGTCCATTCAAATTTTCTATCTCAGATTGTGTTAGTTTGGGTAGGAAGTATGTTTCTAGAAATTTTTCATTTCTTCTAGGTTTTAGAATTTGCTGAAATACAGTACTTAATAGTATTCTGTTATTATCCTTTTTATTTTAGTAGATTCTTTTGTGACATTACCTATTTAATTTCTCATTCATTTTACTTGCATCTTCTTCTTTTGTTAAATTTGCGAGTGGTTTGTCAACGTTACTAATCCTTTCAAAGAATCAACTTCCAGTGTATTGTTAATTCTTTCTATAGTTTTTTCTCTTTCTGTTTATTATTTTTATTTATTTCTGTTTAACTTATTCATTAAATTAATAAATCTTTATTATTTCCTTTCTTCCCATGGTTGTAAACTTTTTTGTTGTTGTTGTTCTATTTCTCATATTTGGAGATATTATCTAAGGTAAAATATTAATTTTTATTCTTTCTTCTTTTTTGATGTCTGTGTCTATTGCTAAGGAGCTCTGGCAGCATAGTGCTTAATTTTCCTCTGAGCACTGCATTTGCTGTGTCCTAAATATTTTTGTATGTTGTGTTTTCATTCATGTTTGAGTCAAGGAATTTAATTTATTTTTTATTTTTTCTGAAACCCAGTTGTTTTTAAGCAGTGTGGTATTCAGTTTCCATGTATCTGATTTTTTTTTTCTATTCTTGATTTCTAATTTGATCGCATTATGATCTGAGAAGATGCTTTGTATTATTTTGATGTTTTGAAATTTATTGAGACTTGCTTTGTGACCTAACATATGGTCTATTCTGGAAAAAGTTCCATGTGCACTGGAAAAGAATTTATACTGTGTTGTTCTGTAGGTGAAGTGTTCTGTACACATCTATGAGGTCTAGTTTGTTGATTGTGTTGTTTAGATCTTCTGTAACTTTACTAATTTTCTTTCTAGTTGTTATATCTGTCATTGGAAGTGATGTGTTAAACTCTCCTGCTATTATTGTGGAGTTGTCTATTCCTCCTTTCAATTCTGTTAATTTGATTATGTACTTTGAGAATCTTTCATTGGATGCATAGATATTTATTATGGTTGTGTCCTCCTGTTCGACTGAGTCTTTAATCATTATATAATGTCCTTTGTTTTTTTCTTGGCTGATTTCTGTCTTAAAGTATATTTTAGCAAAAATTTGTATTGACACTCCTACTCTTTCTTAGTTGTCATTTGGTTGATATATAAACTTCCAACCCTTGATTTTTTTGCTTATTTTTGTCTTTAGGTGTAAGGTGTGTCTCTTGTAGACAGTATATATGGGTCATGTTTCCTTTTCCTTTCTGGTATTTTCTGCCCCTTGACTGATGCATTTAATCCATTTATACTCAATGTAATTATCGATGGGTATGAATTAATTGTGACCATTTTGCTATTTTGTGTGTGCATGCATCTGGTGTTGATGGTTTCTTTGTTTCATCTATTTTTCTGTGCTGAACTCATTTTGTTGATGGATTTTCTTATCATTTGCTTCATTGCTATTTATTTAGTGTTTTCTGAGACATTATGATCTTCTTCTTTTAATTTTTTTCAGCACGTTTATTAATTTTCTTTGAAATTACATTGTACTTTATTATTATCTTCCCAAGTTTTAAACAATCTGTTCTATGATAGTGTCTTGATTTCATCTCTGTTTGGAACTTCTCTAACTACATGATTTATTTCTTCTTTACTCTTTATAGTTATCATTGTTTACATATTTGAATATCTGGTTCCCTATTTTCTGTTTTGTGGGTTTATTTTATTTTTGATACTTCTATTCCTGGGGTGATTTTCAGGTGATTTTGCCATGTTTTAATCTCCAGTTGTGGTCTGCCATTGGTGGTTCTCTGTCTGGAGGACTCCTTTTAGCATTTCTTGAAGGTTTATCTGGTTTTTGCTTATCTGGGAATATCCTAATTTCACTATCATATTTAAGGGACAATTTTGCTGGCTAGATAACAGTTTTTTAATGAATTTTATTGAAATATAATTTATATACAGTGAAATAAATAAAGCTAAAGTAAAATGAGTTAATTCTTTTTTGTTTTTTGTTTTTTTAGTATTCCCTCCCTTTCCCTCCAAGCCTGGACACCAACAAAGAAAGTTTTCCTCCATTTATAAGCCTTTCCTTGACCTTCCACAACAATGAACTAATACTACATTTATCCTTCTGGGATTGACTTATTTCACTAAGCATAATGTCCTCCAAGTTCATCCATACTATGCAGTGTTTTACAGACTCTATATTATTCTTTAGTGCTGCATAGCATTCCATTATGTGTATATACCACAGTTTTGTCATCCACTCTTCTGCTATAAATCTTGGAGATAAATCCCTTGCTAGATATGTAATTATCAGCAAATATGAATTTATTGCTGTCATTTTTGTTATGTGCTTTTCCATGATGTCGATTTCTTTGTTCTATGTAATTTTCTCCAATTACTATAATGAAATGTGCAAAGACCTGCCTTCTTACTGAAGATAATTCAGAAATGTTTGCAGCAGTATATTGACAAAGAACTTCCAGAGGTTCAAGCCAGATTCAGAAGAGGACATGGAACAAGGGATATCATAGCTGTTGTCAGATGGATCTTGGCTCAAGTCAGGGAATACCAGAAAGATGTTTACTTGTGTTT
>NW_006921920.1:199868-209890 GCF_000298275.1 Orycteropus afer afer | reverse complement strand
GATGGATTGATATGGTGGCTGCGATGATGGGCTCAAGTATAGCAGGGATTGTGGGGCTGGTGCGGGATCGGGCAGTGTTTCGTCCTGCTGTGCATGGGGTCGCTATGAGTCGGAAACGACTCGACAGCACTTAACAACAACAACAACATGTAATTTTCTATGCTGAGCTCATTTTATGAATCATGTTATCAATTCCTTCATTGCTATTGTTTTAGTATTTGCTGAATATGTATGATGGTCCTCTTTTTTGATGTGAAGGTTTATCATTTTTCTTTGAGGTTACTGTGATTTATAGTTTTCTTCCCAAGTTTAGAACAATCCATTCTATCCTGTCGCTGTCTTGACTTCCTTGCCATCTAGACGTTCTGTAACAACACACTTTTTTTTCCCACTTTTTTGTTTTTACTTGTCCTCACTTGTCAATTGATGTCTCTGGTTCCCTGTTTGTAATCTTTCAGGCCTATTTACTTTGTATACTTCCATAACTGGGTTGGTTTCTGGGTTATATCATCATGTGTGGACAGTTGTTGTTGGCTGTTGTTGCTTCTCTGTCCAAAGGGCTCCCTTTAGCATCTCTTGTAAGTTTGGTTTGGTTTTAACAAATTCCCTTAATTTCTGTTTATCTGGAAATGTCTTAATTTCACCATCATATTTGAGGGACAATTTTTTCTAGGTACATAATTCTTGGTTGGAAATTTTTCTCTTTCTAGGTTTTATATATACCATCTCATTGCCTTCTTGCCTGCATGCTTTATGTTGAGAATTCCAAACTTAGTCTTATTCGTTATCCCTTGTAGGTAACTTTTTGTTTTTCCCATGCTGCTCTCATGATTCTTTCTTTGTCTTTGGTTTTGGTGAGTTTGATGCTGATATGCCTTGGTGATTTTCTTTTGGGGTCTATCCTGTTTGGTGTTCATTGGACTTTCTGAACAGTTATATTCTCATCTTTCATCATACCAGGAAAACTCTCTTCTAACAAATCTTCAACAATTTTATTTGTGGTTTTATTTGTCTCTTCCTGTTCTGGATTTCTGATTTTCGTTGTTATTTGTTGTCTAGTTGGACCCAACTCATAGCAACTCCTCCTTGGATTTCTGAGGCAGTATCACTAGGGAAGTAGATTGCCCAACCTTCCTTCCAAGGGGTAGCTTTTGGGTTTGAACCACCAGCCTTCTGGTTAGCGGTCAGGTGCCTTAGGCATACACTATCAGAGCTCCTGGATTTCCGATTATACATAGATTATTCCTTTTAATGGTATCCCACATGAACCTTAGGCTTTCTTAATTTTGCTTTGCTCTTTTTTTGCTGATTTATCCCTTTCCAAAGAAGTGTTCAGGTATTTGCCTTCAATCTCCCTAATTCTGTCTTCCATTGATTCAATTCTGCCCCTTTGCCCATTCAATGTCTTATCTATTTCTGAAAAGTTAATATTAATCTTCTGGATATCTGTATGTAGATTTTATATCATTTCTAACTTTTCATTTATTTTATCATTTTGTTCTTGTATTGTCTTTTGAAATTGTTCTAGGGTTTTTTCTATATTTTCCTTGATCTGTCTCTCAATTCATTGAAGATACTGAAATATAATTATTTTGAATTCCTTATCAGGGAGTTCCAGTGCTGCGTCTTCCTCAGGGATGTATTTTGGGTCTGTATCCTGCTCCTTTGTTTCTACTGCTTTATCTTGCTTCTTTGTGTGGACTGTAATGCTTTGTTGTCTCCAAGGCTTTGTGATGTTTTTGTGTTTATATTTAATTGGTGATTGTATATTGGAGTGACTTGCCCATGACTTTCATTTTCTTTGTAGGTTATGTGTGCAAGCAGAGTACTGTGCTCCTCTATTCACTAGTTGACAGCACTTATACACTCAACACCTGTCACCTTTCCTGTTGTCAGCCTCTTGTATGTCCCTGTCAACCTTGGCAAACAGAGCCTATTTCCAAGTCCCTGGAATTTGAATGAGAATGCTATCACTTTAAAATCCAAAGTGGTTGCCACTTGTAAAGATTCAGAATGGCTGCACCCTCCATCACTTTAAATATCCAAAATGGCCTCCACTTACAAATATTCAAAATGATTGTGCTCTCAGTCACTTTAAATATCCAAAATGGCTGTTGCTTGTAAACAATCAAAATGGTTGCGCCCTCCAGACAGCAGAAAATCAACAGCTCAGGTTGTTTCCCTCCTTTCTGTTTCCCTACCTAGTCATAGGCCACCAGCACAGTCATCTCTACAGCCCTTGGTGACCAGGGCTGATCTTTAGGTCAATTCTTGGGTCCCAACACCACTTGGAATATTCCGGCTGTTCATCACTTCAGAGTAGCTAGCAATCTGCAGTTCCAACCAGGCTGTCTCTGTACTCACTGTTTTCATTCAGGTTTTTCCACTAGTTGGTCCCTAATTCACTTCTGTATAGTTCCTTTCTGTCAAAGCTCAGGGCTCCAAGAGTATCTTCTGCTTCTCTGAAATTTTTTTTTTCTTTAATTTGCTGAAGAGGGTCTGTGTCACTTGTCTGCCTATTCTTCTATCTTACCCTGGATATATAATTCTTATTTGACTTTTTTTTTTTTTTTCCTTCAGTGTTTTATATATGTCATCCCATTGCATTCTTCCATGCATGGTTTCTGGTGAGAAATCAGAGCTTAGTCACTTTTGTAGGTGAATTTTCTTTCTTCCTGAACTGCTTTCATGATTATTTCTTTGTGTTTGGTTTTAGAAAGCTTGATTATGATGTCTTGTTGATTTTCTTTTAGAATCTATCTTATTTGGAGTTGATTGAACTTTTTGAATGCATATCTTCTCATCTTTCATGATACTAGGGAAGTTTTTTTTCAAAAAAACTCTTTGACAATATTGTCTGTGCTGTTCTCTCTCTCTTTTTATCTCTCTCTTTCTCATATCCTATTCTGGAATTCCAATCATAAATAAATTATTCCCCTTCATGGTATTCTAAGTGAATCTTAAACTTTCTTCATTTTTTTCACCTGATTTTTCCTCCACCAGGTTGGTATTGAGAGATTTGTCCTCAATCTCACTAATCCTGTGTTTCATTGATTCATTTCTATTTTTTTGTCCTTCCAATATATAGAGGCTCTAGTAGCATAGTGGCTAAGACACTTGACTGCTAACCAGAAGACTGGTGGTTCAAACCCACCAGCCACTCCTCGGAAGGAATCTACTTCCGTAGCGATACTGCCTTGGAAACCCAAGGAGGGGTTGCTATGAGTCGGGTCTGACTCCACGGCACATAACAACAACAACAAAAAAATATATTATGCATTTCTGAAATTTTAATGTTAATCTTTTGGGTTTCTATTTGCTATTTTTATATGGTTTGTAATTTTCCATTTATTTTGTCAATTTGTTCTTATTTATTTATTTATTTCATCTAGAGTTTTGCTTATGCTATACTTAATTTTGTCTCTTGTTTCCTAAAATTTCCAATCCATTAAAGGAACTGAAATATAATTTTTTTGAGCTCCTAATAAGGTAATTCCATGATCATTTTTCCCCCACTCTGGAATATTTTCTGGCCCTGTGCTTTGTTCCATTGCTTGAAGCAATGGCCTATGCTTTCCTGTACAAGGTAGTTGTTGGACCTATGAGGCCTCTGTCAAAGGGTTATGAGTCATTAGGTTGAGGATGTGAATTAAAAAGTCAGAAAAGTAGTTTCTCTCCCATCAATTTTACACTGTAATTGTACTGACAGTTTGTACCTTGGGGGAAGTAAACCCTTCTCCTTTGGTGCCTAGTGGTAAGGTATATAATTATATGCTAGCAAGATCTAATCTTAGATCCTAGTAGGGTAAGGAATATTCTTCCTCTGACACCATCAAGACCAGGGACAATGGACATAAGACCATCAAACACCCTGAGCCCAGAGTGCAATAAGGAGAATTTTCTTCTTCCTACCCTTCCCCTTTCCTATGAATCAAAGACTCTCCTGTCTAAGATATGCAAACTCCAGGTTCCTTTGTTCCTTTGTCTTTGCCTATAAACTCTTGTAAGGTCTGTGTTGAAGAGGGCACTTTGTCATCTCATCCTGGGAAGAAGGTCAAAGGAAAACCAATCTGAGTAAATGTTACCCAGTTTTCTTATACTTTATCCATGGTAGACAGGTTTCTGTGCAGCTTCCAGACTAAGACAAAGAAGTAGGACCTGATGATCTACTTCTGAAAATTAGCCAGTGAAAACCCTATGCATCACAGTAACAAAACATTGCCTGATATAGTGCTGGAAGATGAGCCCTTAGATTGGAGGGCACTCAAAATTCACAGTGACCCAACAATAGACTTGTGCATAACAATGATCATGAAGATAATGCAAGACTGAGAGATGTTTTGTTCTGTTGTACACAGAATTGCCATGAGCCCGAACTAAATCCTTGGCAGCTAACAACAATAAGCTAGGATTATGGCCACTTAATGAATGTTTGCTGAAGAAATGAATGATGAGTCAAATTGTATTACTGTATTTTTAAGCCAATAACATACTCATTATATATTTTTACTTGTCATGTAACCCCTCACACATTATTTTCATAAATGCACTATACCAATACTTTTTATGTGTTGATGGTGTAATTTCAATTTTCTCTTTCCTTTGTTAAAATGGATTTAATGTTAAGTTGGTGCCTGTTGATGTAGAGGTTTGGTTTCCAACCACAGACTCTCAACAGCCTATCCTCAAGTTTCTATAACAATATATCTCCAAGTGGGATCCCTTCCCTGCTCTGCAAACTTTGTCCAATGTAGGAAGAAATTATTATTATTATTATTATTATTATTATTATTATTATTTTGGTCTGAAAACAGTCCTCACCATGACAGCTGGTACTAGTCCAGGAGGTGTGTAGGTTTGCACATCCCAGACTGAGAGGTCATACAGGTGGATTAGGTTAGTGTACCACAGCCATGTGCATTCCACCTTGCTGTCCAGTTGGTCCATTGAATCTACCCACCTGCATAGATGCTGTAGAGCAGGAGCAAAAGGAGCAGGACTAGAGGGGTCAGGAATCCCTCACTCAGGTGAGACAGGTCCAACTGACAGCCCAGAGACTCATATGTCTGGGATATTGTATGCCCACACCTATATTGTCCTGCTGCCCAGCTACATGAGGGACCATGGGACCCGAGTGCTCACATGGAATAGCCCCCATCCCCCATGGAACCAGCCTGTGCTTGGGCTGTGACAGCCTTTAACAAATCCTTTCCTCATCTCTGACCAGCATCCTTGGGTGCAGATTAGCCACAAGTAACTCCGTTGCTATCAGGCCTGGCCTCAAACTGCCCCTGAGCAAATGCAAATTTTTGATCATTCATTCTCCAATTACAAGGTTCAAACAAATTCAATAAGGAGCTCTGGTGGTGCAGTGCTTAAGGCATTTGACTGCTAATCAGAAGGTTGGCATCACCTCTGAAACTCAGTTGGGGGACACTATGAGTAGACATCAACTTGATGGCAGTGAGTTTGGTTAGGTTCGTTTATCAAACTCAATCCATGACTTTTTCACCATAAGTTATACCTCTGTTATACAAACGTGATCAACAGTAATATTTTCAGACTATTAAATGAGAGTGAATGAGGACAAAATTCACTTCTGGGAATGTCATGAAACATGTGTTATATATGATGGATGTATTATGTCAGAACATTTTAATATAATTTTATCTTTTCCACCAGTATGTGTGTGCATGCTATTTATGTGGGTGCACTATTGTCAAACATATAGTAAAAAAAAAAAAAAATCCAGCTTAATTACTTCTTATAGACCAGGATATTTGATCTCACCATTGTTCTAAACTAATAATTTTTTAACAACTGTAATGATTTCTATACATTGAATATTCAATGTCTAGTAATATGCATACATACATATTTAATATATAGAAATAGACATACATGGATATTCAATGTATAAAAATCATTACAATGATAAAAGTGAATTTTATCAATTTTAGTGACATAGCACCTAAGGCATTTGACTGCTAACCAGAAGGCTGGTGGTTCAAACACACCAGCCACTCCTTGTAAGGAAGATAGAGCAATCTACTTCCCTAGAGACAGTGTCTCTGAAACCCAAGGGGGGGATCGCTATGAGTCGAATCGGCTTGATGGCAGTGAGTTTGGTTTGGTTTTGGTTCTAGTTGAATATTTATAGCTTTTTACTTGATATTGAATTGTAATTTCTTGGTTTGTTTTATATTGCATCTATATCTTATTCACAACAATCATGTAAAAGAGATGTGCTTGTAATAAGCAAATAACTGAATGTATGAAGTTATTTTTATT
The DNA here is from genome assembly GCF_000298275.1 of Orycteropus afer afer. Lineage (NCBI taxonomy): Eukaryota > Metazoa > Chordata > Mammalia > Tubulidentata > Orycteropodidae > Orycteropus > Orycteropus afer. The sequence continues at coordinate 203,599 of NW_006921920.1, read as the reverse complement.
TTAATCACTATTATCACAGATGCTGAAAAATCTTAAATTTATTTTCTCAATATGAAATAATGTATGAGCACATTGTGATATTCTTTTTGAAGACCTTTGAATGTATTTATCTTATTTTCAAAGGGCTAATTTGTCTATTTTTTCTTTAATATCTTTTTAGAAAATGTCATTATTTTTTATTTCCTTTCTTTCTACTGTCTATTCTCATTTGCAAGTTCTCCTGAAAACATTAGTTTGGCTTTGGTGGTACTGCACTACACAGAATTATAAGACATAAATTTTCCTTTGAGCTTTTCTTCTCTCCACTGGCATCATTCAAGAATCATGAACTTCATCTATAAATTTTTCAAGTTTCTGTCTACTATCTCTTTCATTATTAATGATTTTACCACATTGCTTTATTTTCTAAATAACTTTCTCAACCAAACAAATCAATGGTTTCAATGCACTAGACCTGGGAATAGGGATAGCATTCAAACACTGGAAAAGAGTTACAGCCTTGGTGACTCTGGCTGGAGGAGAAGTTCGGAAACAATAGAGAGAATTTCTCATGAACAGGTCAAAGAACAATAGTGTGGCCAAGAAGATTAGCACACAGCCCTGGAATTTGGCAGTGATGAAATTAAAAAAAAAAAAAAAAAAGCTCAAGACCAACAGAAACTTGCCCATCTAAATTAGTATTGGCTTCTTGCCAATTCCTACATGTTGTGGATTAAATTCTATGCCAAGAAAATATGTGTTGAAAATTCTATCTCTGTACCTATGGTTTAAGAGTTAAAGTCCAATCTTGAGTACATCTTACCTAAATTTAGAGACTATATCATAAATAGAGTTGATGCATTGAATACCAGTGACCAAAGACAAGTTGTGGGATGACATCAAGGGACATCATACATGAAGAAAACAAAGGGTCATTTAAAAGAGAGGGAAGAAAGAAAGACTAAAACAGATGTCAGAAGAGACTCTGAAATTTCCTTTTGAATATAAAGTAGCTAAAGAAGACAGAAAAAATGATGAAATAAAAGAGCTGGACAGATTTTCAGGGCAGCTCAAGAAGACAAAGTATTATAATAAAATGTGCAAAAACCTGGAGTTAGAAAAACAAAAGAGAACAAGCTGTACATTTGTCAAGCTGAAAGACTGAAGAAAAAAAAAAAAAAATCAAGGCTTGAGGTGAATACTAAAGGATTCTATAGGCAAAATGTTGAACAACACAAGAAGCACCAAAAGAAGATTGAATGAATATACAGTCACTGTACCAAAGAGAAACTGGTTGATATTGAACCATTTCAAGAGGCAGCACATGATCAAAAAACAATAATATTGAAGGAAGATGTACAAGCTGCACTGAAGGCATTAATGAAAAACAAGGATCCAGGAACTGACAAACACCAACTGAGATGTTTTAACAAAAAATCCCCTTCCATCAGCTGGGGAAATGCTGTGAATATGTCTTGTCCTGTAACATTTCTCAATTGTTTTATCTACTCCTTTTTTGTCCACTTGGTATGGAGGTGATCTCATAAAAAGCTCTACTTTTTGTCTTTGTATGGGTATAGCTGAAGTCACACTCCCTGAGATTGAAGGGACCTCCCACTCCCTCCCCTAGGAAGCAAAGCAGAGCCATTTTCCCTTATACTTTATTGCACTAGAAGGAGCTCTGGTGGCCAGGTGGTTAAAGAATTCAGCTGCTACCTGAAAGATTGGTGGTTCAAACTCACCAGCTACACCATGGGAAAAAGATGAGGAAGGCTGCTTCTGTAAAGATTTACAGCCTTGGAAACCCTATGGGACAGTCCTAGTCGGTCCTGTACAGTTGCTATTAATTGGAATAGACCATATGGCAGGTTTTTGTTGTTGTTTTTTGTGTTTTTTTTGGTGGGGATGGTAAATGCACTATTATATTTCCACATGGCATCAGTGATCCAAACTGTCCACCCTGTAAGGGCATTGCCTTTGTGGGTTTGCCTCAGTTCTCCCTTTAGATATCCATTAAAATTCTCTATGTTCATGTAGCTTGGGGTTGGTAAGGTACATGGAACTCCCACCTGACTTATTCATTGCTAGAGCAGGACCATATGCTTTGAAAAATGAATTTTATTCTTAGTCAGAAAATAAATATTAAAGAGAGCTTCTTTGCAAACCAAGTGGAAAAGTTCCATATTTGTGCTCATTCAAAAGAGCGATGATCCAACAGAATGCAGAAATTATCAATCAATATTATTACTGTCAAACAAAAGTAAAATTTCATGAAGAGAGCTTAAAACAGATTGTAGCAGTACATTGACATGTCAGAAATTCAAGCCAGATTCAAAAGAGTTTGTGGAAGGAGAGCTATTGCTGATGCCAGATGGTCCTTGGCTAAAAGAAGACAATAGTAGAGAGATGTTTATTGTGATTCATTGACCATGTGAAGATATTTGGCCATAAGGATTAATATCAATTATGGATATTATAAAGAATGGAAATTCAAGATCACTTAGTTGTGCTCATGTGGAATTTGTATGTAGACCAAGATGCAATCTTTCAAAAAGAACAAGGGGATATTATGTGGTTTAAAATCAAGAAAAGTGTATGTCAGAGTTCTCTCTTTTCACCATATTTATTCAATCTGTAGGTTGAGCATATAAACTGAGAACATGGTCTCAGGATTGGAGAAAGACTAACAACCTGTGATATGCAGATGACACAAACTTGCTTACTGAATGCAAAGAGGACTTAAAGCACTTACTGATGAAAATCAAGGACTGTAGTCTTCATCATGGGTTATGAAAATTCCACAACTAGACTTATAAGTAACCTCATGATAAATGGAGAAAAAATTGAAGTTGTCAAGGCTTTCATTTTATGTGGATCCCCAATCAATACCCATGGAAGCAGCAGTCAAGAAATCAAATGACACATAGCACTGGGCAAACTTGCTGTCAAATTCTCTTTAAAGGGATAAAAGGTAAAGATGTTACTTTGAAGACTGATGGGGGCCTGAGAAAAACAATGGTATTTTCAATCACCTCACATACACATAAAGTTGGAATTGAATAAAGAAGAATTGATGCCTTTGAATTATAGTGTTGACAAAGAATATTGAATATACTATGGACTGCTAGAAGAACAAATGTTTCTTGGAAGAAGTGCATTCAGAATGCTTCTTAGAAGTGTAAATGGCAAAATTATGTCTCAAGAACTTCAAACACGTTATCAGGATTGACTGGTCCATGAAGAAGGACATCATGCTTGATGAAGTAGAGGGTCTGAGGAAAAGAGGAATTCTCCCAACATGATGAATTGGCATGGTAGTTAAAATGGTTCAACAAACAGCATTAATTTTGGGGATAGCACAGAACCACACAATGTTTTATTCTGTTGCCCTTAAGGTCACTTTGAGTTGGAATTGACTGTCTGGCACATCTAACAACAACACTATGATAGTAGTTATAACCCCATTTGTGAATGAGATAGGATTAATGCAAGGTGTTTTGTTTGTTGTTGTTGTTGTTTTTGTTTTTTTTGATTTACAGAGAAAATTCACTTTCCAAACAGCAGTTCACATACACTTTGTCTTGACATTGACCACAGTTTACAACAATGCAAAAACTTCCTGCCCACTTCCTCTCCATAGGTACCTCTTCCCAGTGTCTATCTCTCCATGCACTCCTGCCGCTTGAGCTGACTCCCTGTGCATAAGCAGCTCTTCTTTCTCCCATGATTGTTCGCTCCAAAGAGTGTATCTA
>NW_006921920.1:171226-174326 GCF_000298275.1 Orycteropus afer afer | reverse complement strand
TCTTCCTGTTCTGGAATTCCAATGACACGTAAGTTATTCCCTTTGATGGTATCCCACATGAACCTTAGGCTTTCTTCATTTTGTTTTGATTTTTTTCTGATTGATCCCTTTCCAAAGAAGTATTTAGGTATTTGTCTTCAATCTCATTAATTCTGTCTTCCATTGAATCAATTCTACTCTTTTTCCCTTCCAAAGTGGTATCTATTTCTGCCAATTCAGTACTAACCTTCTGGATTTCTATCTATAGATTTAGAATGATTTCTAATTTTTCATGTTTTTTGTCATTTTGTTCTTGTATTTTCTTCCAAAATTCTTCTAGGCTTTTTTCTGTGTTTTCTATGGTCTGCTCTCAATCCTTTGAAGATACCTAAATATAATTCTTTTTAATTCTTTATCAGAGAGTTCCAATGCTGCTTCTTCCTCAGGAATGTTCTGGGTCTGCATCCTGCTCCCTTGTTTCTACCACTTTATGCTGCTTCTTTGTTTAGATTGTGATGATCTGTTGTTTCTAAGGCATTGTGGCATTGTTGTATTTAGATTTCTGTTAACTGTTTGTGAAGAGCAGCCAAGGGTGATTCAGGCTCTTCTTGGTGGTTTTTTATCATTGACCTGTTGGTGGAGAAGGAAGAAGTGGCTCTCATTCAGTAAGTGAAGTTGCAGTATTTTTGGGTGTAGTTGTGTCTTATGAAGACTGCTGCTGTCTTTCACTCAGTTAGACCAAAATTACCATTGAATAATGATCAAAAAACTAAAAGCACATGGACAAAAACACAGCATGTAATCACACAGGAGCACTAACCAAAAAAAGAATAAAGGGAAAAAGAAGAAGTAAAAATAAAACCTGTAATATCTGGGTATAGGACACTAAGAGAAAAAAGATAGAGAAGGAGAATAATGAAGAAAAAAATGGGAAAAATGCAAAAAGAAAAATGAGGAACAGGGTTAACCACAAGAAAAAAGGGGGGAAATTTTAAATTAAAAAAATAAAATAAAATAACCAGGAACAGGGAAAAGAAAAACAGCTGAAAACTAGGACCTGGGAGGGGAAGAATAAGAGTAATAGTAAAAAAGGACAAAAGCATTAATAATAATAGTTGTTTTAAAACAGACAAATACAAACAAACTAATCACCAGAAAAAAGAAAGTGAAAAAATAAAAATAAAAAAAGAGAAAAAAAATTTGGTGGAGGACGGGGCAGGGCACCCAGGCTCCATCTGATCACACAAACTGTGATGGAGTTTCTGTGGGCCCAGAAGGTAGGTTGGAGTGGGAGATGGCCTCACTTCCGTTCACCAAGTGGATGTGAGTTATAAGAGTAACAAGAACAATGTCGTACATTTTCAGTCATGCAGGTCTAGGTCAGGAGTGTCCTTGGGCTTGCTGGCAAGCAGAACCTGTTCTTAAGCCCCTGGAATCTACAAGAGCACTGTCTATTTAAATATCCAAAATAGTCAAGCCACTTGTGAACATTCAAAATGGCAGCATCCTCCGGACAGGCAAAAGTCCATAGCTCAACCCACATTTCTCTTTACCTTCTCTTTTTATTCCCCAGCCACCAGAGAAGTCCTCTGTGCAGTCCCTGGTTAGCAGGGCTGATTTTTAGGTTAATTCTTAGGTCCTACCAGCACTCAGCCCTTTCATAGCTGTCTGCTGTGCCATCAGGATCACCCAGGATCACTGCCAGACCACAGATCCATCTGTCTCCTTTTTTGGTATTTTCATACAAATTCTTCTGCTAGTTGGGGTTTAGTCCACTTCTATATCTTTCCCTTCAAGGCTCAGGGGTCCAGGATTATCTTCCGTGTCTGTGTTAATTGGTTTCCCTTTTCTTTGTTGAAAAGGGTCTGTACAGTCTTTCACCTAGTCTGCCATCTTACCAGAATTCTGCAAGGTGGTCTTAAGTGAATCTTTTTGAAGATATAAAAAATATTAAACAGCAAGAGAAAGAAGCAGAAATGGGATAAGATAGATACCAAGACACATGGAAATTGCCAAGAAACAGAAGTTGAAGAGACAAGGACCTTCCCCCAGAGTCAAGAGGAAGAGAAAGCCTCCTTCTAGAACTGGGACACTGAATTCAGACTATTAACTTTTGTAACAATGATAAAATACATTTCTGTTTGTTAAAGACATCTGTTTGTGATATTTCCTTCATAGCCACACTAAATAAGTAAGTATTTGGCACTGGATGAGTGGGATGCTGCTTTAAATCACCTAAAATGTAGAAGCAGTTTTGGAATTGGGTAAAAGATAAATACTAAAAGAGTTTTCAGGTGCCTAGCAGTAAAAATATGATTGCCTTGAAGAGACTGTTGGTAGAATTATGGAGATGAAAGGCAATTCTGCTGAGGGTTGAGAAGAAAGTGAGGAGAGCCATGGAGAAAATCTCTTGTCATCTTAGTGAGTATGTATGGTGCCAGCAGTAGAATGCTGCTAGAAATATGAATGTTAACAGGGACTTCCAGCAAGATTGAAGAATAGGAAGACAAGCGACACAGACCCTCTTCAACAAAGAAAAGAAAAAACAATTGTCAGAGATACAGAAGATAATCCTGGAAGCCTGAGCTTTGAAAGGAACTATACAGAAGTGGGCTAGGCACCAACTAGTGGAAAAACCTGAATGAAAACAGTGAGTATGGAGATGGTCAGAGCTGCGAACTGTCAGTTACTCTGATGGGACCAACAGCCTGAATATTTCCAAGTGGTGTTGGGACCTGAGAAATGACCTAAAGATTAGCCCTGGTCACCAAGGGCTTCATAGACAACTGCCCTGGTGGCCTATGTCTAGGAAGGGAAACATCAAGGAGGGAGACAACCTGAGTTGTTGACTTTCCACTGTCTGGAGGTTGCAGCCTTTTTGATTGTTTACACATGGCAGAAATTTTGGATATTTAAAGTGACCGAGGGCACAGCCATTTTGAATCCTTACAAGTGGCAACCATTTTGGATTTTAAAGTGACAGCATTCTCATTTGCATAAAAATAGGCTCTGTTTGAATATATCCATCAAGATGTCCAACAAACCCCCAAACAGGATAGACCCTAAAAGAAAATTACCAAGATATATCATCATCAAACTCACCAAAACCAAAGACAAAGAA